>NW_027468609.1:25391285-25516285 GCF_046254945.1 Alosa pseudoharengus
TTAAGTAGAAATTTCACGTATCTGTACTTTACTTCGCTATTTAAATTTATGTCAACTTTCACTTTTACTCCACTACATTTCCTAGATAAAATGTATACTTTTACTCTGTTATATTTCCACTAAGCATCTTCGTTACTCGTTACTAAAACATAAAATTAGAGGAAATGTATGCGACTGCAATTAGGGAGGTTTGGCGAATCACTGCTCCTAGATTGCATTACGCACGCTCCGCACGCTCCGCACGCTGCGCGCTCTATTTCAGCGCTTGTTTGTTGCTAAAGGAGGAGGACGCACAACTGAAACCGCCATGGAAGCACAAGCACCTACTGGAGGACCTCCCTTATCATAGACGACCACCCCTACGATAGTGGTGAACTCGGTGAACAGGGTGGTGGTGAAGATAACGTCACACACGCGTGACCGTATTTGCAAGAAATGTTTCTGTACATTGGCAGCTTTCTGTGAAGCTGAACACTCCGCTACCGGCCTGTGAAAGGCTATTTAGCATCGCAGGACTTTCTTCAGTCCAAGAAGAGTAAGACTGAATCAGGCCCATGGTGGGTAATCGGGAGAATCCGGAGAATTCCCGGTGGGCCGCGCTTCACCTTTTGGGCCGGTAGAGGAAAAAATATTGACATTTGTCACGTTAGTCTATGTTTTCTTAAAGTAGGACACGTTCTGCATTCTGTGCATGACACCAATGCAATGCCTCTGCATGGGTTGTAGCCTACGTGAGGGAGTTCTCCCCTTCCAAAAAGAGTTGGTTTGGTCCATATAGCCCGTCTTTTCCAAAAAGTTTTCTCAGATATGGATAGCCAGCCGGCCCTACAGTAGACACACGCATCAAGAGGCCAGGAGAGACTGAGCAGCAGATCAACCAGTCCACCACTGAAAATGATGAGCCCGAAATTAGTGATGAGGCCATGACTACTGGGACAAGTAGAGAGGATAAATTAAAGTTATTTAATGTAAGAAAGAGCAATTACCCTACATGATAAACCTATATGCCTTGTTTGCTCAGCAGAGGGTGTAGTAAAGGAGTAGGCTAAATCACCAAACAACAATATAGCATACCCATGCAAAAAACATGTAGCCTAAACATTAGTTCAATATGCCTCTTTGTGGAAGTGTGGGATAGGCTACATTTCAAAGGCTTTCTTTCTTTCTTTCTTTCTGTTTTTGTTAACTTGTGGAATAGTGGAATATTTTTTGTTAACTTCTCAGTTGAAGTTAATTATTATATAACCTTTACACATTTGTTGAACCATGGTACTAATAAAAACTACAGGATAGTAAGAGCTGAAATGTTGCTTCATTTTTCCAATTTCCACCACTATGGAAAACGTAGGCTGGTCTTGGGCCTGAAACTTCCGGGCACTGAATTCTGGCAACTTTGAAAACCAGCTTGTTTTGAAGATGAACAGACACCTTTTCAGTTTCAACTAATGACTGGCATATTAGTAGCTGCTGGACATAGGTGGCCTGTGTGTGTGTGTGAGAGAGAGTGAGATGGTGACCTGGGGAGTAAGCCTTAGAAATGCTCATACCAAATGACCAAAATGTTTTCCCTACCAGCAGGTCATTTTTTTTGTTGTTGAAAGAAATAAGTTATTTATTTTTTATTTTTACCTTAAGTTCATACAAAAGTGAAATTTCTGTTTCTGTTTTTTTCCTTGATATCAGCTCTAAAAATATGCTGTTTGTTCTTTGAAAATAAGAGCATTGTGCCTGAAAAGTCCTAGAAAAGAATGTGATTTTGATTTGATGAGATTAAGAAGATATGGGAACCCTGAATATGTTGTATGCTTTACTATAAGAAAGCCAAAATAAAGTTCAAAATAAAAACGCTTGCTTTTTACTTTTTACTTTTACTTCAAATACTTAAGTACATGAAATATCAGAAAATTACTTTTGATACTAAAGTACAGTATATATCAGATACTTTAAGACTTTTACCTTATTCTAAAAGGTAACTTTCACTTCTACCAAAGTCTTTTTCGATACTTGTACGATAGTTGTACTTTTACTCAAGTATTGCTTTCTAGTAGGCTACTTTATACAACACTGGCATAAACAGTAACACACTACCCTCATTTTTTCTGAGGAAAGTTTGTTATCCTGCGAGGCAATAATAAGTGAAAGGTCTGTGGCTCCATCTGCTGGTGAGAGAACTGTATCACACTAAAGACGTTCTGCTGACAATACACCAACACCTCTTTTATCCTTTATCTTTTGACATCTCATTGTACTCTCACATTATAAAACCACCAGAACTGTAGACCTAATGTGTACGTGGAATTCAGTGAATGTGGTGTAGCTTTTGAATGGTAAAATGCTTGGTTTATGGTGCTTTTTGTATGCCAATGAAGTTGACTGTTGGTCGTAACATAATGAATTAGGCCTCCTACAGATAATGAATGCAAATAAAGCACTTGGCGATAATGGGCCATCAACAGGGGCTCATGCCCTGGCCTGCTCCCTGAATTTTGCTCTTTCTTTAATTCTTTAAGTGAGTTATAGCCTAGTGCCACACTCTTGGCCTGGAAGTTTAATTTCGAGTAAGTTAAAGAGTAGATGAACGACACAGACGAAAAAGGTTGTGATCAGTATTAACAAATAGGACTTATTATAGGACAATTATAAAGCTAAAATGAGGATCAAAAGGAACGGGCAGGAACAACCTTGCCCACCTCACAGTGACGCACGAAGTGAGCTCACATGACAGAAAATTATTAAACTAATCCTCTATAACGACATAACTTTCTTAGATAAATGATAAATTAGTATAATTAGACGACGAGTTGAAATATCAACAATCGAATAAATTCAAAGGCCTGACAGTAGCTATTTACAATAAAAATAAACAACTATCTTTAAAATGTACCAGAGAATGTCTAATAAGACAAAAACATGCTCTGACCGTACCCTGGCAGCCTATTGGACTGACAGGCATTTCCAGTTTATCCCCTCCCCCTTTCCATGTCAATACAGTTTCCTGGGTAGGCCAGGACCTCCTTCCCAAATTTAACCCCTTGGGTGACTGGAGTTTCTACTTTATCCAAGTTTGCTAGCTATTACTTTCTTAACGGAGAGAAGAGAGACAGTCGAGGGAGGCGACTTCAAGCAGTCCCTCGCGAAATGGTGTTGATGGTAGAACAACCAGAACGAGCTCTCACTCCGCTATCTACACCAGAAGTAATCAAGTCTGTGAAGAAAGATGCGAGGACATTTCAACCCAAGTAGGTTTCGGAGAAAGCTAACGTTATTTGAGTGCAAGCAGCCTCATACAACGGCCTGGTTAGCCAACTAAGCTAACTAGCTAGCTATTTCTATTGTTAAATTTCATGTTCTTATCTCAAGAGACATTGGACTTTTAAGACATAGCTGTCTCCTTGCATCTGATGATGATATCGTCTATTGGTTGTGAAATACTTGCATTACGCTAACGCTACCTGGTTATTTAGAGTAAAAAAAAGGAACTATTGCAAACATTTTTGCACAGACAAACATCTAACGTTACCTTAAATTGTGCATCCATGTTATTTTTCTCCGTTGAATATGGTAACTTTGATACACTTTTGACTTTGCACTTTCCCATCAGTTAAATGAAGCAGGTTACTTTCAGTTTACCTTTTTCTTTTTTGCAAGTTCGAGACGCGTGGCATCTTTTCTCTTTCGTCAGGCCGCTTTAGTTTTGCATTAACAACGCAAGATGTTCCAATGTCATCTTAGTGCAAATAACTAGAATTGAACATTCCTAAGCATATGTTTTATGTCATGTATGTCATGTCATGTGAGTATACTGTTGTGAATATGGTTAACACATTCATATAGTATAAATACAAAGTTGTAGAGGCATTTTGCATGGCAGTTAAATGTTCTTACATTTTTTTTGTTCAGGAGTGTTTGGAATGGTATGCATTCATTGCTAACAAGCAGTGTTATTTAAATAGACCATTGGTTCCCACTTCCAAATGAGTTAGCCTACTCATGACGTGATGTTTGTTGACAGACCACTTTTCCTTTCTTTGCTTTTTCTTTAGTGTTTCATTGACACATGTTTAGCAACAATCAGTCTCCACATCCCTATTAAATGGTCAGAAACGTTTCCCTTTCTGCCTGAACTTTCAGCTCAGAAGCCGAGAATGGCGAAGACAAGCAGAGGAGAGTCGGGAGGATGGGTGTGGAGACTCCCCTCTCCATGGACACCCCAGAGTCCGATGTTTCAGAGACCAAGAAGAAGCCTCCGCTTATGAGGTATGTGTCACGACCTAAGGAAAATTTGCTTTCTCTCCAGCAGCCCAACACATCCCAGGCCACCAACTGGCTTAGGGCCAGTTCCTCTGTTTACCTGTTCTAAACAGAAGCCAGTCAACCATGCTCTCACTGAACTGACCGGAGGGTAGTCAACGTGGCCATAAAGGCCGGGCAAGCAAATATGTTTCAACAGCAACTAATTGCGGTGTCCTTCCAGTAACTTCCACTGAGATACCTGGTATTCTCTATAAAACATTCTCAAGCGTGTGTTAGGGATGGCAATTAGAGTTCATTGTTTACTTTTGACAGTGATCTGGAGGTACACAGCAGCCGTTTGTGTATACCTGCGCAAAACGGCTTGGAGTGTGTTTGTTTACAAACTCCCATGTCACTGCCCAAACACTATGTTTTATGCAACTTTGCCTTGTCTGTTCAGTTTAAGCAGGGAGTGGTAGAACACTCACAAATAAACAGTCACATAGAATGACCTATTCTGGGGCCCATCCTGCCTGAATCAGGTCTCAATTCTGACCTAGTTCTCTAACACTGACTGCAATGTTTGATGCAAAATAAATATTCTAGGTCAGTTAAAAGAAATGAGCTCAACTTTGCAAATGTATCTGTGTTCCCATCATTTGTCATGATTTTAAATGGTAGTATGTTTTAGGGTGTTTGTATATTGTCTGGATATTTGCATGTAGTAAAATTGTGCAACTTCAGAGATTCACAAAATGCCCCGTATGATTGCTCTACTTTATGATATGATGGGGTAGATCGAACATGCTCTACATTCTGTGCTGGAAATGTAGATGTTTCTCTTTTTGAGCCTCTTTTGAAGTCCACGGTCAAGAAAAAGGCTTTGCTCTACATTCGGTGCCGGAAATTTAGATGTTTCTCTTTTTGAGCCTCTTTTGAAGTCCACGGTCAGAAAAAGGCTTTGCTCCATGCAGGTTTCCTTTGTTTATTTTCGCAGGTTCAAGCCCGTCGACCAGCTCTCCCCACTGCAAAGTCCAAGCGACAGCGAAACAAAGTTGGAGAGGAAAAAGTCCCAGTCCTCACAGGTTTGTTTGTGTCAGTGCCGCTACAGGATCCTATTTTAGACCATTAGGCCTGACTCTTCCTCAAACCTTTCAAGCATTTACACAAAAGACGGTGTAGAATATGTGTGTCAGGTTACCCAGTTGTCACCTTTGGGTTGTTAGTCATTTGTGTGGAGTTCTGTCACAGAATGGAATAGCAGCCACAACAATTTGTTGTTGTTCATGTATGAAGAGTCATTTGGTACAACACTTTTTCTTTTTTATATTTTTTTGTGTTCATGGTTCTTTTTATACTTCTAAGTAGTGATGACAGAGTAGCACACTTATCCTCTGATGTGTGTTTGTTTTGTGTCCGTGCTTATGCTGTGTGTAAGGTTTCTGTTTACGCCAGTTATTTATGACCAGTGTGCATGGCAAACTTTTTGTTTAATTATAGCGCATGTGCTGACCCCCATTGGAAAGTCACATGCTTCACACAGCACAGACGCAATGTCATTTTTCCACCTGTAGTTTTTTCCAAGGGGAGTGAATAGGTGCCGGATTATTGTCACATTCCGATGGTGAAGTAATTTGCCTGCCCTGAAGGTTTTTTGCACCTGTTGTAAGCAAACTGGCAGGTGTAACCTATCACCGTAGGCTGAAGTTGTCCTGACCATTACAAGGCCTTATACTTACAACTTTGCAATGATGTAGTAAATATTTAACTTCCACCGGGTCATAAATAGCATTGGCAGAGAATAAAGAGCATTTTAAAGAACATAAATAATCACTGTTTATTTCTTTGTAGTTTTCCAAAGCCAATGCACAGTATCACAAAATTTTCAAGGAAATCAGCAAAGATGAAATACTCAAACAAAGTAAGTGACTTTTAACCCCCCTCAGTATAACAATTTTCTATTGATTAGATACTATGAATAGACTTTGAAAATAGGCATTCGAAATCAATTATTTATTTCATTAGGTTTTTTTTAAAGATATAATGTAATTTGATTGTAATTTAATTGAATGTAATTGAGTACAGTTCTATTGAACAATGAATAGAGGAACTGAATAGGCTACCGTTGTTTCCTGAGCTGAATAATATTTTGATGTGTGTTGATAAGAATGCTGCTCTGCACAGCATCATAATGTTTGCTGTTTGTCCTCAGGTTACACTTGTGCCTTGCAGAAAGACATCCTTTATCAGGGCAGACTGTTTGTGTCTGATAACTGGATCTGTTTTCATTCCAAAGTCTTTGGCCGAGACACCAAGGTAATTCAGTATTTTCCTTCCAGGGGCCTGTACTACGAAGGGAGCTTAACCTACCCAGATGTAACCCAGGGTTACTTTGTTAAACGGGGGTTGACAAAACCTGGTTATCTTAAGTGGTGTTAATCGGTACTACGATGCTGATTATGAAGTTGATTTGTTGAGCCAGGGTTAACCTAATTGAAGTGTGTGCGCGTTCACATAAAAAGGGGCGGGTTGCAGCGCAAGTCACCACTTTCAATAATGACACGATCACCTTATTTTACGGATGAGAAATGCACAATTATTATGAAAAGTTATGAGGAATTAAAACCCACTCTACGACAAAAATCAAATACGTCGGCAGTGAACAAAGCAAGGCAAGGCTGTTGGCAACGTATTGCAGATCGGGTAGCCTAAATGCCTAAAAGTAAAGTTTTATTTCCACATGTTCTTCAAATATGTGTTACGGAGGATTAATAGCTTGCGGAATGTTTGAAATGAGTTGAAATAATTAAATTGCCTATTTTGAGTTCATAGAAATGCCTACAGATGCAACACAATTCAGAAGTGGTCATATAGGTTACAGTAATAGGATAATTGAATGTTTAAGTAGCCCCCATTGACTGATTTAGTGTATGCCTAATCCTGTGAACATTTCAGATGCAACACTATTGCCAAACGTACATGGCAGCAGGTGAAAATGAAACACAAACACATTATTCAGAATAGTAGGTTCATAGGCCTATAGTTATAGCTTGCATTAATATTTCTTAATTATGAAAACATGTAGGCCTAGTATGCTTATAGCCTTCACTTGGCCTCTGTTTTACAGCTAACAAGAAAAAGGTGTCTTTGAACACTACTGTAAGGAGTGTTTTACAGTAGCAGAGGAGTTGGCCATCGCAAATAATAGTGGAAGGCCGATTGTGGAAGGGGTTGAGGGAGGCATTCGGTCAGATTCTGTTGCTGTGGAAATGTGTAGCCTTTATGTGCAGGGTACAGTAATATGACATTCAATTCAACAAGTTTGTTAAAATGGTGATTGTAATTTATTAGGCCTACTGTAGGCTATGTCCGATTTATTTTAGGCTATTCTTGCTCAGAAGTTCAGCATAGGCCTAGCCTAGCCTACAGTAGGCCTATGTCCGATTTATTTTCGGACATACAGTATGTCCACGTAAGGGCATTGCTATGACGGGTGACATTAGAGACTTCTGCCTAGATCATCTGACAAAGATAACGAATTCCCTCGGCTGACAATCTATATCTTCATAGAGAATATTGTCCGGAGATATATATATATATATATATATATATGGCGGTCTCTAAAACCCCTCGAAGAGAGCACCTCACGATTCACGATTTGCGCTCCAATGTCATATGGATCATCCAGGTACGCCGACATTGTCTCGAATTGTTAGTGGAGGGGTGGTACTTATAAAGGGTGTGGTTAACGGAAACCTCGGGTTAACCAAGAACATAACCTGCTCGGAGCAGGTTTGAGATGCAGCGTAAATTGCCATGGCAGCATACCTCAGTTAAAACCTATCCACCTTTAGTAGTACGGGTTAATCGGGAAGTTAAGCCAGTAACCCCGCTTCGTAGTACAGGCCCCAGTTCTCAAATTCCTTGTTTACATGTCTTTTTTACCTGAGCCTTGTTGTTTGTTGTGGCATATTCCACCTGTTGTCTTGTGGTAGTGTTATGTCATATGTATAGATATGTTACTGTCTGTGTTTGTCTGTTTCTTGGTCATCAGATTATAATTCCTGTACTCTCAGTAACTCATATTAAGAAGTCAAAAACCGCCATATTGGTGCCAAATGCCATTGTGATCTCCACAACTAATAAAGTGGTGAGTGACTGTTGGCCATGAAATGAAATCACAAAAATGTTCTGCATAATGATATGTAATTTGTATATTGATGTGGCAGTATGATTTTGCTGTGCTGTTAAAATGTGCTTCATTGTCAATGTTTTTATGTTTCTGTAGTGAGGTCCAAAAAATCTATTTTTATATTAATGTTTGTATTTTGGTTATGTGATTGTTTATAACTTTTTCTATGTTGTGTTGTATTTCAGCACGTGTTTGTATCATTCCTGTCACGCGATGCCACCTATAAGGTTCTGAAATCGATCTGTATACACCTAGAAGTGAGTATCATACTATCAGTTATAAAACACTGAATACACATTTGTTTACTCTTTGCTCCATGAAGAACTTAAAGTACATTAACGACTGGCTCTTCTGAGGTGCGATTTCTTTCTGTCTGTTACTGTTCACACAGGTATTTATGTCTCTTTAAGATGGGTCTTTATCATGATTCGCTTTCACAGGGAGAGATTATAGGCTGCAGTCCCGTAACCTCGTCGGCTGAGAACAGCTTCAGAGCTGAATGTCCATCTTCACTTCCTCTGGTAAGCAGTTGTGTAGTGTAGTTAGCTGTAGCAGAGACTTTCTAAAGAGGAGACACAGCACTCAAAAAATCCTCCATAGAAATGCATGGGGTTAGTTTGTAACGCCAATATGGCAGTTGTCTACACATATCCCACCCCTTCCTCGGCAAAACGTTGACATATATGTGCTGTGTTGTGAATACATTGAGCCAATAATGTGGTGTGTTGTGAAGACATCGTGCCAATCATGTGTTGTGATCTCGCCACTGGAGCAAGATTGGTGTCGTGAAGCCTTGCGCACGCGCATTTCTGCCGAATAGGATGCCCGATGAGTGCCCAAAAAGTGTTGCAATATGGCCGCCGAGTGGAGGGACTTGCCTAAAAGGACGTTGGCTGTAGTGGGTATACTGTGATGTACACCACTGCTGTTTAGTGTATTGTAACTTCTCTTATTTAACAAGATACTTCTTCAAACCCAAGAATACCTCTGTTATCAATTTACAACCAAGTTCTTACTCCCTATGAGTTACGCTTACTATGTGAGTGACTGTTATTTCCCTTGCAAATTAGTAGCACAGCATCTCCTCTTGTTTTAGAGTGTGGTCATCGCAAAACATGTTTATTTAGCTTCCTTGTTTCCTGTGTGTGTGCGTGTGTGTGTGTCTCTCGTGTCATGTCAAGTCAGCTTTATTTATATAGCGCATTTCATACACAGAGGTCATACAATGTGCTTTACATAAACACAAGCAAACGGGAATAGCTAATAAAAGCATAGAAGGGCAATAGTCAAAGAATAGTTTAAGAATTAAAGAATTAAAAAAGAACATACAAAACACACAAGGTACATAGTACATAAACGCATAAAAGGGCAATAGTTCAAAAGTGCTTAAAAGGTATTTATAAAAACAAATAAAAAACAACATAGAATGATTATACTAGTCAAGCACCCAGTGAACAGCAACACTCTATTATCTATCTATTTCAGGTTTTCTCGGCTGAGTTCTCCGACTTAGATGGAGTGGTGCGCCAAAGGAGACAGGAGATGCTTGAGAGCAGCAGCTCTGGCTCACAGACGCCCGACTATGAGAAAATGGCAGGTGGGTGGAACTGAACAATGCCTGTTCAGTGGTCATAGATTTTCTGGGATGGGAACTGGCCTCATGATGGTCAGGTTTATGTTACACTTGTGATGTACATTATGATCACAGAAAAAAAAAAAAAAAATTTGCTTGTCTAGCTTCAAGTTTTAGTGATTGTTGTAGGACTTGAATTGTATATGGTAACACTATTTGCAACAAGCTTGCAGCTCATTTGCTAGTTTTTGGGGGTGTTTTTGTGAATGTAATAGTTTGTAATAGTAAATTATATAAAGTATAATTTATATAATATAATATAATAGTAAATTATATAAAAATGTCCACAAATTCAGCTCTTTTTGGACCACACAATCCTGCCAACCGTTCAGAGATGATATAAATAACCCTAAGCTAATAAGTGATGTGTTACACATTGCCTTGTGTGTTCACAACACTAGATCCAGTCCATCCTGTGTTTGAGATCATAGTTGACATGAACACCACCCTTTTGTGTACATTCTAAATATTCTATTTACTCATCCATCCTTGCCAGAGTGGTTTGATGTGATGTGTGATGTTTGGGCAGCCGTGGCCCACTGGTTAGCACTCTGGACTTGTAGCCGGAGGGTTGCCGGTTCGAGCCCCGACCAGTGGGCCGCGGCTGAAGTGCCCTTGAGCAAGGCACCTAACCCCTCACTGCTCCCCGAGCGCCGCCGTTGAAGCAGGCAGCTCACTGCGCCGGGATTAGTGTGTGCTTCACCTCACTGTGTGTTCACTGTGTGCTGTTTGTGTTTCACTAATTCACCGATTGGGTTAAATGCAGAGACCAAATTTCCCTCACGGGATCAAAAAAGTATATATACTTATACTTATACTGATGTGAAGTTCAATGGAACCAATTTCTTTGTTTAAACGGAACAATTTTTGTGTGTGTGCACTTAAGAGTTTCCCAGCCTCCCAGAAAATTTCCTGAACGTGGTAAAGAATGGCGAGGTATCAGTTCACGCCGACATTCACCTCCAGACACCCAGCGCGCGCCACGGGACTCAGCCCAACTGTGAGTAATCTTTTCCCAGCGCCACTAGCTCTCGACGCGGTCACGCCACCTGTGGAAATTTCCATTGTTTGTGTTTGGTCATTTACATACGTTCAATCTTTTTTCTCTGCCGCAGGCACCAGCAGACCTGTCCTGGGAGACGTTCACCAAGACAAACCGTCGCAACCACTGTCTCTCAATACTCTTCTGCTCATTTATATGTTTCTGTGAGTGTACCATTTGTTCAAGTTGTCCGTGTCAAAATAGCATCAGATGTCATCTCTCCGACATGCCCAAACTTGCAAAGAGGTGTTGGCCTAAATCTTGTATCAACATGTGAATGATTCTTGTTTTTCTTTACAGAGTGTCCATCCTTGTCCTGTCTTCGTGTTACATGGCCTTCAAAATTGTCGTTTTGGAACAGAGGCTGAATTCCCTGGGCTCAGTTGGAGAGTATCAACACAATGAGTAAGCTCGTCTTTTCCCCAAGGGTGCTGTTGGAGATGTTGAGCCAAAAAAAAAAATATACACATGGGGTCAGCCAGGGCACTGGACTTGAGTTCATTCCCAGATAGTCTTATTGCTGACAGTAACACTTTATTGAAATTGCAATCCACCCTTCCCTCTCCCCGGTCCTTCAGATATAAAGGATCAAGGACTCATATCCTGTTGGTACAGTGTACCTTTTGTTGTGGATTATATGGGGTAAGAAATACCTCAGAGGCAGATCAGGAGACTTCACCCGGCTAGCCTTACAAAGTCACATGGGCCGCTGCTCAGAGGACGTACCCAGACTGTAAAAAGAAAAACTGGAGAAATAATGAGAGCTGGTCAGCTAGTTGCAAATTCTTGTGTAGTGTAGCTTTCTTTTCGTGTGTGTGTGTGTGTGTGTGTGTGTGTGTGTGTGTGTGTGTGTGTGTGTGTGTGTGTGTTGTGTCTGTGGTGGGGGTTGTCCTGGTCACAAATACTCAGTGTGCTTTTGAGTAACGGTTTCTTGTTTTTTCACTTGCTCTCTCTCAAACAAGAAGTTTACTGTTCAACTTTGTTCAACTTTTTCACAATGACCTGTGCCCAAAGCACAAAATGTGCTTAGAATAATGCTGACACATTCATGTCAGTTAAAATGCCATTCTTTTCTAAGGTCAGGCAAGCCTGTTCCAGGATATTAGAAGCTTTTTTTCCCATCCATCTTCCATCACCATCAAATTTGTCACTTTGTTTCCAGTAATGCTGTACACCACCGCCCACACTCGGAGGTCAATGCAGAGATGTACGGAGAGTTGTCCACAAATCTCTTCAAACTTGAAAAGGTAAGAAGCAGTAGAACAAGAAGTTATATGTTCCTTTATAGACCCAGCTGTCATGGCTGATGAACAATTTGAACAAATATGGCGGCTTCTTCCTTGTGCCACGCCTAAGTGTCTCATTCGACTTGCTGAGTAAAGGGAAATTTGTGTGTGCCCTTCACTTTCATCATGCCCTTGTTGATGGCTAGCTAGGTTAGATCATCTACAGGTGTGTTTATGGATGGTAGAGCAAGGCTATCATATAAAGCTTATGGCCATGGTTGATCCCCTTGAATGTCGTCATGGGAGCATGTCTGCCAAAGATGTGATGTGTGGGTAATCACCACTGTAGTCACACTATCCTGCAATTTGCAAAGCATTTAAGTGAGCACCTCCTCTTCGTGCCGCTTGTCGGTGAGGTCATTAGTAATGGAAACTGCAGTAATTGCTTAAGCCATATTCGGGTTTGGAGTAGAGAGGTATTAGACATGCATAACAGTAACGGCTAGACTTGCCAGGGAGCTAACCATAGACTGAGAACAGGATAAGCCTCACTGCTTAAACATTTATGGGAGCTGTTCTCTCTAGGCTGTGAGGCCAACTCAAGATGTCTGTTGGGCTTCTTTGCAGCTGATGGATATGCTCTCAAGTATTTGTGTTGTAGGTGAAGTGCTGCATCAAGTTCCTAGTTGATTTTTCTATAATCACTTCCTTGTGTGCCCCCAGATTCAAAGAAACCTACGAAAGCTCCTAGAAGAAACCTGAAATACTTGAGCTCACCTGTTAACGTGATGCCGCCTTTGCAAAAACCTGGGGGAGAACCATGCAAAGGCCAAACAATTCTTTTGAACGAAGAGCATCCTCTGTTGTGCAATATGCAGAATATTCTGTCTTCTACTCAGGACCACACAACACTTTTGCATTTCTCACATGGCTGGTAGAAGAACAGAAGACGTAAGCTTTACTCACAGTTCTATAATTGGACTGTGCTTGGGTGTATAAATTGGTCCCAAGGACCTGCGATTTCCACATTTCATAAAATATGGTCAAATCACAAAGACCTGCTGTTCATATTTATCTTTGTTACATATTTCAGATGGCAATAAAATATTTATAGTTTGCTTAAGATCCTCTAATGATGCATTAAGCAGCCTACAAGTAGTTTTCAAGTGCCTCGCTTTTGGATGAAGACAGCATTCAATTACAGTATGTGGTACATAATAGTATATTGTTGGGGTGACTGTTTTTAAATTGACATTTTATTTCAGTTGAATTAATTCTTTAGTCTAACATTTGACAAACTAATGGAATGTTAGTTTCACCAGGTTAACACTAATTTGTTGCTATTATATAGTAATTATTGCCTACTAATGTCCATTTGGGTCTAAAGTTTCAAAAGGGAAAAAAAAGTCTGTAGTTTAAGCATTACCAAAACACAGGCCTGTAATTCCCCCTAGTGGTAGAAACACATTTGAGCCTGAAAAAAATGTTTTGAAAAAAGGAATTTAAATGTTAGAATTTAATTGATAGAATGTACCTATACATTATTGTCTGTGTCTTAAAGTTCCTTGGCTGCACTAGATTTAAAGATTAATTGAATTTGCAATCTTGACTACAAAATGGTCAGAGCTAGATATTACAAATGTCAAAATAAAAGCACTATTGTATTTCAAAATTGTACATTTTTTCTTCCTGGAGATAATGTGTCAAATTTGACACCTCGACTGATTTCATTATATATATATATATATATATATCTATATATATATCTATATCTATATATCTATATATATATATATATATATATATATATATAAAAAGACTTTGCCATGTGTTACAGATTTGCAAGTAATTGTCCGATAGGGGTAGAGTGTAATTTAAGTATGGCTAAATAATAAAAGTGTGTTGTCAGAAGTGCAGAGGCGGACAGAGTACACCGCTTCATTACTTGAGTAAAAGTACAGATACCCTTTGCTACATTTGACTCTAAAACAACGATGTTATTTAACACTTCAAAATAACATTTACTAAATGAACCTTACATTTTTCAGTAGCCATAGGTGTGTAGATTTGAACAAAATCTGGTTAGGTTCTTAACGGGAGCATTTACTGCCTGAAATATCCGATTTTGTTTACCACGCTTAGAGTTATAGTGCTGGCCTGATGGGTCGCCTATTTACACCGTTTCAACGGCACATGGACGGTTAGACCGAGAATTCTCGTCGTGAAAATAAAATTCCACTGGAGCTCCAAGCGGTTGTGTACACGCAGCCTTACAACACTGTTTACAGCTCTTCGAGTCACGGTAAAATGTCATTTTTGGTACATAGCTAGATACACCTATGGTGTGGGTGGTTGCGTTTCTATAGGAGTCCGCTGTCTTGGTTTGTATAGAAATGGATATTAAGTGACACATACACGCAAGACGGTGGAAATACGGGACCGGTGGAAATAGGGGGAGTTCCGATATTTGTGTTTAACTATTCTACCTCTATGTTCCTGTGCATGTCAATATCGATTGTAGACAATCATCTCTCCCTGGGCATAAAATATACACATGTTTGATTCAAGACAGTTGTTTCCAAAATAAAGGCATGATTTATTGTACAAAGTACTAGATTGTAGAAGGCAGCATTGTCAGGGAAGTGCTTTGAGAAAGAACATACTAGTAGTTAGTTGTTATTGACCTTTTCTATGACATTAGCATCTCTATACAAAAAAGCATGGAGGATCAATTCCCATTAAGCCAACATGTAAATCAGTATAACAAAATACATTAACCGCATCTTTTTTTCCCCAGGTGGGAGGTCACAAAGTTAGCAAACAATTTGATTATGAAGGAAAGTGAAGTATCAAATCCAAGTTAAGGCCAGACAAGTCTGTGTTACATTTGTTAATGCATTTCCCTTTGCCAAGAGAATGTCGCGTGTTGAGTCTTGTTAAATTCCAAATGACACTTCACTCAAACTTGATTCCCTGTGCCAGAGGAAGGTCCTTGCTGTAGTTGATCGTGCTGTGGGAGGGAATAAAACAAATGTGAGAAAAAGGACAACCCCGTGATCAGAAAAATGCAGTTATGTGCACTTCTTTAGATGTGCAAAGCACAGTGTTATAATAATCACTTTCCCTCTCAACTCGTGAGTGTCACCAAGATTGAAAGACAAGGATGAAAAGAAAACCACCCCTCCATTTTGTGGTGAGCAAACTGTGAAATATTCTACGACCGTGCAAGTTTGTACTCAGTGTTACCACACACACACACACACACATATACACTTACCACGTGGACCTTCTCATGTACTGCTTCCAAGAGTCGCTTCCTGACTCCCTGCCACCTCCTGTGTGTTTCTCGCCACCTAGAGGCAAGACACACTCACGTGTTAGCTCTGAGGTTACCAAGCCTTTTCGTCTTGAAGCCACAGTGAAGTTCACACTTACATTGTACATAGCCATATGATCATGTATGTGAGCACACTCTCACATTAACTCTGAGGCTATGACATTTCTTCCTGAAGCCACAGGGATGTCAGTGATGATAGGATCATATGATTACACACTTATTCTTCATTTTGTATTTTATGGGTGAATGACAACAATTAAGAAGGTACCCTAGTTCATTTACAGAAAGATCTTTGTTTTTCTTTCAGTTTTCATGCTACTATTTCAAGCAACCACACAAGTTCATTTTTGTCCTTGTATGTGTGAAGTAGCCATTATCTTCAAGGCAAAATACGGTACTCACCAAAGGCTCCTCCGATTTCAGCCCCACTGGTTGGAATGTTGACATTCACAATGCCACAGTCGGATCCTTTGGGCCTGCAGACAATCATGGCACAGAGGACGACAACCAAACAATGGCCCTTAACTCAAGGTGCATATTAAATACTCAAGTCACTTGCATGTAAAACCAGGAGCGGCGTGACTCACCCAAGCCAGCGGAAGACTCGGCCCATGTCCTTGGTGAAGATGCTGCTGGACAGACCCTGCTTGACCTCATTGTTCCAAGCAAAGGCCTCCTCCTCACTCTGTAGAAAAGAAAAAAAAAAAGAAAGAAAGAAAGAAAGAAAGTTAAATACTGGTCCTCACAACCTCATGCAAGCTACAGGCCTGCTTATGTAATCCCTCAGGCAGAAGCCATGTGTTAGAAACTATGGACGCTGCCAAGATTCTGCTCACCATCATACTCAATATGGAATACTTTTTGTAAGATCCTCTGCGAGATAGTGAGCATAGTTTACTGTGGTGCAAACTGTTTGTAAGAGGATAGAAAGACAGTTCTAGACTGACCTTAAACTTCAGGACATAGAGAATGGGGACAAAGGTTTCCGTGTGGACAATGGGAGCGTCGTGTGCCAGCCCTGTGATAATAGTGGGCTCCACGTAGTTTCCGGGGCGATCCATTACCTGTTCAAAGGATAAATGCAGTGAGTCATAATAGGGGTCACTGCTAAGTCTGAGAGACTATGATGATCCCATTCATTTAGCACATAATAGTAAATGGCTGCATTGAAATGACTCATTTACCAAGGTAGTAGATCCTCAAAATACACTCACGGGGTGAGAATGATAACAAAACACAACTGCTCAATAGACAAATGCGAAACCCGGACGCTTTCAGCAGATGCAACTCAATGTGACTGATCAGAGTTCTGACTGATCCGAGTTCCGACTGTACCTTCGCGCCGCACACCACGGTCCCGCCCTGCTGCTTGGCTTGCTCGATGGCAGCCAGGTACTGGTCCACTGCTTGCTTGGTGTGCAGAGGTCCGTACAGGGTGTTGGCTGTAGGCAGACCATTTACAATCAGGATTTCACAGCTTTCAGACATGGGGAGAGTGTCTCTAGAGTTACCACGGTGGTAATAATGCTTTTGGGAAATGTAGTCCTTGAGAGTCCAATCCGACTCTTTACAGAGCTACAGGCTGGCTTATGGCAATTAAAGACTAACACTTACGGTCCCAGGGGTCTCCGATGCGGACTTGTTTGTATGCTTTGGTTATCCTTTGCACCACTTCATCATGGACGCTCTCATGCAGCATCTAGGCAACACACAACATCGAAGACAATCATGTAAATCAAAGCCCCTTTATGCACAAAATGCGACCGACTCTTTTCTAATGACATAATAATACTAACTTAATTTGAAAACCTCATAAGCACACAAAGTATTTGCTGTTTTCCATGTAGAAGGCTAATTAGGGGTAAAGTGAATGGACAGCAGATAACTGGGGGTCTGTTTGAAACAGAACACAGCTGCCTCACTGCCTTCAACTGTATAACGAGTTACTTGGCGTAGCAGACATCAATGTATCAGCTTTGAACTTTGTTTCGAACGGCCTAGCAAGAAAGCCGTTGGCAGGATACCAACCGCTGACTTAATCAATGGGAGTTGAAGCAGAGACATTCTAAAGAATCTTCGGTTGAAGGCAGCATGAAGGATACATATACGCAGTGTTTAAAATTCGGCAAAACAAAAGTATCTTAGAAGGCAGAATTTTATACAAATATTTGATTTGGAAATGCTTCAATGCCTTGCTGCCACTAAATGCTACCTTAGAAGGCAGAATTTTTCCTGTTTCAGACACAGCCTGGATGTAGTAGGGATGAAGTCCTACAGGAGGTCCATAATCTTAAAAAAGTAGCAATCTCTCGCATACTGTCTTCATTTGCAATTTTAACTTTAATTTGCAAGTCCCAAGGAGGTGTGCAAAAGTACTCAACGTTCCGAGGTCCATAATCTTACCAATCTCCTGGTGGTGGTGCAGCGCTGTCCAGCAGTGCCCACAGCAGCAAAGACCGCAGATGGCACCACAAGGCTCAGGTCGGCATCCTCGAACACTGCAACAGGGAGACACAAGAGATACGATGAGAACGATGCACAACAGCTTTACCGAAAGTGCTTAAGAAAGGTCAGGCATCTCTTACCGATAATGGCATTGTTCCCACCAAGCTCCAACAACTGGCGACCTGCAAGTAAAGAAATCAAATTTAGCTCAATTAACAGTTTATTTAGCAATGATATTCCTGGCAGTAAAGATGAATATGATTGCCTACATCTCCATAACCACAACATAACAGAGTCAATTGGGGATGAGGGTCAGTAGCAGAATAGGCATTCAGTGTAGCAGGCTTGCCTTAGCCTCAGAATGATTAAACATTTGGAGGTACCACTCCCATTTGTTTCAATGCTAATTCAGTAATTGTACTCAGTGGGCAGCTGGCATTTTTAAAAATAGTGTCCAACATGTCCGCCCACATCCTCACAAACAAGCCAATTAGGTGCCACATTACAGATGGCCACAAATTATGTTGCCCATGTGGACTGGCTGATCCTCTAAGCAGTAAATTACCAGTTCATCCACCAATCAACACAGACAACATATTTTTGTGTCCAAGAGTAATGTGGTACCTGATTTCCATGTTTGTGAGCACCTACCAGACCCTATTTTTAAAGATGGTGGGGGCCAACTGGCTGAAGCTAACTGTAACCCCCCCCCCCCCCACCGCTACAACAAAATATGTAGCACCTAGAAACAGTACAACAAAAACGTTCCACTCACCAAACCTCTCCTGCACCATGAGAGACACCAGCTTGCCCACGTGGGTGCTGCCAGTGAAGGATACCAGATTCACACGCTCATCTTTAGCCATCGCTGTGCTGGACAGATCAAAATTAAGGAATGGACACGGAGTCCTCTCTATGAACAACATAGTATGACCAACTTATATTTTTAGCTTTCACAGCTCTACAAGAATGCAAGTTGAAATTCGTGATGAAATGAAATAAGGCAGTGTTTTGATGCTGTTCCGATCAGACATACCCGATATCAGCACCACCACAAGTCATGGAACAGATGGCACCAGGGAGGTTGTTCTGCTCCAGCACCTCAGCTACAATTCTGCACAGGAAATAACACAATACATAGACAGAAAATGACAGTTACTGTATGAATAATTGTGCCACTGTTTAAATATTCTCAATACATGTTGGTGAATCTTAGTTTCCCCAGTGAATCAGTGGGTCTTCACACCAGAGAGCAAGATCATAATCTCACTCACTTTGTTACAGCAACACTCGTAAGAGGGGTTGTGGGGGCTCCTTTCCTATTGGAAAGAAAACACACATGTTTCATATACATACTAAGATATGTGAACTTGGTCTATGCAAGTGGAACAAAACAAGTAACCAATGACTTACTGGGCCCTTTCAAAGTTACAGATAACAGTAAATCTGTAGTTAAGATGGCACATTACACCAAATGTCTGATTTAAAAAAAAAAAGCTCATCTCTTAAATGAATTGTTTTAAATACACTAGACACAGATGCTGTGATTAGGGGGATGAGGTAATGAAAAAGCGCTAACTGGCAAGTTTAAAGATCAAATGAACCATCTCACCAGAGACAGACGTTGCCACAGATGAGGGCGATAGCGTTATTCCAGCCGTAGACGGCCACGGGGAAGTTGAACGCCGTGATGATGCCCACCAGGCCCACGGGGTTCCACTGCTCGATCAGGGCATGGCCCGGTCCTACAGAAACAAAAACACAACCCTGTAGTCTCTCCCAAAAACCACTCGCATGAACCCCCAAGGTGTTACAAGAGCATGTATGCAGTCCGTATTAGGAGCGGAAAACACTATTCACACCACCCGTGGATTGAAACTAAAATTGAACACCACAGGATCCCATTATACATATCTAAATGGAAACTATTAAATGGCCACCTCAAAGAAATTAGTGCCTGGTGGTACACAAGAGAACAGGCATAGGAATACGTGTACTGTACATACGAATACATGTACTGCAATATGCTAAATACATATTAGTAGAGCTGGCACAAAGCATAGTTTAGCTTTCACCATAGCTTTTTCCATATACCTAGACTAGTACTCTCTATTCAAAAACATACATTCCAATTCATGAGTTCATGTAAAATGTAAGGGAGTATACAATTCCTCAGAAGTTGGTTAATATACTGCATAATATAAGGTTTCTGTTTCAACACCCAGCACCATCAAACACAGACAACTGCCTATACTCACTCTCTGAGGGAAGGACTGGTCCACCAATCATGCGCGACAGGCCGACAGCGTAGTCACATACGTCGACGTACTCCTGCACCTCTCCGACTCCCTCTACATAGATCTTCCCCATCTCCAGAGACACCTGTGCACAACAGACATGAACAGTTGATGAAGAGTTGAATGGTGGCTTTGCCTTCATGTCAGACATGAGAATTGCTCTGATAAGTACCAAAACAAACAGACAAAACAAAACAATCCCAGTCTCTCTAGTGCAGGGGTGGGCCCGCCAAGCACTTTAATCCGGCCTGCCGAGCATTTAATTCGGTTATACGGCTGCTCGCTATTTTTTTCCTGCAACGTTGGTTAGCTTTACTGCAAACTGCTTTTTACTCTTCTTAGAGAACATTTACAATGTCAATGTCAAGACATCATGTTACATAGAGATGATGGGCCTACTCTTTGTTATCTCCTTTGCAGCTGATCTAACTTGAGCGTTATGCTACTCCATTTAATTGGGAACGCGTCTGAGCGCTCACGAGAGGGAGAGAGAGCGGCAGGTTCAAGCTGGCTTGTCATTGTTGATAATTGATATCTCCTTCTTATAAGAAACTTTTAAAAGGAAATCATGAAGGCAACAGTAGTGCCCATTTATAAATTGTGAGAGGGCACAGCCATAGGTACAGCAGTAGCCATAGCGGAGCGGAGCTGGCAGAACGTGAATTGTTCTTAAAGCGACAGTGCACAATTTATACATTTGTTAAACAGCATCAAATTAGCAGTATTTTTTAAGCAATTAATATTTTAAAACAAAATGATGAAAATTTAATTTTTTGTGTGTGTGTTAAAGGTAAACTATGCAGTATTGGCAATTTCCTTACTGTTTTCTCAGTTTTTGCTTCTTTTTCACAGGCTCTGTCATGACCAATGTCTGAGAAACTCCATCGCTACCTTTTTCTAGCCGGTGCCTGGCGTGTATGTGTATTTGAATGCAGTAAAGCAATTTGTTACACTCGTTATACTTCGTGACACTGAGGCCGTCGGCCCGCCGGCCCACAGTTGCAAGGGTGTTTTTTCCGCTCACAGGCGCTAGGGGGAAGCGAGACGGCCACCATTCAACCCGAAAAAAGTCATATAACCATTCCAATAACTCTGAAGCAGTTAAATGAAGGTAAATTAAGCTAAAAAAACTTCCATATTAAGCTAAAAAAACCTGCATAGTGTGCCTTTAAGGGACGGCAGGGGGTGGGGGTGCGGCCCGCCGGCCAATTTTCAAAACCCAATGTGGCCCTTAAGCCAAAAAGTTTGCCCACCCCTGCTCTAGTGCTCCAGAGAAGGCCTACTCACCAGGCTGCCGAGGACTTTGATCTTCTGCCTCAATGCATCACCGATTTGCCTCACGATTTCGCCTCGTTTGGGTGCTGGAATCTTGGTGAGGGTAGAGGAATTAGAGAAGAACAGAGGGAAGGTTTAGTTGGAGTCTGAACAGTAAAGCAGTTGGTGAGTTGCCCTGTATTTGTATTTCCTATTTCCGTCAGGACAATTCATATCTCCTCAAGAAGTTTTATGATTGAATTTCAAGTACAAATGGACATGAGGGGCTCATGCACATATGGGGAACAGGTACCTATAAAGGAAATGAAAAAAAAAAACCAAGGACATTACAGCTGATCCACAGACTGGTGAGCAGTAATTCAATGCATAAGGTTCAGCAGCAATGACATCTGGCTAAAACAGAGTCCATTTGCAGAAGCTGTTGAGTTCATGTCTAAGTATGTATAACATTTTCTGAATTCTTAATAATAATACTAATAAAAAGGAACAGCAATAGACCAGAGCATTGCTTTTCCTTGCTCTGCACAAAGCTGACTGTAAACAAGACAGCTGTGAGGACAATTATGTGGTGTATTATGTGGTATACTGGTTTAAATCTGGGTATGAGCTATATTCAGAGTTTGTGGACATAAAAAAATGCTAAGTGAGGCTACAAAAGACAACTCTTACATCGGTCCAGACTTTCCAGGCTTCTCTGGCCTTCTTCACAGTCTCTTCATACTCTTCCAAGGTTGCCTTGAGAAAGAAGTAGACAAAACACATATGTCCTGCTGGTTTTCACATCCTATTCAGTATTATGACCTTACTCACAGCAATCTAGCTCATAAAAATCAATAAATTAATTGATGACATCAATTAATTTATTGATTTTTATAAATAAAAAATAAAAGGCTTTGATGACTGGAAAGTACAGGATTACACTGTTGATGCCCACAACATCTAGCAGATAACGTTTACAAAATTGTGTCAGAAAAAGAAAACTCATTTAGTACCTGCCGCACTCTGGCAATTGGCTCGTTGTTGGCAGGACAATATGAAGTGACGACCTTGGGGGGAAGCACAACAGTTACGCCTACAAACACATTCCACAGACCATGTATAATATACCCAATTTATGCAACACAGTATCATTCTTATTGGTGCATTTTATCTTAAGATCCGAGGCAAGACAAATACCTCACTAAAACCATTTTATTTGGGTAAGCTAAAATGTCAAAGTCGGTATTAACTATTTACTTTCAGTAAAAGCAACTATAGTGGAACATTTACTCTGTTCTTGTAGTGCTATCGTTAGCCACTAGGGGGATCCCTCCGAAATGTAATGACTAACGTTAGTTCAAGTTCACGTCTCCCTTCGACGTTATACAAACTAACGTTATAACTTTTCAGTTGCAACCTGTCAGCAACTGTCCGGTAACGTTACATTGTGGAGTTTTCTAAGGTAAGCACTTAACTGTAGTTAGCAAATATAACACTCATTTCAATCGGCAAAGCCCATTGTTCCCAGCCAACTTAAAATACACATCTTTAGCTTACAAAAGATGTCATGGCATGCCATCTACAGAGGTCTAGAGAACTCAACAAAAGCATAAAGTAAGTATACTCATAACTAGCGAGCTCAATATCTAAGCATTAACGTTGGGTCAAATAATTTAGCCTAGCCTTGCTAATGCTAGCTAAATCGATAGCTAGCTTGCTCAACTAACCGGTTGCAAAATGTCACAACGACTGGTATGTGAAGCAATGCAACAGGTGAGCACATTAGTAAACTTTAGTTCCCAACTTGCCAACACAAGTGCAATCCTCCCCAGGACCAATTGTTCATTGAAGTAATTTTTGCAAAGCCTAGTTGCTAGGCCTTTACCACAAGGATCCTGCAACCATCTTTTGTACTTATATTTAGAAAGAGAACATGTGGTAAATCTTCTTGTCTTACCTCACCCTTGCCTCCCCAGGTCCCGTTGTAAACACCGTCATTGTCTTCTTTGAGACCTAGTTCTTTCAACCATGCGTATTTCGGCTGGTTTATGAGGAGTGTAGACATTGCTGCAGTGGGTCGAAAACTAAGCGAATAGACCTTTTTCCTGAGGGCAATGTGCCTTGCGACGGTCAAAGCGAGCGTGCGCTGCATGTTGGTGGAGGGGTGCAATAAAACGCACGTCGTTACATATACGCCACGCCGGTGTGCGCCTGCCTTCTCACCGATTGACAGACATGATTGGTCGAAAAGTGCCTCTCCCTCTTGCTGCCTGACAACGTGGTAGTAAAGAAAGATAAACTTTATAAACTGTATGTTACTATACACTTTCCTCTGGTAAACCTCCTTTGGTTGGGGTTGTCGAATGTCGACCGGCATTGTGAGGCTAGTACTACTAGTAGTCAACATACTTAACATATAGATTTATATGAGTGCACTCATATATTGCATTACATGCATTAATATTCACATCCATGTTGCCACTATGTTATGTGTAATAATAGATAATTAATACTATAATACGGTAGTCATTTGTTGTATAATTTAAATAGTATCATATATTGCGAGAATATTAAGTGAGCAGAGTGGCGCAGCGGAAGCGTGCTGGGCCCATAACCCAGAGGTCGATGGATCGAAACCATCCTCTGCTATCCTTTTTAAATTGGTAAGAAATTAAAAATGGAAATTGTATATTACCAAGATGTAACAGTGATAATAACATATTCCTATCTAATTCACTACTCAATTCAAATATTTAAAGAAAACCATAGCAATGTTCTCTGATGAATTGCGTTTGACGTACAACGTCATTACGTAGCACTATTTCCGGCCAAGGAGAAATGGCGGGTGAGAATAGAGATACAATGGAAGAGCTTGAGGATGGAGAGTTGTCTGGATCTAATTCCGACTCAGAAATGGGATCAAATGTGGATCGTCGTGGACAGGTAATTACATTACTGCGGAAGTCTGCGTAACAGCCATGAAACGACTCAATGAGCATGAATTTCCCCCCTTAGTTCTAAGGAGCCGGTTGCTTGCAAGTCTAGCACTTCGCTAATGTTAGCTAACTTGCTTGCTAAGTTATTCCTAGTTGGTTTGCCAACAGATAACTTTTCTGTTTTAATGTCCTGTAACGATAATAGGCTACCCACACATTGATAGTATTAAATACAGATTCAGGGAGTTCAGCGATTATGTTTGACTCAAGAAGTAGCGTTAGCCTCATGCAGAATATTAGTGGTGACGTTCTTGAACGTTAGACAACTAACGTTAGCCAAGAGGTCACGTGCCAAGAAAGTTAACAATCTAAAGGTGTAACGTTAACCTTTGCTGAACCACATCTTCATTTGACTGGTCATATAACGTTATTCCTTCTTAGATATCGGAATACTATCCGGATTGGCTTGTAAACTAGCTACATTACTTGGAAAGTAAAGTGTGTTCTTACAGTGGAATAAATGGATCTGAAATAGTGTGTTTGCAACATCTTTGTTTATGTAACGCTGTTATGCTTCAACCAATCTGTTCACATCCTTGTACTTGAAATTGGAATATATTATTCTACCATCTTCAAAGCCTTGCACACTTATCTTCCACCCTCAGATGTCTGCAGCCCCAGCATTCACTAACCAGTCCTTCCAGAGCCGTGCTCCAGCTCAGCCAGCCCCGTCTGCCACTGGCTATCGCAACATGCCTGCCGCAGTCTCCTCCGGCAGTGATTCTGACTCCGACGAAGACGCCACACTGTGGCGAACAAAGCGACAGAAGTGCTCGCACGCTCCCCCGCCCCCCTCGGGGCCTGCCAGGACCCCAGCGCTGCCCTTCGGTGCGTCTGCTGCCTCTGCGCAGGCAGGACGCAAGGTGAACAACATCTGGGGCTCCGTGGTGCAAGAGCAGAACCAAGACGTGATGGCGACCGAGCTAGGCATCATTGGCTTGGAAGGGGACCTGGACATGCAAAGCAGGCAGAGCGAGGCCTACAACTACGTGTTCGCCCGCAAGATGATGGAGCGCGAGCGAGAGCTGGAGAGAGAGCGGCAGGAGCAGGACGAGTCTGCCATGTTGGACGACGAGCTAGAGGACTACATGAAGAAAAAGGGGCCCAGTGACGACCACGACAGCCAACTGAAGAGGAAGAGGTCCGCCAAGGAGAGGCTGGGCCCCAGGGCCGAGATGGACTTCCAGGGCCGCTATGAGGTCACGGAGGACGACCCAAAGGAGAAAGTTATTGATGAGATCGCTCACAGGTGAGCTGGTAGCAAGATTGCTCATAGGCACATATGATGTGTGGGACATATGATCGGTAAGGGGAGTTACTGCTGAATCAGAATGTGGTCATGACTTGCACAGTGTTTCCGCTAGATTTGTTTTTAACAGTGGCGGCAGCCATTTTTTGCGATGTTGACAAACATGCGTAGCACATGGAAGCTCTTGATAGTGCATGCCACTAACGTCTATAAAAAACTAGACAGGTACCTCGGATTAGAATTGCTGTTTATTGTTAAACTGCAATTTTCAGCAGCCAGCGGAGGGCATTTAGCCTACTATGCTTCCGGACAATATTTTGCGTCTCCCCTAATTCTGAAGCAGTGGCACCGCTAAATGAAGAGGAAACACTGAGAAGAAAGTTAATATTTTAAACAGGCTACATCAATACAATATATAATATGTGAAGTGAAACTGGACAGGCCATAATAACCTCTGACTAGTTTTAGGCTACTTATTGTTAAATTGCAATGTGAGCGGCAGCCAGCAGGGGAGGATACGTCGGCAGGATTATTTAAAAAGCAACTGCAACTACATTGTGCGTCTGTCCTGATTCTGATACCGTGGGGGTATTAATTAAACCGTGGCGGGCCGCCATGCTGAAATAAACGTAGAGGAAACACTGCTTGCAGATACAGTTCCTGTACCAAGACATAATGTTTCACTTCTTAATTGTGTTACTCATCTGTTGGATTTTCTAGAGATTGCCAACAGTTTAGATTCTGTTGTTTAATAGCTATAAACCAATGTAATGATCTTTCTGACCTACTGATGATGTAAGCAAAAGCAACAGAAAGCATTTGTCTGTTATTCCATTGGCAGACTAATGGAGCCCAAAAAGGATCTTATAGAGCGTGTGGTGAACGTTATTGGAAATAAGAAAGCTATTGAACTCCTGTCAGAGACTGCAACTATAGAACAAAATGGTGGCCTGTACACTGTGGTGAGTATTCTTTGCTTGTAGGAATATATCTATCATTATTTAATGCAAACGTAAAAGCAGGAATGTCTGCTTGTTAAGAATCCTGAAGTAAGACAATGCTTGTCTTTACAGCCCTTTACAGCACTTGATTTTTTTTGCGTGAAATCCAATTGAATTCTTTCTGCAGGATGGAAGCAGAAGACGAACGCCTGGGGGTGTATATCTGAATCTTCTAAAGAACACACCAAGCATCACACATGAACAAGTCAAGGTATCTGAGTGTTCATTCTTTCTGATCTATGTTGATTGAAGAATAACACAAATTCCCAAATGAAGTAATACTAAAAGAACCCCAGCATATATATTGAACTTTAAGTTAAGTGAGTACTTAAGTGAGTAAGTGAGTTATATCTGTGTGGATGGTAACTGCCACAAATGTGATGATTCAATACTACTATGATATTCTGACTACAATATCATTGCAATTCTTCACGCGATACAGTTAGTATTATGGTTTGATTCTACAATACATGTAGGCCTATATTGTTATTTATTTCTACCATGTGTTAGAAATTCTGTGATGTAAGAGAACAAACTCTTGTGCCATATTTTTGGATATCAGATTATTTTATTGCTGTGTTCATCATTCTGTTATCGAAGTAGACATATGTATTCATTTCTGAACAGATCGTACAGGAGCATGTCCCATCTTCACATGTATGATGAACAGTGTGGTAATGCTGACTGTATGTAAACCCAACAATGATTAAATCCAACAGGAGATATTCCAAGAGGAGAACCAGAGAGAATGCCAGAGCAAGAAGGCTGCGAAGAAGCGGCGGCGACACATTGTGGCCAAAAAGATGAAGCAGGCTCTCAACACCCTCGACCTGCAGGAGCACGACGACGTCTCCAGAGAGACGTTTGCCAGCGACACCAACGAGGCTCTGGAATCTCTCGAGGAAGTTCCGGAAGACACCGTGGAACCTCCCATAGGTACAGAGGACACGCCGGTGGTCTATAACTCCAATGACTTGGAGGTCTTTTGATCTGACTGGACTATGTGCTTGCATCTTGTGGGCAAACTCAGACTGTGGCATTGCTGTTGCCCTGACGAACAAAACAAACAAAATGGCCATCATTAGGCCAAACGGACATACTGCCCCACACAGCTCTAGAGAGCCTCTGGCTAGTGAGCATGACCCTTCATGAAAGCACTGAATTTCTTCTGAAGTTGTGGTTAGAAAGCTACTTGCGTCCTTTGGATATCTCTGGTGGAAGGTTCTGTAGAAATGCAGAAGGCAGGAATTGGTTTTGAAGCATCTTTTATGAGTCTCTGTCTCATCTTCCAAAATGATATATAAAAACTTCTGCTTCCCTTCTTGTGCGTACACTACTTGTGGTAGAACTGCGTAGGGAGGACAATGCAATGACATTCAGCCATGTCCAAGTACAGTGTATGAAACAATCTGAAAGCTTTATCCATCAACTTACATTGGGTGCACTTTTATTTGTACAAAAGTGGCGTTCATGTTGATGTTTCATTACTAGTCAGAAAACCTTTGTATGACTTAAATGTGTGCGTGTGTATCTGGGAAAGCTAAATGCTAATTAACTGCTGATAAAACCGTGATCTGTTGTAAGGTGTCAAACACTGCACATATTTGTGTGTATAAGTGTATTTTGTTTTTCCAATTTGTCATGAATATAAAAAGAGTTGAAGGAGCACAGCAGTCTCCATAAGAAAGCACTAACTATTAATTCAGTACGATCTGTTTTGCATTTGAAAACAATATTTTTTACGTCATGCCTTTCAAAAGTCTTTGACAACCGTGTCTCACTTTGATGAACATTGTGGAAGGTCATAAAAGACTTTTTGTCAGTTGAGTTGCATGACATTGCAGCTGATTACACATTAAAATCTGTCCTTTGTTTTGCCGACACAATCGAATTTTATTATTCTGTGTTCTTATTTGACAGTAATGAAGAAGTTTCAGTTGTGTAAGTGCCGCACTGAAAAGCTCTGATTATTTTAATTTGTTTAGTTTGTATGGCTGTGTGTATTTTCATGTGATTGTGCAGTCTAATCATCCTAAGCAAATTCATTTTCATAGCTCAAAATGTTGTGCATTTATTATTGAAACAACGTTATGTAGATCAGACCTTCATTTGTTCCATTCAGACAGGTCAGTATGAATTGATTGAAACAAATGAAAACAAGCTTGATAATGAACATCACAGACAGTCCATAGTTTTACAGTCCAATTAAGTTATTTTCATCTATCAAGTCTAATTATTTGTGCACTGAATGGCATGATTCACAGCACTCTACTTGAGCATGTGTGTTTTTTCCAGACAAATTGAGGCAGAGCACCTGTTGGCTTATTGTCTCCCCACATGGCTGATAACGCCAACCTGTTTCCAAGTATCTTGCGTTGAGTGGACTGACTCACACAGACGGCAGCCTGTCGTTTTACCCTTCAGACTGACAACACAATGGCTCACATTGCAACAAATGAATGCTTCTGACAATTTGCCTATTGAGTTATCATCTCTTCAGGCCTTTCAAAGAGGGGGAGAGGGGTGGCAGCCTCTGAGCACCGTCCGCCGCTCTCATCAATGAATAAGTGCAAGGGTTGTCATGGTGACTGACGCATAAACGTTTACAGTAACTCAACCAAATCAGGACACGGCTTCATCTTTTAATTTTTTTGGAGGGGATGCTATAAATAATGCGTTGGATGAGCAGATAGGCAGTGCCAGCACCAACTTTTTTAATTCAGAGAGAGAGAGAGCTTTCAGAAAGAGGCAGTCGTGATGCTGAAGAGAAAAGCTTGTGTGTGAGAGGGACCCAAGTGGGAGTAGGCATTGTGAGTTGAGCTCTTAACAAGTGGAGGGAAGTTCATGGTTAGACAGACAAACATTCAGCAGGAGGATCTGATGTCTGAACCACTACCACTTAATTTACGTGGATGATTTCTATTTATATAGATCACAGCCACCCACAAAATACACAAATATAATATTTTATTGCGTATGGCAGACATTGAACAAGTACAGTACAAAATGGTCAAGTATACATACAGTCCATACATTCAAAGTGCAATTTATTGTATTAGCAGGGGAGTGTTGTACAGACAGCATGAAATTATTTATATAATACCATCTACCATAAATAGAATAAATTAGATGCTTTCACTGAACCATTTTAATAATAAATAGCATGACAGCATGTGAACTCACCACATTTAAAATTCATGAAATCAGTTCATTAAAATTTTGAGAGGGTGATGAAATCTTCTAGCCACAGTGAGGTGGAACCCACGGGTACCATCTGGACCATAGGGGAACCGAAGAACCCCATGGGGAACATTCGAGTCCCCATTTAAAGCCCTTTTAGCTGTTCCGATGCCCCGGTTCTGCCTGGCACAAACGTCCTCTGTTGAGGAGGAGTTGGGGGTCTGTACGACTGCCAGCTTGCGTCGCTGCACCCATGGACTGCCTGTGGGGGTGGAGGCTGGATTGTCAGAACACTGTTCTGGGCTCCTCCGTCTGCTCAGCTCCGGGCTGGTGTCAGGGCTGCCCCACATCTCTGAGAAGAGCAGAGGGGAGACCCTGGGTCCCGGGAGGGGCGCGTGGAGGACCCTGGGGCTGGAGCGAGGGCTGCCCCAGGGGCTGCTGCCAAAGCCCCCCACCACCTGGCCGCTGAAGAAGCGGGGCACGTGGAGTGGGGACGAGGAGGCAAACTCGGACTCCGAGGAGCTGTAGGCCGAGGAGTCCTCAGCTCGGGATTGGAGCTGCTCCATGCGCCGGTTGAGGATGGCCATGCCCTTACCTGATGTCCTCTCCTCCAAGGAACCCACGGAGGACGCATCCTGATTCATCATCAGCTTCTTCTTCTTGGAGCTCCTGCCCACCAGGACAACCTTCACAGAGCTGTCGGGCTGAGTCAGCTCATGGTAAGCTTTCCCTGCCCCCTCCAGCTCCTCATATTCCACCAGAACACTCTCTTCTGTGGACAGCTCAGGGTACCTGTAGCTGTATCTCTGGACCTCAGATGGAAGTTCTCTGCCTGGTCTGTTCACCCGCACAGTGCTAATGGCTCCAAAGGGTTCTAAAAGACTGATGGCTATTTCTATGGTGCTACGAGGACGGGGGTCCGGACAATTGATTTGGTCAGCAGGATTTACTGATGCACTTACGCACAGTTCAGAGACGTTCCAGACCAGCAGGACTTTACTGGGCACTTGGGAGAGAACTGCGTCTGGCACCGGCTCTAATCGCCGGACTTTGTTTCCCTCCTCATTGACTTCAAGTTTGCTGGAATGGCGCAGGGCATAGGCTGTGGTACGCCAGTCTTTGGTCAGTTGTTTCATCTGAAAGAAATTAAAAATACCGTTTCCACTTGCTTAAAATACGATAAGATGATCGAACGATATTCGTGCGTAATATCTGTTACAGTGCACTTACTATTTCTTGTAACTTACAGAATAGGATATCATTAAAAAAACTTCACTATAAAATACCTACCTTTTTGAAAGATGTGAGTAACTTTATGTTCACGTAGCCCATCTTGTTCCTCCTGACGTGTTTCAAAAGGAAAGCATCTTTGGCGAGATTCTCATCGGATAGATAATACTCTATCTGCTTCACCATCTTTTGAATGAGACCCTTGTCGGGAATAGTCCACTCATCAATATCTATATCTTCATCATTTTCATTGAAAAAAGGCCTGCAGGAAAATAGTTTCACAAAATTGACATTTATCCTTAGTTTTGATACACATGCAATCACTCAAGAAAACAAGAATACAAGTTGACATATACACAAGCGAGGTTATTTTCTTAAATTACGAACAGTTCGTAATGATCAAATAAATAAATGAGTAGCCTAATACAGCTAATACAGTTATTAGTGATAGATATAGTAACTACTCACTTGTCATCCCCATCCTGACAGTCCATTCTGTATTTGCTGTTTCCCTCCCGTAAATTAATAGACTGATCCCAACGTTATAGGTACCAGAATGCCTGAGGAATCGCTGTCAGCTCGGTTATAAATTCTCTGCCTACTTTTGCCGAGAGGCTGGCATACAAGCCTGCCCAATCAACGTTGAGGGGGTGACAGTGCGAAATATACGGAGGTATCACCATAAAAGGTTATATATCTGATTCTGCAGACTGGGTACTATTTTTATTTTCACTGAATGAGAGCTTCTCCTACGCATACATTTATTCCAAATCGGTTTGAGCCAACGCAGGTGAGATGGTCAATGGTCATCCCTTTGATTTTGCAAGGATTAATAGCCCACTCAAGCTATAAATAAATGTTATTGTTAGAATTTTAAACAAGTGATGAATTACACTAAATCATATCAGAAATTCGGGCTTGAGTGATGTGCTAGACTTTCATGATATGCACATTCATGAGCTTCAACAGCGCCTAATTGCCTAATTCAAGCCCATTTCCAGCAGAGGGAGCTTGTACTATGGTGCTCGACCTGCCTCATAGAGGGCAACTAGGGAAATGGGTTTTGCTTGTTTGTTTGTGTCTGCGTGCGTGCGTGCGTGTGTGTGAAAAACTCTTCGGGAGCGTTTTGGTGGGAAATTGCACCTGAATGAATCATACACTTAATATTTGTATGCACTCAATAATGTGGTAAAACATTAGTCCACATTATTATGCAAATTTTACATAGACATTGGAAAGGCTATGGCCAGGATTGAGATGTAGGATGAATTGTAGGCCTATAAATACTAATTTTGCATTAAAGCATGATCGCTTCAAAAATATTCCATTATAGGCCTATATAAGCATTTTTTCTTTACATATACTTTAAGTCATGCTATCAGTGTTTGCATTCATTCATACTTTGAAACCTCCTATATTTACTGCGTTGGTTGTGTACATCCTGCTCCCAGTACACCTTAATAACGAAGACACTTAATTATTTGTGTCAACCTGTCAAGGTGCATGTCTTGAGATGGAAACCTCGAGCTGAAAACCCGCAATTTTCGTCCCTTTTTCTGCACTCTCAGGAAGAGAATGTACGGTATGTAGTCTCCTCTTAGCTACACAAAGGATGCTCTGTAATCATACAGATGGAGGGAAAGCACCAACAACATGGCCGCCAAAGCGCGTCCTCCTCTGACATAGGAACTTCATGTGACCAAGGTGCATTATCAATGTCAATCATAACACTCATAATGACTTTTGAAGACTCCTGTTGCATTGGTATCTTCTTTTCAAATGTTCATCAGATTTATGAACTTTATGAATTTATGAAGGTCAGATAAAAAGCACAACACAAAAGCTTGACATGGGTTGGGCCATTTCTAGGCTTTTCCCACTGACATTGCACTGTGCCTACTTCAGAGGGCACTGTCACCTATTTTGGCCTACCATCAGGTACAGCTTGTACAGGTATCAGCTTGACCTCTTAAGAAAGCTTAGACCCTGTTTCTTAGGAAACAATCAGAATAAGGCCCTGTTTACACGGCAACGCTCGCAGGTGAAAACAACAAAATATTTTTTATCAGATGTGCCTTTTGTTTAGACGGCGACTGCGTTTTTTGGGGCTTAAAAACGCAAAAAAGCGACACCACCCTCCAGAGTGGAAATGTTAAAAACGCTCCACCGTCGCGTTCACGTCTAAAGGGTAAAAAACGCAAAAGTCTGCTCCGATCTGCTCATGGTGGCTCTCGTCGCGTGCGCGTTTACACTCCCACCTAGCCGCCTGGCGTACTACATCGAATTTCACACACTTTTGTGTCACCGTATGCATGCAGATTTCCTCCAAAAACGCTCGCCTAAACACAAAATAAAAAGTGAGAATGCAACGCCACTTTTGCGTTTTCTCTTCAGATCGTTTCCATCTAAACATAGCCTATTTGTGAGAAGTACTGGCACAGAGTTATATTGGCTAGATAGAATATTGTTTTTTCTTTATGCCGGATAACAAGCATCTCTGAACTGACCACATTTCAGCCCTCTAGGTCACTCAATATGACTTAAACACAACTGAGCCCTAGCACCAGGTCTTGTGAAGCTGTGTGCAAAAGTAGATCAATATAGAATAAAATATGAGTGCTTTAGACCATTATTTGCCAAGGTTTGCTCATGCATTTTGTAAAATGCCCTATAGAAACTCCCCACAGGACTTTTGGTTAACCAAAATGCATACTGACAATAAAAGGCTTACTGTATGGCAACCTCTTGGTGTAAAAGCATAATCCTGGTCTCAAATGAAAGGTAACACTCTGGAGTTTCTTGTAGACTATTTGGATTGTATGTCAGGGTTTCTAATATAGAATGACTACACAAAATATGGAATAATTACACAAACATTCTCACACTACATACACACTCTATTTTAGTGATTTGAGTGAATATTTAATTTCTATGGATTCCTGTGAATATTTCAAGACCCAATATGCTGCTGCATCTACTTATTGCTAAGGATATACACTGCAGCTAGAAGTTAGGGAAGCACCAGGGTGGAGGAGGGCATATTTTATTCAATTGAATTGAGACATAGTAAGATTAATCTGACAATGTAAAACACTATAGATTGTATATGAACCATGTTGTTATATATGGATTGTAGAAAAAAAAAAGCAGAGGCGCACTCAAGGGCTTGATTCTAATACAAATTTGTATTGAGAGCCGAGGTTTTTACAACAAGTCTACAGACAAAAAACTGGGAAACAAGCATTTCGGGCTTAGCCCTTTATCAATGTCTCCATTATAATCTCCATCAATCTCCCGTTATATATGGATTCCCAAGAGTCCAAGCTTTCAAATGGTGTATAATATTACTATGCTATATAGTGCATACAATTGATTTAGAATGTTAGGGGGAGGGGGGAGGTGTGCAGTGGAAGGCACACTGTCTCATATATATATATAAAATAAATAAATAAACATCTGTTAAGATCTAGAGATCTCTCCTCCAATGATTCCCATAAAATTTATCATTGTGATCTTGAATGTTTCTATCCCAAGATCAATTAAAAACATCAACACACTCCAAGGTAGCTTGTAAATGTTAGTGCTCTCTGTGGTCATACATATCAGCACTTTAGAGGTCAAGTGAGCTACCAGAGGCTAGTCTCTGAGAGCTTACTGAGAGGCTGTCTTCACACGTTTAAAACAGGTTAATGATGGATGAGAAAAAGACAGGTTTTTTAAAACAATATCTGACATGATCAAACTTGCCATCCGAACATCACTGAGAGAGTACACATATGTAAGGATAATATATCTTTCTCTGAGACAATTCATCAGGAAATAATGGGAATAAAATTTGTATGGGTTAGAGTCTGCATTTTTAGTAAAGAAGCTCATAGTTTCCATGACTTATTCAGCAAATAGGCCTATATAGCTGTTTTAAATCAATGTAAAGTCTAATTGTACAAGTTAATCAATACTTCATTCTAACCTGTACTGTAGCTTGTTTATGTCCATGGTGCTGTTGGAAGTTGAGAAAACAGTAAATTACAGGTCAGACCTCTACGGTAATTATAGCACAAGCCAGTGGCTTTGGTGGGAGGGGGTAGGGGGGTGTTCGTACGGCTGAGGCACATCTGCAAAGCACAGCCTTCCACCTCAAAAATGCTACAGCCCTGCACATATAAGCCAAACCTGCTAACTTTAGTTAAACTTGTTTCATTAACTGTACAATTTAATATATGGTTTATTGGTTGATTGGCTGAAGTTAGGTTTGTCTTTGATTTTTATGATTTCCATTGCATACTTTTAATAATTTGGCCTACATGGCACATTATGCAAATATAAGCCTACTTGTAGGCAGGCAAAAGTAACATACAGCTTACTGCATTCATGCATCACACACATTCCCAACGCATTACATTTCAATTTGATGCAGCCATGCCTCAAAAATGCTGGAAGCTGCTCTGACATGGAAATGTGCCAGTCAACATAGCCTTGTCTACAGTGGTGCTGGCTTCATAAACAGCAGTTTTAACAGGGAGTGGTAAAGCAGCTCTGCTATAGGCTTACTGATCCTGCCTCAGGCCGACACAAAGCTTCAGCAAACAGTCGCTTGTTTACACCATACCCCCACCTTTGCCTTTCTGGTGTGTAGGCGTCCACGGCTTCTAGATTTATTGTACCTGAGAAAGAGCAGTTTGACCAGATCACAGTCTTGGCGCTGACAGGCCTTGAACAGAGTGTAAAAGGCCAGCCACAGTGTAACTAGTTATTAGTGTAGAGGTTGGTATGCTGCCTGCAAGGAGAATTGGAAAGGATACACTTGGCCACCACAACTATTTTTCTACTAAACGTAAGCATCATGATATAATCTCCACAGAGCCGAAATGACGGCCTCTTAAGATGATGATGGGTGGGGGGGTGTTAGGAAGTACTTTGCATTGTTTGCATTACATAACTGCCATTTTGAGGACCCAGTGCTGAAATATTAAGCATTTGAATGCATGCATACGGTTTAATGATAAAAGATTTGACGGACCCTTTCAAAGTGATAAATGTAATAAACAAACAAAAATAAACAAGCAAGTTTGCTGTAAACATCCCTGTTAACTACCATATCTTGTAAAGACAAATGCCCTTACACAGTTAAGGGTAGAAAGGTTCCTTTAGGGTGACGTATGATGTACACTGGTGTTAAAATCACCCTTATCAAAAAGCAAACTGTGATATACCACCAATAAACCTAGTAAGAGGTTAAAAACTATTATGTTGATATTGTTTTAATAATTGCTTGACTCTGGAATAATCATTTTAATTTGCTGTAGGCCTATATTTTTAACAGGCATCATGTGTAGTCAGCAGTGTTGGGCAAGTTACATCAAAAGCGTAATGCATTATTTATTACTTGTTACTGTCATCTCAAAGTAATTTGTTACATTACAATATTACTGTCTTTGAATTGTAAGGCATTACACTACGTTTACATTACTTTCACCAAAATAACAGGAAATATGGATTTGGTGTTCTCAATAGATCTTCATGTGTTCAATGCAGCTCATTACAAGGCAGGAGGTGATGTGGTATGGCATAATGACTGAGCTAGGCTTAAGGCTAACAAAAGAACAATATAATGGTTGCAGTTATGGCTCATGGGACAATGTAGGCCCCAAAGGCCAAAGGTCACTCACAACTTAATATAGTAAAATAATATGTATGTTGACTTTAAATGGTTCTCATCATTGCTGGTTGCCTTTCCTTCCACTTACAGTGGTGTAGACTTAATGCAAATAGTTTGAGAATAATGGCTACCATCTTTGTCTGTAAAAGCAACATTTTAGTTATTCTCACTGCTTGAAATGAGAAGTATAGCCTAACCATGTTAGATCTGTTGCATGAATGGCAGAGATAACTCAAATTCCCTTTCTACAGTCATCTAAACAAGGCAATCAAATTCCAGGACCAGCATAGATTACTTTTTTAATTATTGGATAATCTTCTCTGGTGCCAATTGAGCATTTCTCAATTTTGGATTAAAAAGCAAAGTAACTTCAGTTACTGAGAATTGTACCGAGTAAAATATTACTGAAATTGTATTGGTAATGCCTTACATTACTGAATTACAGCAAAAAGCAATGCATTACTGTAATTACATTACTTTTTTAATGCATTACTCCCAACACTGGTAGTCAGTGCAGTTGTGGATTCGGAGTAGTCTCCGTCAGAAGCCCATCTGAGAGAACTGTTGAACTTTCTTAGTCAGAAGGGAAGACAGCAACACTCTTTGAACACTTTGGTTCAGTGTCATTACTATCTCCCTGTCCAGCTCATTTCTCTCCTTGGCGTTCCCTTCATTCCCAACATTTTGTAATGTATGGCCACGCACACAGGTTACACAAGTGCTCACTTGGTAAAGGTGGTGTGGTCAGAGCAAGCAGAAATGCATGTTGGAATGTTGATGTGGGGTCCCCCCCCCCCCCCTTTTCTTGTTCTAGTAGTTTTGTAGACCCAGCCCATAGAATTGATAGTTTGGAGAGCTGCCCACCGACTGGAGTGCTGAAAATGGCAGAATTCCCTCTGGTGCATGTATGCATGTGCATAAAAAAAAAAAACTAAACTAAACAAAACACAACATTCAAACAGTACAATATCTAAAGAATATAATGTCATTGCTTGTTTTGGAATGAAAAGTCAAAAATGTACTACTTGCATACTTCTTGTTTTTGCTTTAGTGATGTGTTTATCACATGGGTTAACCCATTTTGTTGCAGTTTTTTTATAGTCTTCGCCATCTGGCACCATGCCCTCATACGTTAGCAGTGGAGCCCATAGGGGCGATGTGTCAACATTAGGTAGTCTACCACAGCTCGATCACCACACATCTTATGCCGATCAGGCATGAGAAGCAAGCATTTTGCATGAGGACAAAATAGACTATTTCCTTTCCACATTTGTAAACAAACTACAATTCTATTTACGCGTATTCCCGCAGATTATATACCACGTGTTATTTTGGCGCAACGTTGGATACATTCCTTGTATTTTGAATTTTGTCTCGGACGCTCAAGTTGAAACGAGTCATTGCGTTGCGTCTTACCATTGGTGTATTGTGGTCACGTTGTCATTGCATATTCATGAGCGGCCATATTAGTCAAACCCATTCTTTCATTCGGTTGGGAGACAAAGTGCGGCGTTTTCATGGGCCTTGTGGATATCTTGCCTTTTCGCAGCTTCTACTATAGGCAGTTTACAAATGGTTGTTTTGTTGTAAGCTAGTATTTATTTGATCGCGCAATTCCAAAACTGCAGTAGGAAAACCAACTGCCACTGTAGGCCAAGCTTTATCTGGATTGCTGTATTTAACACGTTTCTTTTAACCAGTCAGTTTGCTCTGGTCGCCTGAGTCAATTGTTCGCGACTCGACATCTGTTTTACACCAGTTTTAAGAGGTTTCATTTAGTGGGTTATTAATTTTTTTTTAAATATTAGGCCTACTTTTAAATTTCGAATCAGCATTTTTGTTTTACAATGGCGACCGCAACTTCAACTCCGGCCGGGCAAAGAATAAGCTCCCGCACTGCCGGCAGTACTCCTCTGAGCCCCACGAGGATATCCCGGCTGCAAGAGAAAGAAGAGCTCTGCAACCTGAACGACCGACTGGCCATTTACATCGACAAAGTCCGAAGTCTTGAATCCGAGAATAGCGTTCTGCATCTGCAAATCAGCGAGAAAGAAGAAGTCAGGAGCCGGGAGCTTACGGGTTTGAAATCACTGTACGAAACCGAGCTCGCGGACGCCAGGAGATCCCTCGATGACACGGCTAGGGACCGCGCGAGGCTGCAGATCGAATTGGGAAAGATCAAATCCGAGCATGAGCAGTTACTACAGACGTGAGTGGTTTATACCCGCCATGTGACTTATTTTTTACATACTGGTTTAAACCGCATGCATTTCTTGTGATAATTTTAGTACTGGCTATTTCTTAGCCCCGGCCCACAAGATTGTATTTTGTATCCAGTCCAGCAGGTGTTGAGGTCGTAATGTGATACATGTATCAAGCTGACGCTGATATTTGTTGCCAATTTTCTACACGCTGCTTATGGCGCCTCTGCACTGGTAACAACCAGAATCCCGCGTCTGTGATGTTTTCATTTGAGTCAGTACCCCCTCCCCTTGGGTAAAAAAGTTTAACCGCTTAATGTCTACATTGGTTAAGAAATGTTATTTGTAACAATATTTCTTCACAATGTACAGGGATTTCAAACCAACTTCGTTTAGTTGGTGTAGTAGGCTAGATGTTGTACAACAAAGTCCAGTGTAGCAAAGATGCAGTTTTGACTTTTCCAAGAGCCACACCTATTGATAGTAGCGCATGGGGGAGGGGCGAGTACCTTAGTCCATTCTAGCCATTTGAATGGAATTTATACCGTCATCGCCCAACAGTGCACAGAAGTTTACATTGCGTGCAATTTATTGAATTTCCAGATTGTAGGCTACACAAATGTACATATTTAGGCATATTTGCCTGTTATAGTTCACGCCAGTAAACCAGGTCTTTGTGGCGTTGTATTTTCTGGCGTTGCATTTTCTTTTTTTTCTTTCCAGCCTATATTTCGAAATGACTGTTATGTAGAAACTATTTTTCACGTTACCATGGATGCATGAGGAAATGAATAGTCTTACGTAAGGTTAAGGTGTGACTTAGCCTATAGACCTGCCTTACCCAATAAAGAAGTTTACTCAAGCTTGACAGGATGCACCTGAAAATAATAAAAACTAAATTATTAGATTCACCACCCCATCTGTCCTGGTTGGTAGCCTACATAATGGTAGGCTAGTTGCACGTTAATTCCTTGCCCTGTAACTGCCTTGGTCCCCCTTCTCTGCAGTTTTCTGCTGTCATTATTAAGAAAGGGTTTATCTTGAACTTGGAAAAAGAGTTTAAAAAAAGTTCAGCATGTCATTTTATTCTGGCTGTGGTCAGATAGAGTATTTCCATTTGCCCTTCTTCAGACCAAGATAAGTCTTGGGTCTTGGGGGGGTGGGGGGTTCTTTATTTTTTACAGAATTGTCCTCCTACATACCCCTAGTGCTCACGTGAAACTAGTCCACCCAGGGATAATTCCTTCCACAGGTCACATGAGCTGTTGAATGAGTACTCGTTGTCAGTTACACAAACATGTCCGCCTTTAAGAACCCTCGGATGTTTCTCTGAAGCTCTGATACCCTGCATATGACGGAAGTATGATTCAACAGAGAGATTTAATGAGTGCCCAACTCGCTCCCCTTGCTATGGCTGCACTAAGCTGTGCTAACTCCCCCACCATCTTAAATGATTAGTGAGTGCTTATAGCCCAATTTGGTGATTGTAAGGCTTTAACTTAAATGAGCATTTAAGTCAGTGTAAACCAAGCCTGACTTTTAAAAAAACTGCCCCTTCTGCCCCTTCCCTTTTATATCAATTAAAGTATGTCATAAACAGGAAATTGCCATGTGCCATGATGGGCTCTGTAGCACAGAAGCGGTTTTGTGCAGCTGCTTTGAAGTACAACATTGTCTGAATGAAGGGCAGTAGATACAATCATAGATGATTTGAATACTTTCATGAATGATCACAACTTCCTTACTTGTGACTTGAAACTCTTTACAGTTGGTTACAGAACTGCATAGCCATTATATGGTGCTCAGTAGGGATGTAACTGTATGAAAATTTAACCTCACGGCTATAGTGACCAAAATTATCACGGTTTTCGGTATTATCACAGTGTTTTTAAAAGTGTGTACAATATGTTCAGAAAGCACCGATAGGCCTACAAAAGCTGAAATAGTTTCAAAATGTGTCCCGTTCACTTTTTCATATTAAATTGGCTATGTGCTTATATGGAGTTTGCTATTTCTATTATTTGGATCCAATGAGCGAGACCAAAGTAAGTGTTCAAAATAAAACTTGCTATGGTGTTGGCTATGGCGTTCTCCTGATAACGTGAGTGGAATGGATTTCATGTGGACGCGAACATAAAAAGACGCAGAGTGGCTAAAGGATACAGTGCACGTTTTGCGGTGAAAATGTTCTGCCTTTTAAAATCAGGTGTAGCCTAATCTGAATCGCAGTTAAAACCATCAATTAGACAACAGAATCAGTAGGGTACCAGTTTTGTTTCATTTTACTAGGCCTACTGTATGTCAAAAGCAGGCTCGGATGAAGCTGGGAAGGAAACGCACGGTTTCAACACCGCGGTAATCAACCGTGATAATTATGATATTTCAAAAGAAAATTGTTATCGTCAACATTTTTATCGCGGTTTACCATTATACCGGTAATCGTTACATCCCTAGTGCTCAGAGATGGGTTTATTGCTGATGTAGTCTTTTGTCTAGAAGAAGCTTTCTGATGAGATTTGAAAATAAATTATTTTAAAGTAAACTGTTTAATGTTGTGCTCATGAATGTATGCCTTGAAGTCATTGTTGGACTTTTAGTTAATGCGATTTTGAGTTGAAAACTAATTTTGTACTAGCTCAAACATGTGGATTGTAAGTATTTTTTTTCCACTTGATTAGTTTCTGTCACTCATGTTCACTGCATATTTTGAATTTGAAATGATTATTACTTGGCATTCTTTGAATACCTAGTCACTCCCAGCGGCATGGTATGTGACGTTTCACAGAATCGCAGGCTTAGCGTCGACCCCTTGCAACCTCAGTGCACAGAGTTTAGTGATCGCCACCACTCACGTCGACCACACCCTTAGGACATCCATGGCCGCATGGAGTTAGGTGCACATGTCAAACGGTGTTAGGTAACTACACGGTTGAATGGAGTTTGTTCTTACAAGCCTTCTGTTTAGTCCTCCTTTTTCTGGTAGTTTATGAGAGTCTCATGCCTGCTAATAGAAGGGTGGGCTTCCTGTATCACTGTAATTGGCTCGGGTATGTATATGCTGAGTTTTGCCCGCTCTTTTCTGACAGCTTGCCTGACACTAATTGGATGTCTGGTTGTCGCTTCTCATAGGATTTATAGCGTATCTGTTTGCAAACTTTAGACGCTAGTACACCAGTATGCCTTTGCACAGCTATGCATACAATTCAGCTTTTGCTGACGGACTTCAGAAAGCGGAAATTCCTCCGCAACTTGCCCTGAAGTTGTGGACACAGTGCTGATCGGCCACAGATGAGCAGTGTGTTTTTTTTCACCCTTTGAGAACTTAAGCCAAAATGTCCTCAGCATGTTTTCAACTTTTCTGCGTTCCTATCCTCCTCCTCTGCTGCCTCTTGGCACTGCATACTTGTACCATCCTTCAGCACCACCAGTGCTGCTGAACACCCAGAGAGAGAGAGAGAGAGAGAAAGGGGGGGGAGGCAAGGGACAGGAGGCAGATTTGAGGGCACCCTGATCCCTGGCCCTTGATTGACTGAAGCAGCCACCTTGGGCCCTTTGCCCCCCCACCTGTTTTCAGAGTGCCGGCCACAAACAGATGGGCTTTATTAGAGAATAGCACCCACTGACCACACGTGGCCACACAGTGAAACTCTGCTTTCTCGCATGCAGCCCCACTCCTGTTATGGGGGGGTGGGGGTTGTTAAGGTGGGCCCCCATCCCCCAAAAAATGAATATCCTGTTGTACAGCAGTCTGGCTGTTCGGCTGGAGTTTCTCGAGTTCTCATCTTTGCAATGCTGGGTGATAAATACAGGCTTGCTTAGATAAACAACACTTTTTAGGAAGTGGGTAGATCTTAAGTTGATGTCATTTGTTTCAATCTAAACATAAAACATATATAATTCTTAACAGCTGTCTTTTTTTCAAGTCTAAACTGTGGTGGCAGTTTAATGGAGGAATGTTTATTTTATCCAGCAAAAAAAAGCCTCAGAATGAGCTTATTCCATGAGGTGGAGGCAGTGGTCTTTTTACGTGTCCAGGCCATAAACAAAGTGTGTTTCAGAATGACCTAGTTTCGGCGCAAGTTTTATTGGAAAGCCAAGTGGCCCTGTTGTCGTGGAGGGTGACAGTTGTTTTGAGTGTTGGAGGTAGAGTAGCCTAGACTAGCGACGAGGTGAAACAGACTCGGCATTGAGTGAAGGAGCAGCTGGGAAGTGCTCGTGATGTATAGTGAAGCTCCTGGTGGCCCAGCTGTTCACACATTTTCTCGCTGAGGATCAACAAAAAATGTCTCTTTGTGTGGCTTGATGCACATGCGTATCATCCAACCAGTAAGAGGTGCGGGTAAATCGGGGTCTGATTTCTTTAGGTAGAGAACTTGTGATCTTCAGGGTCTGCGTGTGGTTGGCAGACACTTTTGTCTATTTATGTAATTAATCTTGGCAAATGGCCATCTATTATTTGAATATAGACAGGCACATAGTGAGTCATTGTGATTTGAGCCGGAAAAAGAGGCTGCCGTTGTACAGACACCTGAAATGGAAAGGAATATGAAACAAAACACTGCACCTGTGAAATGCATGTCAGCCCTGGAATGTGTGTGTGTGTGTGTCCTTAATCACATCTAAAGAATGTACGTTTTGGTGCTTTTCCAAGAATCCCTTGCCTTTGGCCATCACGTGCAAAGCCTTGAGGTTTTGTTCCGATGTTCTTGGACCTCAGGAGGACTGCTTGTGAGCACATGAAACAAGCAGGAGGAGTAAAAGGAGGAGGGGGATCAATATCTACACTCTCTTTTACTCTTCTCCTTTGCCAGCCTGTTCTCCTTGCAGATGTATGTGAAATGCCAGTCATTCCAGAGGCATTCCCCACATTCTGTGCTCTACCTTTACACTGCCGAGCCGCCCTTACCTCTGTCCCCTCCAGCAGGAAAACAGAGGTGGGGAGGGGGGTTGCCAGAGTGATTTGTTCCCCCTCTCTCTTTTACCATCCATGCTTTATTACAAAAAAATGTGAGGCCCCTTCAACAGTCAATCTCATGTTTTCTCTCCTGCTGCGGAAGCCACTATGTCAGCAAAGCTAATCCCACAAAGGCATGGAGTGACTTATGTTTATTTTTTTTAAGCTGGATATCTTTTGGGCGTTTCTTTCAGTTAATTGCACAGCACCGTTGAACTGTATAGAATGCTAATAAGCCATAAAGACTCTTACGCAACACACATGGTGTGGCTAGCTATAAGCTAACCTGGGAATTCGCTGGGGCGCCAGTTGGAATCTCATGTGATGGGAACCCCTGGCTGGCTGGAGTCAGTCATGCGTTAACGCATTTCTGTGCCGTTCTCACAGCATATGTGTGCTTGAACAAACGGACACGGGCCCCTACGTGGCTTTTCCAAACTGCTTTGCCATGTGAACGGCCAACTGCGAGTCACATGAAGGCTGCTCGAGCATTTGTGAAACTCCTCTCCAACAAGATGTGGGTTCATGACCTGAAATAGTCTAGATAGTCTAGAGTCTAGATGAAATAGTCAAGTCTAGACGTCCACTACACTCACACACTAGTTATTTGCTCCTGGTGTTAGAGAGAGTACTTAAAACCCTCAGGCATGGCGATACAGTACCAGAAATGCTTAGTGTGTGTGGGTGTATAACTATGTTGCTATTTCCGCATTAGTGGATGAGTGGAGCGTTCTGTCAATACAAATCCCTCCTCCCCCAGCAGGGGGTCCATGGGGGGTGGGTTGGGATCAATGAGGGCCTCAGGGTCCTCTTCACACATGTTTGGTGCATACTTTAGCCATCCCGTGGCAAGCCCTGGCTTTTGAACACAGGAATACAGCAAAGCTCAGTTCAGAAAAAGAGGCCAGTGTATGTTCCAGTTGACCGCTCCACAACCGTACCTCATCATATCCTGTGCGGCAGTTTTTCTTTCACGCCCAGAGAGTGGCTATTGTGGAAGCAGGAAGCACTTCCCTGACCCTTCCATGGGATTCCTAGCCCCAGTTGAGACGTTATCAGCGGCCAGTTGGTTATGATTTTGGGTGGATTTCCTCAAGGAGCCCCCATAGTCAGCAGCCTTTCCAGAGATGTCTGTGTTCTCCCTACTCAGAGGGCAACCCACTGAGTACCCTTTCAAATGCTTGAGGATGCGCGTAGTTGAATTCTTGGTGTGGCTCAGTGGTTCTCAAACTTTCTGTCATTCCCCACTTTGGAGGTGTGGAATTTTCAAGCCCCACCTGACCTCATCAACCCGGCAAAATGGTAACATTAAAATATATTTCACATTTTTGTTACACATTACATTTCTTGCTCGGTTCGCTGGATCAGATATTATCTTAATTCATATGTCGGTCTGTTTATGACCCCCATGTTTATGTGGCTGTTTTGTTTTGAATCTATGATTACATCACATTATATTACATTACATTAGGCTGATCATTAGTCATATGGGCATTATTAAAGATGGGCACAAAAAATTCTCCTGTTCATCCAGCCCCACCTGCCATGTATCTATTCCCCAGGACCAGGGTATAGTTTCATAAGAAAAATCTGCACATGCCAGTCTCTGCAAAAAAGGTTTTTAAGAATTTGTGCAAGCTTTCGGTCTGCGGACCTTCTTCAGGCAGTCGATCCAGGAAATCCAGAGACAGGATTTCTGGTAGGAAAAAAAGAATAATTTGTGGCCTAATACGTTTATTTATAATAACTTTGTTTGTGTAAGTTTGTTTGCTCTTATGCAAAAAAAAGAACCCTAGACCTTGTTTTTGCAGAAGAACTTTAAATTGATTTAACATGTCAATAGACTGAGACTACTTGTTGTCGCTCTTGGGCAAGCTCTGGGAGGGGTGGTACTTATAAAGGGTGTGGTTAACGGAAACCTCGGGTTAACCAAGAACATAACCTGGTCGGAGCAGGTTTGAGATGCAGCGTAAATTGCCATGGCAGCATACCTTGGTTAAAACCTATCCACCTTTCGTAGTACGGGTTAATCGGGAAGTTACGCCACACGTGATCAAGTTACTCTCGAAGTTACCCAGATAAGCCAGTAACCCCGCTTCGTAGTACAGGCCCCCGGTGACAGGTTTACACTAGATCCTATCTCCTAGTACATCAGCTTACCTCGCCCATCAAGTTGTAGTGGAGCCACTGGATAGATCTAATCGTTTTGCGCCTCTCGTTGTGACTACCGTATTTTCCCGACTATAAGTTGCACTTTTTTTCATAGTTTGGCTGGTCCTGCGACTTAAGTCAGGTGCGACTTATATATGAAAAAAATATATAATTGAACATGTTTTTAGATGTTGATTGCATTGCATTCTCCACATTTTTAGCAAAATTTTCATGTACCATATCAGCATCTTTGTTCAGTGAATCTTTGGTAAATTGCTTTACAATTACCGTCGGGCCTATAGGCCTATGGCCTGCTTGCTTCAGTTACGTCCTTTTAAAACTGCATCTTTTTCTCTCTCGTGAGCATTTAATCTGCTGCCAGCTTGTGACTCCACATCGCCCAAAATGCTTGATTGCATTGTATTCTCCACATTTTAGATACATTTTGGTCTACCACATGGCATTTTCTTTCAGCGAATCTTTTGCTTTGCAATTACCTTCCTGCCCTCCTCTTGGCTGCCTTCACTCCTTCGTCTTCATTAACATGAATCTTTTTGGCCTCAATAATCCAGTTACATAGTCTCTGTTTTTGTTTTTGGATTTTGTGAAATACATTTCTAAATAAATGCGACTTATAGTCCGGTGCGACTTATATACGTTTTTTTCCTGCTCACGATGCATTTTTTGACTGATGCGACTTATACTCAGGCCATCCTTAAAAATATTTTTGTTTGCCGTAACCCGACCGACCCTGTCAATTTAGAACCGACCCAAATATTTATTTTTTTCCCCTTTTAGTCTGACCGACTTGCCGGTTATAAACTTGCGTTAATACCGACCAATTTTTTATTTTTTTTACTTTTTACTCTAAACAACCAATACAAATGCAATAATGCCCAAGTACTGTGAATATAAATTGCCTACATGCAAACGTGGCTCACTTAAATAAAACCCTGTGGCGTCATCTCTACACCATTGGTTTTACGCATGTCACACTATGGCCTACGCTTCGTTTCATACACGCAAACTGTAAACGCTTTTACTTGGCACGAAGTTCTGGAAGAACTGTGGCCAGATCTTCTCTCATCCCTTCTCCCCCATAGTCTAACGGTGACTGCGTCGGAGTATTGAAATTAGTTGTGGTCTATTCAGCATTTCTCAAAATATGGGTCCGCAACATGGAGACTGCTGGTCCGCGGAGTCGTGGAGTGAAATTAGGCCCGGTGCTTCATCTGATAATTTGCTGCGCAGTTGATCAAGAAACCGCGGATCGACGAAAAAAGAAAACAAACGTTTCTGCTATCGATGTCATTAAACATGGAGCCCTACAATTAAGTGGTGGTATGAGCATTCATTCAATGCGCGTCTGTGCGAGAGAAACTGAAACTAACCGATAACATTGGTATCAAAGCTCCGCTTCAACCTGTTGGAAGGCTATTTATTTAACGAAACTTAATAGAACGACGTTTTTTGGAACTTCCTTAGAAACAAAGCAGAGACTGTATAATACACTGAGTAAGCATTGAGTATTGTATAGTCAAATTTCAATATAACGTGGCCAAGAGCTATTGTAGCCTTTTTTCTGGGTACATGTAGATGAGCCCTATGACCCCAAAGTCTGCCATGACCGGGCCTCAGGTCAAAGAAGTTTGAGAAAGGCTGGTCTATATAACCTGCATCAGAATGAGGTTTGCAATGGTGCGCCTGAAGGCACGGGTTGAAGACCCAGTCAGTTACGTCACGATATGCACATTTGTGTAAATTCATTCCTACGTAATCACCATGACCAAAATTGTACTTTTTTTTTTTTTACTTTGAATCTTGAAAAAAAAATATTGACCTACCTACCGACCCATTTTTTTTTTTTTTTTGGCTGTTACTGCAAACAAAAATATTTTTAAGGATGGCCTCAGGAGTGACTTATAGTCTGGAAAATACGGTACTAATCCTTTCAATGGCCAGCATTGTTCTGTGTAGGGCACACCTTCTGTTATTGGGTGTTGTCTGGTGGCTGTTGTTATGTCTTAACTATTTCTTTGAAAACATTTAACACTATTGGGTAACCCTCTCTGGCTATGCATTCCAGCCATTGATTTGGTTATTTGATTTCAGGGGGTTTGTCAAGTCTGATTTGTTTTGTATCAATGAAGGTGATTTAGATTGTTGATTTTGTGGGTGGAGCATGAACTTTCCAGCCTATCTTGGAGCCCCCTTCCCTTGATCCAGCCCTCACCTTTCCACCCCCAGTTACACACTTAATACTCCTGATGTGGAACCAAAGAGGGTCACCCCCAGTCAAAGCTGCTTTTCAGTTGTTAGTTTGCCTTAAGGCCACTGTTCAGCCTTTCCCCATGTCTGCTGATCCTGATCCTCTTGTTGCCTGTAATGCGGGTGACTGTTCTGATGACTTCTCCCATCCACACAGTCACGCCAAGAAGGACGCAGACCTCTCCGGCACCCAGGCCCGGCTGAAGGACCTGGAGGCGCTGCTCAACTCCAAAGATGCAGCTCTGTCCACCGCACTGTCCGAGAGGAAGGCCCTGGAGGCGGCCGTGGCTGACCTGCAAGCCCAGGTCCAGGAGGTATGGTGCAAAAGCTATATATAGTTCTGGAAAAAATTAAGACACACACGCACATAGATACACACAGATACAGCTCTGGAAAAATTAAAAGAGAAAAGAGAGTCCCTGTGAACCTGGGTCCCTGTGAACCTGGGTCCCTGTGGGCACTCCCCTGGTTTTCTGTAGTGTTACTCATAATGTCAGTAAAATGGTTTGTGTTCTTCCTGCTTAATCACTTTTGGACTTTGAGTCATGTCATTAAATTGCCAATAGGGGGCAATGTCAAGTTACATGTTGTACTGGCCCTTTCAGCCCTGAGGACGAGTCTTGAAACGGCAGAATCTACCATCATTCAGATGGGTTGAATTAATCTTGAGATTTCTCACATCTCAAAATTGATTAATAATTATCCCCCCCCCCCCCTCTCCTCCTTTCCTCTCCTCCTTTCCTTATTGTGCCTGTGTGCTTCCCACCCTCAGCTGGATGCAGGCTTGATCGCAGCCAAGAAGCAGCTGGGTGACGAGACTCTGCTCCGCGTGGACCTGGAGAACCGCTGCCAGAGCCTGATGGAGGACCTGGACTTCCGCAAGAACATGTTTGAGGAGGTGAGCCTTTGAGCACATCCCACCCACCCTCCCTTTTTTCCAGTAGGTAGAACCCACTCCACCAGTCACCCAGGTGAAGGAAAACGCATTGGGCCCTGGAAAAAACATTTGCCACCTGCCGCAAATGATTGACGTGTGGCAGCAGACCTGTTTTACAACCCATGCCAGACAACCTGTTTTTTCCCTTTAGACATCAGAAGTGTTTACTTGAGGTCTCCACCAGCCAGCCAATACCTGTTTAAGCGACTGTACAACATCTGTGGGCACCTCTTTGTTTGACATTTCTGAGCAATTACTTGTTTTATTGCACCACTTTTCTAACTATTGATGCTGTGGAAGTTCATTGAACCTGTGCCAAACCACAGACATGCTAAACCTTAACGTGCCATTTGGTTATGATGAAGGCATTCTCCCTGGTTTTCCTGATTGCACAGTGGTAGAATAATTAGTGTTGCAAAAATTGAAGTGGTTATGCTACATCAAAGAATATTTATACCACACACACACACACACACAGACAAATAATACAATATAAAGATATACTGACATATACAGACCTGTACATTTATTTATTTTTCTGCCTATGTATTGTGTTCATTGGGTTCAGTCAGTTAGATCATGGCTGTGAATGGATTACAGTGGTGCATGTGTTTAGCTTACAGGCTGAAATGGCCATTTCATTTAGCCCTGTTTCATTCACAAACCTATCTGGGACACGTCCGCCTGTAGAGTCGACTTAACAGACAGATCACATCAATGAAATGCTACGCATATGATGAGCGCCCCAGCCACTTTGTCCTCCCTGCAGGCACAGACCTCTGTGTGTGTGTGTGTGTGTGTGTGTGTGTGTGTGTGTGTGTGGCTCTGTTGGGGGCTAGCCCATCTGATTAGTACTCAGCGAGTGACTGCTGGCCTTGCTGACCTGAGCAGCCGCTGCAGATTATGCTGTGAAGCTGCAGTCCTTTTGTTGGCCCTTTACTATGAGCACGCCGCTGAATGAGACGTATTGTGCGCTATGTTGACAGAAGGTTTTTTGTTTTTTTCCCCCTCCATTCCCTCTCTGGTCCCCTCCCACTGCCCTCTCCTACGCCTACACACGCTACTCTTAACAACCCTCTTCCACTTTATCACCTCTTCTCTCACTCAATCGCTCTATTGTTTTCACTTAACGCACCTTGACCTTTCTTTTGCACTTTTCTTCCCCTCTCTCTCTCTCTACACATCTCTCTGTTGCGCTCTCTCTCTCTTTCCTTCCTTCCTTCCTTCCCTCCAACCCCACCTCCCCACCCCCGCTGTAGGAGATAAAGGACACTCGCCGCAGCCTCGAGACGCGTATGGTGGAGGTGGACTCTGGCCGGCAGGTGGAGTACGAGTTCAAGCTGCAGCAGGCCCTGATTGACATGCGCCAGCAGCAGGAGGACCAGCTCAAGCTCTACAGAGAAGAGATGGAGTCAACCTACGTGGCCAAGGTCAGCAACCAACCTCCCACACACAGAGTTCCGCTTCAGTAAATGCACTTTATCCACAGCAGTTCAGGTGCCATTTCAGGGCAAAATGTGGTGGTCTGTTCACACAATCAAAACACACTCGTAAGAAAGTAACAAACAATGTAGTGTCTGTGAAATGTTAAGAAATCTATAGTCATAGGAACTGGAAGTGGACATATTGTACAGTTTGAGGTGTGGAATGATTAAACAGAAAGTACCAGGCCACTGTTTGGGTAAATGGCATTAGTGGCATAAGTCAAAAAGGGTTCCCACAAGTAAAGAGTTTTGTGTTATCTCTTTCTTAGTGAAGGGGTCCAGTAAAGAACATGATGGTTGGCAGCTGCTGTAGAAAATATTTTTAAAAAAGCTTTTGCAGAGAGAGTGGTCACAAGATTTAAGCTTTAATGTCTTCACACCTCAGCAGAGATGCCCATGTGTTAAACTATTGCTTCCTTTCTCTTACCCTCACCCTCACCCCCCCCCCCCCCTCACCGTCTCTGCAACAGTGTAACAGTTCCTCTTTGCAGTTTTTTTCAGTGTCGCGCAGGTTTCTCTTCTCTGTGCGAGTACTTTAAACCCCGGCTGCTGTCTGTGTGTGTGACTTGTGTTTTGTGTTTCCCGTTGCAGCTGGAGAACGTGCGTCTGTCGTCGGAGATGAACAGCAGCGCTGCCAGCATGGCCCGCGAGGAGCTGAAGGAGTCGGCGCTCCGCGTGGAGAGCCTCGCCGCCCAGATGGCCAGCATGCAGAAGGAGGTGCGCACTCGCCTCATTAACTTCCCTCCTCCTTTCCTCTCCTCCTTTCCTCTCCTCCTCTCTGCTCCTCCTCTCCTCACTGCTCTCTTTCTCTGCCGTTCAGTCTGCCCATCACATTTCACTTGACGGTCACGTCTTCCTTTGTTTCTCAACTTTCTCCCCCTTCATCTTTGTTTTTAATTCCGCCTCTTCCTTTTCTTCCTCTTCTCTGCTAGTTTCGTGTTTTTTTTTCTTCTTTTTTTTTTATCATCAGCCGCATCAACCAGCTGTGTTGGTTGTGGTGAACAGTTAAATTCTCGACTCTATTTCTCTCTCGATGCTTTATGTGGCGAGCATGCTGGTTTTAAAGTCTCTGTAGTTGTTGGATCATCAAAGCTGATCACATCGTAAGCAGGGCTGTTAGTGGAAGCTAACCACACGTAAACGCCATTTATGCACCACCTCAATTTCGGAAAAGTGCCTTTATGCACCTCTAAATTGCACCTCTAAGTGCCTACATACATGGATCCCTACACACTGAATGCATACTAGATAAATTATTGTAGTGGTTTGTCTGAAACCGTTAGCCTATAGGCTTTATAACGTGAGGCTACTTAACAAGATATGTTGTACTGTCTTTTCCCCATTTTAACCTCATTTTGCAGACACAGGTGAGACAGACATTGATGCAGAAAGCACACAGGGAGGAGAAAGACAGAGGAGAGAGAGATAGAGAGAGGACATGAGGAAAGAGGAGAAACAGAGAGAGAGAGAGAGAGAATAAGAGAGGAGGAAAAGAGGAAAGACAAACAGAGAATGAAGAAAAATGGAGAGAGAAGGAGAAACCAGGAAGAGGAGAAGCAGAGGCCAGAGGAACAGAGACAGAGGAGAGATGGAGAGCAGATACCACCCACACATCTGGACTGAGAAGCAACAGACACAATTGAATAGTGATTATGTGGCCTATAGGGAATACCCACCCAGTGATGCTCATAGTGCCATCAAATGGTAGCCTATTGTGATGTGGTCATGATGCAAATACTCCGGGTATTCTGTGGTCCGCCTTCCCGGTGACAGTGTCGTGGTTCGCCTGATCACATCATTTATAGTTTACCCACCTCTTTTTTTATCCACTACACCCCTGGTCATAAGGGATACTCTGAAGCAGTTTTTTGCAGCACAATCAGAAACTCTATGGTTTATGGTCCGTCGACCTTTGATTGGCTGTATAATCTCTGGTAACTTTGGGACATGCTCATCACACAGTTGATGGGAATTTAAATCTTGCACAAGAGTCTCCTTCCTCAAAATGGCAGGTAGTGCCTGTTTCACTTTTTAAAGGAGAACTGACAATTTTCTACATTGTCTTCCCGAGGTCACTGAGTACTGCCGATTTATTTTTGACATCATGCCCCCAGAGTGTAGCATTGTAGCTGCCTGGCTACTCTAGCTGTTGGCTGCAGCAGCTCAAGCTAGGTAGCACAGTGTTTTTTTTTCTTTTTTTTTTTTTCTTGGTGACCTCAAGAAATGGAGATCGATGTGAAAAATTGCAGGAGTTTTCCTCCTGCAAGCTCTGTCTCAAGTCAGATAAGAGGTGTGCACAGTCACTGAGCTTCAGGGGAGTATTGCTATAGAAAGAGTCATCCCTGGTAGTAGGTGTTTCTGTTTTGGATCCTGACCTATGCCAGTTGCCAGAAATATTCTAGAGGCTCTCTTGGATACATTTCTAATGATTCTGTAATGATCTGGGACACCTGTCGCATGGCGTCTGAGTGTATGCTCTAGCTAGCTGATTGTAATTACGGTCCATCTGTTAGTGGCCTGCCTAATGAGTGTGTGGAGAAATGGTGAGATGCTGTTGGTCTGCTACACATCTGAGTCAGTGATGGTGACGGGAGCAGTGGTGACCGGAACAATGGCAGGGAGTGAGCCACGCATGCTCTGCGGAGGTTGTGTTAGTCTTGTACCTGCCACAGTCACTTGTTCCAAAATAACATGGCGTCAAATGACCCATTTATTATTTTTCTTGTGGAAAATAAGTGGACCGAAATTAAATTTGGGAAATGTCACATGCAGACACTTTTGACCTCTGTATTTTAAAAATCTTGCCTATGGCCTTGGTGTCTCAGTCATATAAAATCATAATAATTATGGTACATTGTGTGTGTGTTTCAGTCTCGTGGCTGGCAGGATCGCATCAGCGAGCTGGAGTCAGCCCTGGCCAATGAGCGTGACACCAGCCGACGACTGCTGTCCGAAAAGGAGCGTGAGATCGCCGACATCCGCGCCAAGATGCAGCTGCAGCTGGATGAGTACGAGCAGCTACTGGACGTTAAGCTGGCCCTCGACATGGAGATCAACGCCTACCGCAAGCTCCTGGAGGGAGAGGAGGAGAGGTGAGGCAGAGGAGAGAACACACATTTAACCCAAACGCACACAATAACGACCCAGTCCTCACGGACACAGCAGTCAACAAAGAAGGCAATGAATATCCTCGAGAGAGAGAGAGAGAGAGAGAGAGAGAGAGAGAGAACCTAGACATCTAGAAAAAGTGCATCTGTCCCAATAGAGACTGGAGAGATAAATGGGAGATAAATGAATACTTATGCCTCTGCCCTTGTGATTGGCTACATTTAGAGAACAAGGATAATCATTTGATGGCTGTGCTTACATGAAAATGTGCACACACACTTGTCATTATGTTTGATTTAGACAGTAAACTAGGGATTTGTTTTCTTTCTTTCTTGCTCAAACTAGTTTTGAAAGAGATTTGACTGTGAAGTACAAACCCACTCAAAAGAGAAAACACAAAAAAGAGGAAATGAATCTATGCCCTTAGACTTGCCACTTATAGTTGGACATTTACAAGGGTGATGGGGACCCAAAACAAGCAGAATTCTGCTTAAACGCACAAAAACAGGAAAGAAAAGTTGGTGCACAGACACAGACACTTATATAACAAGAGTATAACACTTCATGTAATACTCTTGTGCTTTGAAATAAACGTTATTCTTTGTGTCTCATGTTCTTTCTCTCTGTCCTTTTGTTTCCATCTCTTTCTTTCGTTTGCTCTCCATCTTTTCCCTCTCCAGGCTGAAGCTCTCCCCTAGCCCATCGTCTCGCGTGACTGTGTCGCGGGCGTCCTCATCGAGGAGCGTGCGCACCACGCGGGGCAAGAGGAAGCGCGTGGACGTGGAGGAGTCTGAGGCCAGCAGCTCGGTCAGCATCGCCCACTCGGCCTCGGCCACCGGCAACGTTTGCTTTGACGAGCTGGACGTGGACGGCAAATTTGTCCGTCTGCAAAACACCTCCGAAGAGGTGAGCGATTGCACATACGCTAGCACACACTCTACTGCACCCGCCTACACACACACACACACGCACACTTGCTTTCCTACTGAGAGGAGGCGAAAGATCAGATATGCAAACTTGCTGTCGTGTACACACGTCCAAACTCAAACTGTCTCTGCCTTGCAGCAGGACCTTAAAAATGAGGGAACACACACACACACACACACAGTGCAGACACTTTCTAGTTTTATTTAGAGGAGTTGAAGGAAATGACCTCATTCACAAGCACTTGCAGGAATCACCAAACTGGGAGGTGTGATGTTGTGACCACTACACCCACAGGAGCACATGCAGATAGAGGGAGACCAAGAGATAATATGAACGTCAACATAAATTCCACAAAAAGCTTTGAGCCTCTCTATTTTAGTTGATTTTAAAGAGAAACTGTCCCTCATCCCAATCTCAACCCCTCCTGGGTTCTTTTCTGTGTCTCAAAAGACTTTTTCCTAGAAATTAGGCACTACATAAAGAGGGAGAAGACAATAAGCAAGATGAGTCTTTTAAAACCCCATGCAGTGTGATGAGATGTTTGATTGTAGAGTGCTGTGTCCCTACAGCCTAGTGTGGGGCCCCTGTGCCTGCAAGCTCATTCCTCAGCATGTAAATATGAAGGCTTGTCTGGGAGCCGTTGGTCCCCGGGGGTGCCCACATGACGCTGACATTTGGTTCCCATTACTACTGGCAGGTCTCCACACGCTGTTTTGACCCCTCCAGCTGTTTGTACCCCGTGTGTTTGCACCACTGTCTTTCTGTGTGTGTTGTGTATGTGTGTGTGTGTGTGTGTGTGTTTATGGTCTTTGTCTTGCTATGTTTATCAGGACCAGGCCATGGTGGGGTACGAGATGACCAGAGCGATCGGCGACACCTCGGCCACCTACAAATTCACCCCCAAATACGTCCTCAAGGCTGGGCAAAAAGTCACTGTGAGTCACCTTTGATCTTCTGTCATTCTACATAAGGCAAAATGTTAACTTTAATCCTTTTTTAATTTATTCCGTGAACACCTACTTTTTCAGTTAACAGGTGTGCCTCATTCTATTAGTCAGTTCAGTCATGTACCAGGGAATGACCCCCCCCCCCCCACCCCTTCCCACGCTATACCCTATAATAGTTGAACAGCACTAACACTGTGTAGGCGTTTTCATTATGTTGTGATACAAATGTTACTTCCTAGTTCAGTTATTACACACACACACACACAGGCTTAAGCTTCTCAGGCACTATGCTGGAATTCAGGCGTGGGATGGGCTGAGTTTGGGATTTGCAAAATGGATAATTATGTATAACTGCTTCGAACATTGATGATCACTTCAGGGACATAATATTTGTTTTGATGTCCTGCGAATAGAATAGGGCTACAGTTGGTCTATGGAGATTGTACTGAATGTACTTCAAAACACACCTTTTTTTCCCGTGGTGGTTGAGGGCCTTTGGGTTGGGAAAAAGGTTTTTGTTTTTACTGTAAACCTGAGGCCAGTAGTAAGTGGAGTTTGTGTGGTTTTGGCCTCCAGATCTGGGCCTCCAATGCTGGCGTGAGCTCCAACCCCCCCACCGACCTCGTCTGGAAGAGCCAGAGCTCCTGGGGCACCGGGGAGGACGTCAAGGTCGTGCTGACTGACCCTCAGGGAGAGGTATGGCCAGCGCACTCTGTCTCTCTGTCTCTGTCTTTGTCCATCTGTGTCTTCTCTCGCTGCTACAACCTTTTCAATCTGTCTGTATGCGTGAAAAGAATCACAGACACCGTTTAGTTCTCAGTCAGTCTTTATCTTTCCCTTTCACGCTCATTCTCCTTCTGTGTATACACCAAGCATTGCTTTCTGACGATGCTTCCCACAGTTGCACTTTCTAGTTGTACTTTCAAATAAGCGCAAATATCATCTTTGTAACGGCTTTCAGTAAATGGAAAGCAAAACACACATTTAAACAGCTGGCAGTTCAAGGCTGACTTGGCTGTTTTGTATTTCCTGCTAGTGACTAGAAACAGGAAGCAAGGCTGTCGTTAGTGGTGACGTCAGCAGAGGTGCGGTGGTCAGTGAGGTCTCCTGGTAACGGGGAACAGTTGGCTGAGTGAAGTGGGTTGATGAGTTGTCAGATTAGCACATTTACCAGAAGATGAGCACAGGAAAGGCCTGTGCTTCGGTGACATTGCAACAGAACAGAACACTTCTCCTTGTTAGTGTTGAAAGAAAGGAAACATTGAATAGTAGGTTGTTCAGGAAAGTGTTTGTGTACTCATTCTTTGTATGGGCAATTGGGCATGTTGAGGTTTGGAAGCTGGTTCCGCAGAGGGATTATTGTGTTCCCATGTTCACCAGCAGAGGTCAGCCTTTACTCAGTCAAGTAATGTGACCATGACTCTTGTTCCAACAGGAGGTGGCTGTGAGGAGTACGGTGTTCAAGACAGCCAGTGCTGAAGAGGAGGAAGAGGAGGATGAAGACTACGACGATGAGGAGGGTGTGGAGGTAATGGAGGAAGATCTCTTCCACCAGCAGGTACACCTCCATTGGATTTCTGCTGCTGCTGCTGCCACTCTAGCTAACTAACCGCAGCCACCCCACCCCTCAGAGATCTGCACCGGATGCCATCCAGAGTCCTCTGATCTTTGGGGATGGTGTGGCTCACAGCATGAATTTACTAACACAGTCCAGAGGCTCTGCACAGAATATCCAGTTGGAGGGGTGCTTTTGCTGTGTGTTTCGTCATTACTTGGATGTTATTGGTGACTGTGGTAACCCTAGTAATAACAATATAACTAATAATAAACCTCTTCAATAGGTGGTTGTAATGTCATCGTTATTGTATTGTTCATAATGTGTGGTTGTTTTTGTTTGTTTTGAAAATTTAGGGAGATCCCCATCCTGCCAAGAGAGGTTGCTCTATCATGTAATCTCATCCAACCACCTCCAGACCGCTCACCTCATCCTCCAACAACTTGTCACTGCCAGCTGCCAACCCTACCATCACAGAACTATTTTTATACCTTTTTAGTGATTGTAAAAACAAACAAAAAAAATGTTTTTCTTTTTAGGTTTATTTTTTGGTGACGCAGTACATTTTTATTTTTATGCAACTCATGATTTCACAGTACTGGGCTTTGTATGAACCAAATTATAATTTCTATAATTATTATTAATAATATGTTTGTTTTATCAGAGGGGAGGACTTTTTTTGTAGCACAAAAAATTGGAACATCTGTGACCAGAGGCAGCTTTGTGAAATTGTCAGTTTCTTCAGGTGCTGTGACTAAAAAACACTTCTCAGTATCTCTACTCTCTATTTCTACTCTTATGAAGAAATTTAGGATTTTAAAGCCTCTTTCTAGAAAGTGTTGATTTTTTTTTTTTTTTTTCATACTCCACTGTACTGGGCTGAAGGGACCCTCCGTTTGGCTGGGTTTCTAGCAGACCCAAAGTTTGTAGCTCCTGTTAAATATGATGTCATTAGGTAAACCTATGGAGTTTTCTAGTCTACTCTGAAAGAGTTCCATAACTGGACTCAAACCTGTACCTATACACTGTCGACTCCAAATTTTGAATTTACAGTCAGCAACTGGTGTAACACTACAAAATAATCAGTCTTCTTGTGCAGTTGTGAATGGGGATGGACTGTATGCAATACACTAAGGAAGCTGATTCTAATGTCTCCTTTATGTCGAAGTACCCCCTTTGGCTGGAGATTTCTGAAAATGTGATTGCCTATTTGTCTTACACAAACCGCCGCATTGTATTCCTTATGCCTATTGGATTGAAAGATAACCATTGTATTAGGTCTGTGGGTTTTTGTCAGGGTGTCAGTTAACTTGCATGCATTTTAATTTTGAGTTGCTGTAACCTTAACATTTAAAATTCTAAGTAAACTATTGATTTGTTGTATTTTCTATCTGCTGTGCAGTGAAGTCATTGTGTAGTTTGTGGAGAAAGGAAGGTACAGTAAGGCTTGGGGAAAGGCTCAGTAAAATTGAGATTAAGCTTAAATAGCGTTTAAAGATTACTCATTGTGCTGTTAGATTTGCTGGATCATAAGATCAAGTTTGGCTGTCCCTGTACTTGTGTGCACAAGTAAAAAAAAATATGTTGTAGCCGGTCACTTTTCTATTGAGCTATTGCTTGACATATAAAAGCAAGTGTATCTTGCTATTGAAAAGAGTGTAATAGTTAGGAAAGTACCCTTTGTAGTCTTATATGTTCTTAAGTGTCACATAGGCTACTGATCAGTGACTGGTGTCCATAGGTTCAACCTGACGACCAGCTGTCAAAACAGCATGCCGTTCTCCACAAGCCCTCTCACAGAGGTGCATTGACAGAGTCTGACAGTCACACCACACCATTTTTTTTTTTAAATATTTACCTGCCGAATCTCAGAAGTTGAGCTGTGAAGAAGCGCCTACGCAATGCTCCGATTGTGAGGGCTATGTGGAATATCCCATGTGTGTGCGATGCATCAAAAGGACTCCAACGACCTCTTCTGCTCAGAAACACCCCCATAAACACGATAGTTGTCGGCAGGAGAGGTTATGCCTGGCATGCCGTGCCGCCCTTCACTCTGGCTTAGTTAATCATTCAAACTCCCACTGGGTTTTGCTTAATGATTTAGGAGAACCGTCTGGGCCTGGCTAAGGTTACGCTGACTTTACTCTTTCAAAGCTGTTCATTACCAAATGACAACTTGTTCTCTCTCTGTGGTGCACCAGACTTTGTATTTGACTAAGTTTGCCCTCTACAGTGAAGCCAGTAGAGACTTTGTATCAGACAGGCTACTTTAACATGGTCACATCAAATTACTAAAAAGATCTACTTAAAATAAAAGCAGAACCACATGTTCTTAATATAAGTGTTCATAATATAAATACTAGGTCAAATCAAACTGAAAGTAATAAATTAACCAACATGATTTAACAGATTGAACAAATGAATGACACTACTCCCAATAAATACTACTGCTTTATCAATGTTTCTCAAGTATTTATATTCGTGATTAAGTCTTTGGGACTGATTGGACATAACTGAAATGTTGTGGAGACTGAAATATGTACAATAATGTTGCTGTCAAAACCTTATGTGTCATCAAACTCAACTATGACCAGATGTGATACTGTTTTGGCCCCAAACACATTTAGTGCATACATGGTTAAGCAGTAGACGTATTAAACAAGATGTTTCCTGTCATAGTTGAAGGCATTGGCAACCACTACAAGTAGAAAGCAAAAGTAAAACAATACACACACACACACACACACACAAAATATCACTAGGACACTGTAGTTGGCAGTGGTGACATTAAAGAATACAAAAAAGTATATTAGAAATATACACAATAGCACAAGTAGGTAAAACCAACATAAATCCAATCTAAAAAAAGGCCTTAAAGAAAATGTATCTACATCCAATATTATAGTCAATTATGGTCCACAAAAGTCTCACAATGTGTGAGTATTTGAAAAAAAAAAAAAGTTTACAAAAATGTTCTCCAAATTTGTACTTGAACAAAATGAAATAAAAATGAAATGAAATTTTCCTCAGAGCTCAACACTGATGCTTCATATTGAAAGCAGTAGGGAATTCCAGTGCATCAAACCCTCCCTTTTCACTGAGAGGGCTTATTTTCATAAGCACTAGTGCTTCAAAGACAAACAACATAAATGTGGCAAACTATAGAGCCCCCGAAGGGTCATGGTAGTGGCTTTTTTTTTTCAAGCTACTTTTGCATTCCCTTACACAAATGTTGCATTCCCTCTCTATATTTTTATCATTTCCTCTCAGTAGTTTTGTGTTCCATCCCAATACTTTTGTATTCCCTCACAACCAAAGCTCTGTAAAATCACCACCATGACCCTTATGGGGCTCCATATCCTAACCCAAACACCCAAAAAACTCCATAATTTGATCTCTAACGGACTGTTAGTGAATATAACAATAATTACGTGTAATGCTAAATACTTCAGTGTTGTTTTCACTCAAAAAAGCCTTTGTGTCTCTCCCTGCAGCTCTGGACAGTACACCCATACTGCATGTATTGTCCTTTCAGCCTTGCAAAAAGCTTATAATGCGACAGTGTCTATGACTGAGCATTAATATGGGGCTCAGGGGGGTTAGAGAAGGGACACTGAGGAGAGACATTCTCTTCCTCAGTAGCCACCACTGCCTGAGCCTTTTTTTCATCATCACATATAAACCACCCTTGCACCAGTGGAGCTATTCAGTGGTCTACAATAAAGACCAATGTGGTTTTACATAGGTGCTCCCAGATGTGTCACTGTATGTGATACAGGGTGTTAGGTAGAGAAGTTTCCCCAGTTAACCTTCCTCAGATCAAGGTAGGCTAATCAAAGTTCAAAAGTGTGTGTGTGTGTATGTGTGTCTGACATGGCCCTTAACACGTATAAGCATCTCAAACGTGATCCTTCATTTACATAATCATGTTTTAACATCACAACAGAGACTCTGATGTGAGTTTCTTTCTTCATCTGAAAACCCAGCAGGTCGATAAAGTCCCAAAAGCCATGCTGATGTTCCATTAGAGGTGAGGCGGCCATCTTTGTACAGGTGGGGCGCATTCAGGACCCTTACGAGAGGGTGAGTACATAAGCTTGCCCTTATCCCCATGGCAATGACAGCATCTCATGCTGGGACGCAACCAGCTTCCCAGCTCCATCATTCTGGCTCCGCATTTGTTTACGTTTGTTTGCTTGGCTTTGGAGTGAGTGTAGGCTGCTGTGACGGGCCGACGTCAGACTATTGTCTCTTTCGAGGGCCGTTTGACTCGGGGCGGGCCAGGCAGCGATGGGTTAACCGACGATTCGCCGTGAGACTTGGGCAGTAGGAGAACCACTCTCTGATTGGTCTGCCGCCACTCGTTGTACAGCCGACAGTGATACCTGAGAGACACCTGTGGAGCGAAGGCAAAGAGGAGGCAATGAGGCTCTGTCCCATATGGGCTTTTAGTCAAAGCTCGTTAGCGTGGAAGTGAGAAGGGCATATTATTTCGCCGCTACAAAACGCTTCCACGCTAACGAGCTTTGACTAAAAACGGTAACATCGAACTTTCTCAAAACACATCCGAATGACATGATTTGGATGTCAACTCAACGTATGTACTCCCAATCATCCGTAAATTGATCTAAAGTGCATTTTACTCCGGATAATTCCTTTAATATTGGTTTGCTTGGTGCCTCCCCCTCGAGTTGGGCCATTACGTTATTCGTGGCCAGACCCTTCATCTTTCAGATTGGGTCTGGTCCTCCAGGCTAGTGGTCACCCACATATATTGCAATGAATTATGCATTAAAGAACAACAACTTGCCTACATTTTAAATTCAGTTATTAGAAAAAGATCTTATAGGTTTATTTTTTCATGCTGGAGACAAGCTTCAGGGATCCAACAGAAGCTATCATCTCTGTGGATACCTTCAAGGGGAAATTGAGAAACAGTGTGGTCCATTCCCTGGGCAGGAGTTATTGTTTTGCTTTTGCAGATGCCCAGGCTAAAAATATGCTAACGAGGAAGTTTATGACCGTGGCACTGCAGTATCCATTACGATCCACAGTCCAGCAGAGCAAGCTCATTTGGCCCTAACTCCCTGACTGTTTGTCAAACTGTGTGTCATCGTACCCCACTGGTTCTTTCAGACAGTGCAATTCTCATCCTCCCACCACTGCACAACAGCATGAGTTAAGGCTGCAAATACACATCAATGGCACTACAGACTCTGCTAAATACAAGACACTCAACGACAGTGACTCATGTTCTCATGTTGCAATTTCCATAATAGTGATGGATGCTCAGTTTTGAGGTGCTTAGACCAAAAGCCTGAGGTGATCTTTCTCTATATGCTGCAGCATTTTTTCACTGCTTTTTGATGTTTCATCTTTTCATGCTTTGTTGTGATGATTCATCTGCTTCTAGTGTTCAGATCATCAAACCCGGGTGTCTGACAGTTGCTTCGAGTGAACATAATTGAGGGAATGGAGAGTAAGGGAGCGCTTTGTGACTCAGAGGTGAAAAACAACAAATAACAAACACAATATTTATTTTAATTGCTTGCAGCATTTTGCTAATGATGGTTTTGTTTGAATCAACCTGTTACCTCATCAGTCTGTTTTCTGCACTGAGAGTAAAACACACCATAAGGGTGGAGGTGAGGAATAGTTGCAAGGAACCATGTACAGGTCAATTCTATACTTGCGGTAACTTTTGCTGCTGTGCACATTTCTCCATGGTGAGAAAATTAAAGGATAATATGTATCTTATCTTATAGCTCCTCTTCTATGTGTGTGTTTGTGTGTGTGTGTGTGTGTGTGTGTGTGTGTGTGTGTGTGTGTGTGTGTGTTTGTATCAGAGTTTCCGCTAGAAAAAAATGGTGCCGGTCACTTTAGAGGTTTCGTTTTCCGGACATTTTGATGATATGCCGGTCAAATATCCTATTATCGCTTCTTAATTACCTAGTCAAGTTGAGGAAAACTGGAGACAGGCTATGTAGCTTAAAGAATGACATAATCAGGCTGAATAGAATGCAACATGTTCATTAGCCTAACTTACGTAAACATGCCTAACAAGATCTAGCCAGTATCTATGCTTTCATGGACAGCAATAGTCCGCTTCGTTCATTGTTTCAAAAAGGCTACGTTGTTTGTTGCTGCCATCCAGCTCTCCAGTGGTTCCACTGTTTAACTAGCACACAAGAATGAGCGCTCACACCACTACCCCCTAAGGCTATGCCTCTTTATTTGATAACAATAAATTAAGAAATGTTTCCTATTCTTTTTCTTTCGGTTCGCGGTTCAATGATACCGTTTAATTGTGCCGGAAATTATCCGAGTACCAGCAATCTCCTCGTCGAGGAGGCCCTAATCCTGCAGATCATAGACAGAGAAAGCATAGGCCTACTGAATGCTTTGGGTACAGAACACAGTTGCATGTCCAGTGTACACGGAGAATGGCAGTGTCTTGGAGCGGCCGCAACCCCGCAACTCCACTTCCAACGTCATGATTCCGACAGATAGGCTACGCCCGACACTTCTGCTTTTTATCTGGTGGTGGTGGAGTTGACCGGACATCTGAGGCTTCAGACGTTACCAATTTATCATCATCCATCCCGTCTGGCCTCTGAAAAAACGTTTAAGGCTAGTCTGCCTGGGCCTGGCCATGTTTGAACTGCCTCACTCATTTGTTCGTTGTTTAACATAGACATTTTAAGCGTGCGCTTCCTATTTGAAATGTTTCCTATTTGAAATGCAGCATAGGCTATACGTGTTGTTTAATAGCTTTCAAACGGTAGAGCCTGTACGTTTAAAAACATAGCCAGAGGACGTATTGCTTTAATATAGGCTTACATTTTAAGGCTTATTCTCAAATTCAGATTGCGTTAGGGGGACGGGATTATTAGCCAATTTCAATCGGACAATTTGACCGGAGAGATTTAATTTTGTCGGACATTTCATTTTTTTCCGGCCAATGTCTGGTAATTACCGGAGAGTGGAAACCCTGGTGTGTATGTGTGTGTGTGTGTGTGTGTGTGTGTGTGTGTCTGTGTGTGTGTGGAGACTAGTAGGGGAGAGTGCGGGCCAGGCGCTCACCAGCGTCCAGAAGAGGTAAATGGTGAACAGGGCGACGGTGAGGGCGATCAGGCCCACGGCCTCCAGGCGGCTGGAGAAGTGCAGGTGGTCGACGGCGCCGCGCAGGCACAGCCAGCCCGAGATCGTGGCCAGCGGCGTGATGAGCAGGAAGCACACCATGTCCCCGAAGAGCGTGCGCTTCTCCTGCCGCAGGCCCGGGTTACGCACCCACTGACCAGGGAGATAAAGAGAGAGAGAAAGAGAGAGAGAGAGAGAGAGCAGGGTCAAAACAGGTTTCACTGTTACACTCTTTTCCTCATGAACTGTCATGACAATAAGCATATGGAATTGAATTGAAAGGGAGAGAGAGAGAGAGGAAGGGAAGAGAAGAAGAAAGAGAGAGAGGGAGTGGGAGGAAGAGAGGAGGTGAGAGAGAGCAGGAGAGAGGAAGGGAAGGAGAAAGAGAGGGGGAGAGGGGAAAAGAGAAAGAAAGAGAGGGAGAGAAACAGAGAATGAGGGTGCAGGCAGAAAGAGAGAGTACAGAGATAAATAGAGAAAAAGAGAGGGAGGGAAAAGAGAGATACAGACCTGTCAGAGAAATGAGTGGAATGAAGTTAATGGGTGGTAAAGGCCATGAATATACAAAGTGCTGCTACAACATGCTGTCGCAGTGTTGTATAATTTAAAAAATGCATTTTAAAAAGAGAGAGAAATACAGAGATATTCCTCCCTCTGAATCTAAAAGTGTAAAACTGAACTGCCACAAGGAAGGGACTGATGCCGAGCAATTTCCAACCACTCTGTCTTACTCAAGGGAGAGATGAAACATTAGATAATCCTGGAAGTAATTAGCCATTGTTCTGCAGAGAGAGAGAGAGAGGGAGAGAGAAAGAGAGTAGGAGGGAGAGGGAGAGAACTGAGCAGCTAGGCTATATCTCTCCATGCTTGTGGTGACTTTGGCTACTTTGCAGCAGACGCACATCCGCGCAGTCAATCCGGAGATCATTTGGTGCCACGCGGCTCCGTTAGACCTCGAGAGGGTGAACGAGTGAGTGGACGACGGATGCTGAGGGCCAAGGGCTTCTCTAACTGTGTTTGATGTTGATGCATTGGAGAGGCGGTGCATAAGTGGATTAGAGGCCAACAGGATGTTCGGCTTGTCGAGAAGCCGCCCGCCTCGCCTTGGACCGAATTCAATTAGCATCCTGCCTATAATATTGCTGCCTCCCAGTGACATTCCCAATGACATGGAGCAAAATGAGAACAAAACTGTGCACCTTGGACTTAAACACACACACACACACCAGGGTTGTGCACAATTCGAATTACAATTCTGCTTCCTGTTTGCTACCTCAATTGAAATGCAATTTTGCACAAGCCTGACACACACACACACACATACAAGACGTAGCCAAAGACAGCACAAAACACCTATTATCTCAAATGCTTTGTTTTGCAGGCAGCCAGAAAAAGATCATGGACACACACACACACACACACACATACACACAAACATCTTGGTTTTCCTTGCTGTCCAAATCTCGGCTAAAATGGCTGTTAATCCTAAAGCTCTCCAATTCAGCTGTGGGCAACAGTTTGTTTTCTTTCTTTTTTTTTGTCGTCAGGGCATAATTATGGCGCCCAAAATGCACTGTGACGAGGAAATAGATGCTTGAACAAATGGGATGAGTTGTGCTCCAGAGCTCGGCAATTATAGCACTGCTGGGCTAACGTGACACGAAGCCACAGCGGGAGACATCGCTTAGAACCGCTGCCAGGCCATTACTGTCGAGAGAGGACTGGTGCTTCAAGACCTGCCGGCTAAATACTTCATTTAGTTTAGTGGCATCCAACCACCCTCACAGGCGATAAAGAGATGATATTCAAATTTCCCTTCATTGTTGTTGTTGTTGTTGTTGCTGCTGTTGTTATCAGAGGGCCATTACTGCTCCTCTCTGCACTGAAGCACTGAGTGTAGGCGTCTCCACAACGGCGCACACAGACACGCAGAGGCAAATAGCTTAAAGGTGCAACTTGGATTTCTCTTTGTTGCCAAAACACAAAAATGCTTCTGGGCCCAGACTGATAATGTAATTCTGAGGAAATGATACTGTATGTTTAAAAGGGATTACCAAAAGTCCCTGGGCTCTCGGAGTGGAAACAACATGATCTCATCGTATCACATTGTTTTAAACATTATTGTTTTATAGGTTGAAACAAATACTTTATATACATGCTATATCTTTTTATTTTTAATTGCCGTCTGCTATGTGTAAATGCACAGTCTGAGTGCACTGTGGGTTGTGGTAGTGTTGTGGTAAGGCGTGGTGTAGTATCGTGGCTAATATGGAACTTAGCTAACATGCAGTAGCAAGGTGTGGGTTTGATTCCTGGCTGCCACTGTTGTACCATTGAGCAAGGAACCTAACCTTGAGCTGCTAAAGGGAGACGGGCTCCTGTGGCTGGTATCTGTAAGTTGCTTGGGATAAAAGTGTCAGCGAAAGGCATAGATAAGAGCAGAATGAAAAGTGAGTTACATTGTACTCTGTGCTGTAAACACCCATCAACAACCTTATCAGCCAACTGACTTAATGTCTGAGGTCTGACCTCCACAGACAGGCTACTCCTTTTGTGTCATGTCACACTATGTGTTTTGGTATGAATTGGCCAACAGTGCAATGAGCTGTAACACTTGCTCTTGGAAATTTGACTTGTTGGAAATTTAACTTGCTCTTGGAAACTGAAGGCAGTTACTAGCAAACAGAGACCCTCTTCACTGTCTGTCACTAGCGACATATGTTAATACATAAACACATGAAATGGAGCTAACATACAAAGCCCAGATGACTAACTGGGCATGCTGAAACAAACGTGTACACGCTAGTCATGTCCAAAGCCCTGTGGTGCTGTTTGTGGTGTTTTGAGCATGTACCAGTGACAACCTGGGAGACTACTCGAAACAGCTGATACTACACGTGACCAAACATGTGTGGGTGTCTATCAATCTACATGTCTGTGTAGAAGAGTGGGCTCTTTCACTGAGTGAATGTGAGAGTGATAGACAAATGCATAAATGTGTATTTGAATTCACTGTGAGGTTTTTGCATTGTTTTGTTTCTGTATGCATGTGTGTCTGTGAAAGAGAGAGAAAGAGAGAGAAGAAGATGCATATAGATCTTGCATGTGGTGGAGACCACACACCCATGGCCCACAAACACAGACACACATAGACACTCATCCACACCCTAACACACACACACACACACACACACACACACACACAATGGTCGCACCGCTCACCTCTAGCAGTGGCCGCGCCTTGCGCTGTACACTGAACTGGAAGTGGCAGAGCTCGCAGAAGCTGGTGCTGGAGGCGGAGAGCCAGTGCTCCAGGCAGCTGCGGTGGATGGTGGCCAGCGTGCCGGCACACTCGCACGGGGACAGCAGCTCCTCCTGAGCCCCCCCCTCATGGCAGATACGACACATGGGCCGCTCCGCCAGCACACTGAGAGAAAGGGAGAGAGAGAGAGGGAGAGAGTAAAGGGGGGGGGAACTTTTAGAGACTTTTAAAAACGTAATAGGTAGGTACCATTCCATACCATTCCAACAAGCAACATTTCATATTTGTGATGCTAAACATCAAAGAAACAATTTAAGCCAACCATCCCCAAAACCAGTTTTTCGAAGGTTGAGAGAGAGAGAGAAAGAGAGAACTTGTATTTTAGTCAATAAATATGTGAATAAAGGAGACAGCTACTGTGGGAAAAAGGGAAACAGAGAGAGAGAGAAAGAAAGGGAAACAGAGAGAGAGAGGGAGATAGAAAAAGACAGTCAATGAGAGAAAGCGAAGCCAGAGTGAGACATTATGTAAAGAGCGTAGGTTGTTAAGTGTGTATATAAATATAAAAAAGACTGTCAGGTACTTTTGTAAGCTTCATGCGCTGCTACAGCAAGCCAACGACACAACACAGGAATTCACACAGGAAACCAGTGGCATAAATATAGTCAGCATAGCATATCAGTTAACGCCATTTGACATGGTCATAAAAATGGTCCTCTGTTTAAATTGTGATCTGATGCTTCACTTACCGGCTAAAGCTCTGCAATAACTCGGTCAAATACAACAAAGACTATAAAACCTTAAGCATTTTTTGGTCATTTTGTTTTGAAAGTATAATCAAAATCAGGATTAAGTCAGCATATGTCATTCCCCCCCCCCCCCTCTTTCATTAACTATATGGGCAGCCATCTCATGATTTACTAATTTCCTATATGGGGCTTAAGCCTCTTATGAAGATTATAATGTGCAGATGTTTGTGTCGTTGTCTTTGTGACAGTGTAATCAGCCTGCTGTGGAAGCGCTTCAGGAAATCTCTTCACATCGTTGGCCGTGATGTCATCACTCTCCTGATGTCCACAACAAACAACATACGATCTGGCCATTCAAAAACAACTTCAAGTAATCCCCGGCCCTGACTGACCAAATAACCAGGACGCGCATGTGAATAACAAGTTGTCTAATCTTACGGTGGGCATGTTTAACATTCCAGAAGAAAGGGGAAAAAAAATGAGAAAACAAATATCAAACAATGACCTACATTAGGACGCTTTGTTGAGACTGGCCTGTCTAATGTGTTTTACTTGACGCATGACCATTTCAGTTCCACAAGGTTTAAGGATATAAGATGTCTGGCTGATGTTTTGAGCCTCTCTGCCCAGTCTCAAACAGCCATGACAGAGTTTTATTATGAGGAAGGCCACAGAGTAGGCAATGGTAGCTACTAATGGGACGTGAACTTCAAATTTAGCCGCGAGCGTGTCAAGCAGGACAGAAATGATGGGCCCACACTTGACCCAGGGGTGCAGTGAGAGTTCGTCACATCTTTCTCGAGTCTAGTGGTGCGGGTGTTTGCAAAGTATCAACAATTCACTCTAAGGGCCTCAGCTTTCAGTCTTGCACCTTCAAACAGATGGAATTGGGTTGAGTTTAGACAAGAATAAACCTGAGAGACGGGCGAGGCGTCAGCCCTGCGTGTGTCACTCTGACACGTTCCCCTGGATATGTGGGCTGACTTGGAACGAAGAGCTTTTCGCTTTCCGCCTAAAAGAGCAGAGGCAGTATGTAAAACCACATAACCTGATCAGACACTTTGTTTATTTCCAGATAAATTCACACACACACACACGCACACACACACACACACACGCACACACACACGCGCACACACACGCACACACACACACACGCACACACACACACACACACACACACATACACACACACACACACACACACACACACACACACACACATTCACACATGTGGGCCGGGTTCATTACAAATAAATATCCTAATATAAAATGGCTGCTGTGCATGACCACTATACAAGTGTGTTGTTATCGGGCAAAATTTGTGAACCAGAATCCAATGGTTGCCAGAATAACATGTCCACTAACTGGTTTGCCATCTCTCTATTTATGCTCTGTCCCAGGGGTAAGGACTTTATTGATCACCCACACAGGCCTGTAATAACACATAATCTGATCTATAATAAAACATATACAGACTGAATTTAGTCTGTAAAGCGCTTTGGTTTGTTAATCCCAAAAAAGATTGATGGTGCCCCTAAATTCTGAACTGAGGGCCCCCTCCTCACAGGCTTAGAGTAGCCGCCCTACAAAGAGCGAGACCAGATCATTGGGAACCCTTTCAGCCATTAACTCTGCACGGACATCAAAGCCTCTCCTGCTTCACGCACCAGCGGCCCATGAGGGGATTTCTCCACAGTGGCCCGGCGAGGACCGAAGTGCGGTGTGGTGCCACGCGGGGCGTCCACTAAAGAGATCCAACGGCCCGTGGCCGTGACTTTGAAGGTGGGCGCGGCGGTGGGGCAGTCTGGCGAGCGGATCCCTCCCGCTGGCGGATTAGGTGGCAGGGGGACGGGGGCTGGTGTGGCCTGGCTAGGGGCTCAGGGCGGTCGGTGGGGTGGGTCTGAAGGCGGTGGCGGTGCTAGTGTGTTTGGGAGCAGCTGTGGCAGCTGCCGGACGCTAAGGCCTCTCCTTTGTGTGGGGCGGGCAGTGTGGAGGGGCCCGGAGGACAGATCGCTGGGCGGGGAGCCACTGGAGGTGTGGGACCAGGCACCGCACAGGACTGTGACACTCATGGACACACACACACACACACACACACACACACACAAATGGACACACACAGACACACAGACACACATACACACACACAGAAATATACATGGACATATACAAATCAAAAGATACAGACACATGCATACCAAACACACGCTAACACACAAACATGGACTCATTCATACATATAACACACACACATTTACACATAATCATGAACCACACATACATTACACCCCCCACCCCGTTCACACACACACACACACATTCACACACGTGGGCCGGGTGTATCACAAAGCATGCCGTCACGCATGCTAATCAAAGTGCTAAATTTAGACTTTGCTCTCGCCGCCTTCTCGGGTGCAGACAAGCCCGTCGTTTGTTGTGCCTTCGCAGCAGTTCGCCCCCACGGGGCCTGTCTGCTTGCCATGTGTGTGTGTGTGTGTGTGTGTGTGTGTGTGTGTGTGTGTGTGTGTGTGTGTGTACAAGTGTGTGACTATAGCTGTCTGGCACCATGAAAAGTTACTCATCTAAAAAAGAAGTGCCCCTGAAGAAACACCATCACCATCGACCGAAAAAAAAAAAAAATCATACCATTCAGAATCAGTGACTCCCAACGGCCAAGAACCACCCGAGAACAATAAACAGTAGGGGTTTTTAAAGACAGTGAACCCAGTCAACTCTAGCCCCAAGTATTTCAATAGGGCAGAATACTGTTGTCCTAAAGTGAAGTTCTACATTGAGCAGTGGTGTGGCTGCCATTGTGGTATCCCTTGCTCGCTTTTCCAATAGCTCTGCAACTGGAGCTCTACGTTCAATCTTCTGCTCACCATAGAGGGTTCTGAACTCAGCCTGGGACTCACAAATTCTGAGAATTCACTTCTTTTGGTTTTGTAAGTGGCATGCTCACAAACGTATGATACAAGAAAAAACGACCGCAAGTGAAACACAACACCCCAGATGGTTCAACTGAGATTGAAAGGGGCAATATTTGGATGAAGATGTGAGAAACTATTGCCTCATTGGATAATATGATCCTAACCTAAATGCGTTAGGGTTTCTGATCTGATCTACACAGCTAGGAATCATCCAGGTTCAACAGCTGAAGCCAAAGCCAAAGCCAAAATTCCCTTATTCACAAAGCTAGATACATCTCATCAGTACCTCCACTACTTACTTAACTGTGCTTACAATGCTTACATGTGTTCCTTTATTCAACAACAATAATACATTTAACAAGCTACAGTACAGATTATAGTTATAGTTTGTGTTATAGTTTGTGTTATATGCATTTAATGAAAATCAACTCCAAAAACTCATTGTAGCTGTTTATGCCTCGCTACACCGGTTGACGAGCAGGCAGCATACCTTTGTTTGGACAGTGCTCCGACCACGTTGGAGAGAAGCTGCCCGTCTTTGGTGGACACTTGCATGTAGTAGTGCGCCTTCTCCCCGTCACCCGTCGGGCAGGTCTCGTCCTCCATGGCCTTCCCTGGGAGGGCGGGCTCCAGGCCGCAGTCCACGCTGCTCATTGGCTCAGGGTCGCGCCCGTCGGCGCGGTCGCTCAGGGGAGACGAGGCCGAGCGCTCCGGCAGCACCTCGGGTAGCTGGCTGCAGCGGCTGGTTGTCATGGCAGCAGACGGCTGTTGCGCGGCCGACGCCTGTCGTGCTCACAGACCATTCGCCATCTGGGTGGGGAGGGGGGAAAGAGAAAAAAAGAAAACAAAAGAGAGTGAACAAATCGGAATAGGTGCACAGGAGAAGGCAGAGAGATAATAATGCCAAATAATGACCCCGTGCGCTGCATACAAAATGGACTCCCACAGCATGAGGTCACTCAAAGTCTGTTCACTTCCTGTCGTGTGTGTGTGTGTGTGTGTGTGTGTGTGTGTGTGTGTGTGTGTGTGTGTGTGTGTGTGTGTGTGTGTAGACTGGAAAATCTACACGTCTGCCAGTGACTTTAATGCGGCACGAGTGCCTGCTGCCCGCTTCCGATAATAAAACAGGATATGAAAGACACAGACAGTCGAATTGCTGTCTGCCTCTGTGTGTCACATCTCTCTACTGGAGACACATTACATTACATTTATCACAGCCTTGCAAAAGAAGACAGAAGAGGAGATGAGGGGAGAGAAGAGGAGAGAGAGGATTTGACAGGAGTGAGAAAGTGTTACAGAAAAAGAAGTTAGAACAGCTAGCCAGTCAGCTAAACCGTAACTGTTGATACACCATTGAAAAATGATCTACTACATTCAGGACTAACTGTCTTTAATGGGGCTTGCTTCTACATTTGATCTATTTACCAAAACTTACAATATCTCAGTCGGACAGATTCAGACTTGGTAAGCGAACGATCGAACAGTATAGTCTTGTCGTGGGGAGGTTACAAGGCTATCAACTATTGTCCAACTCATGAATCAGACATCCCAGTGTTGAAATTGTGAACGACGACACTGACAATAACTTTGATTGTATCTCCGCACGCATACAGTGGGACATCAGTCCGGGGTCATCCTCCCTCCCCCCTTCTCAACAGTTCTGGCATTGTCCCTGTGTGTCAAAGCCGAGCCAACAGAGGCCTTGCTATTGGACCGTCCTCCGCCTTCACCAACCCACACCCCCCAACCCAACACACCCACCCCCCTCACCCCCCACAAATCGTCCACACAACACACAACCCCAGATGTGTGGACCTCCATACAGAGAGACTCTTTCATGGCCCCCACCACGAGGCAATGCACCCCCCCCACACACATACACACACACACACACTGGCCCCCATTCCTTTGCAGTGACGGGACAGCCAAAGTGGCCAAGGCCAGTGTCTCAGTAATTCACTGTGTGTGTGACTGTCAGCAGCGTGTTGAGTGGAAGAAGCACGGAGAGTCGAGCTAACAGAGGAGGGGGGGCGGACTGGACGGGAGAGTGGAGAGTCGAACAAACAGGAAATTGGCCGTCCGTCTGCAGCATGTGACGTGCAGTGGAGTAGGGTAAAGGGGCAGGTGGAGACTCCCTGATATGTTTCCTCCGAAGCGGCCCTCCACCCTGTTTCTCTCTCGGCCTTGACCTCTTGAGACTAGCTCTAGGGCGGAGGGGTGTGAAAAGAGCACAGGCGTAGCAAGAACAGGCGTAGCAAGAACAGGGTTGCGAAAAAGATGAATGCTGCAAACGATTTTCACTTTTCCTGCACCAGGAGTTTTGTAATATATGAATGTGCGTGTTCAGCAGCTGTTAAGCTGTGACCACAACAATGGTGAAAATTAATATTAAAATGGTGGGGTTCAAATTGAAACGGTGGGATTTATGCATCATCATTGTTGACTATAACTGACACACCATGCCCTTTAACAGAACCATTATTATGCCTTACAAAATGTTCTGAGGAAAAATATGTCATATTTTAATATATTTAACAATGATGCACACTGAAGGAGTGAAGAAAACTATTTCATACAGAAGATTCACCCATCCTCCCCTCTAAACAGTCTAAATTTAAGAATTTTAAAAAGGAGAAGGGACAGTGAGTCATTGGGCCCAACCCAGACATGAATATGCATGAGACAACTCTTGTGTAGAAAACTGTTTCAAGATCTATTTGTTTAAAGGACAGATTCGCTCTTGGCAGTCTCGCTATGACCTTGTGGCTATCTGGCACTTTAGAAACACAAAGTGCAACTGCCTCTCTCAGCTAAACATGGATGACACAGCAACATTCCAATTTGAACTACTTCTAATTATGAATAGAGTAAGATACACATGAATATTAAGCAGTGATAATATATGTAATGTACATTTTATAATGTACAATTTGTTTTAATTCACAACACTCAACAATCATATCCAATCGAAAAGCAACATAGTCAACACTAAAATACAGAAGAAAGCCGCGGGGGCTCTGACCTATATCATGCCTGCAGCAAAACACCAGAGGAGATAACTCAGGCTTACATATCCCATGTTGGCATTCCAGTTTGCCAAAATCAAGGATAGAGTGGGTGTCTGTTGTTTGTCCTAGCTAATGATCATGAGATCTGTGAGAAGCCTGCCTTTGCCTTTGCCTTTGCCTGACAGGCGCTGTGTTCCCTGCATGCCCTTTTCTGTGTTCCGCGAGTGCTTCCTGTTGCTACTGCACTCAGTAACCGGGGTACAGGCTGGGGGTGAGGTCGGCTATTGACAAAGCCACCAAGCAGCTGCCACCAATAGATGCTGACGGAGCACAGTGACCTGGACCCTGGTGTGTGTGTGTGTGGGTGGGCTGGTGAGTGAGAGAGAGAGAGAGAGAGAGAGAGAGAGAGAGAGAGAGAGAGAGAGAGAGAGAGTATATGTGTGTGTGTGTGTGTGTGTGTATGTGTGCAAACGCCGACTGCCAGCGTGAGCGCTTGGTGAAAATGTGCTGCCACAGGGTTCTGTGAAAATGCTCAGTGGAGTTGAAACCAGGGCTAAATTACAGCCACAGGTCAGCGACATCGCCACACCACCACCACCACTCACAGAGCCCCCAGCACTGCAGAGTGACTCAATGACTCAGAGGGTGTTGGACAAAATATGCATAACTAAGATGCGAGAGCATTTTAGTGTCAAAATAGTATGATTAGCCTGGGCATCGTCGGTTTGACACACACGTACACCAAAGCAATGTTGACATTATAACTTATATTTTAAGTTATTAAGTTTATATTTTATTATATAATAAGCTAAAGCATGATTTACACTGAAATAAAATATTTCATGCAATGTCATGATAATATCAAGGTTGGTATGGCACTATGGTGTAACATGCACCGTTTGTATATGCAAGGGGATTGTGTTCAGTGTCCATTTCATGCCACAGTTTGACAGGATGGTGTCACATTATGCCCTGTCCTCATTCTAAATGGTTGTAAAAGGCATATAAACTGGCGTATGAGAACCCAACCCTTGCACTTTGGAGCGTGCTGGCAGTACAATGCCTCTCCCCCCCTGCACTGGCCTCCTCATGTCTTCCTCTCGTCAGGTGCCAGTTCAGTCAGACCAGACATGGACTCCAAAACACAGTCCACACGTGGACACAAAGCCTGTGTTCGAAAAACATCCACTCAACCACCATACAGGTGGTTACTATACACTATACAATGAATAACTATATAGTCAGCTACTGTAGCCTATGTAGTCAGCTACTGTAGCCTATGTAGTAAGCCTATATAGTGCACTAAGTAGTCCGCCCGCCCCGGACGCTACAAGTGAGGGGGCAGGAAGAGAGGAGAGGCATGATTCCAGAAGGAAGCCAGTGATAAGCAAAAGGGGAGATATTGTGCTCTTCAGGCCAGACACAGTCGCAGTCACGCAGCCCCGTGTGGTTTCCTCTTCATCATGATTAAAGGACTGCAGCCTGCTTTGTGAGAATGAATGCTTGAATACGTCTGTTAGAAAGGGAGAGGAGAAAAACACCATTTATTGTGGTGCTGTCTTGAGTAGCTATACTGTTTGATTGTTTCCAAATCATGTCTTTCCCTCAGTATTATTCTCCTACTAGTTTGTGTTTAGTTTAAAGTGTTAAATATTACTGATCGAATTAGGAGTGGGGGGGCTCTGGCACAAGCGGCTGCACCATCCATATCACATTTGGGTCCAAGTGCCAATCGGGACCCGGGTTTGAATGCGATCCACGGCCATTTCTCTATCTCATCTCATCTCACTCTCCCACTCGCTTCCTATCACGCTTCACGGTCCTATCTGAAGGAAAGAAATACTAATAGAATTACATATGAACAAATAGGTCCAAACTGACAAGGCACTGGAAGTGGACCCATTCCAAACACCTGGACTCTCCTTCAGCTTCTAGTTGGCCCTGGCTGTCTTTGCTCCCCTATACACAGCCACCTACAGCCAGTGCTGAAGGCTTATGTGTACAGTGCCACTTCAACTCACCAGTCAGTGGGTTGACTCTCTTCTCCATAGTCCATTCACTGTGAACACTGTAGCTGGCTGTCGGAGTACAAACTTCGTTCCAAGACTCTAGCCAAACACTCACACACACACACGCACACACACACATACACACACACACACACACACAATGTACAGTCTGACGCACAAGTGCAAATCATGACCTGAAATAGACGCTGGGGCGTGAGGACTGACACCGATGTGTGTGTGTGTGTGTGTGTGTCCGTTGCCGAGTTCGAGCTGTGTCGTACATCACCGGGGTGACAAGCGGTCCGGGGATGCCGTGGCCACATGCCGTCGTCCACAGCTGCGGGCTCCAAAGGCGCAGTTGGCCGAGACCGCTGATCTAGTCCCCCTGCATTCTTTCTCATCAGCAGCGTGCCTGCATGGGCTATCTATCCAGGGGCCAGTGGTCAATTGGTCAATGCAGCCAAGCCACAGAGTGGAACAGAAAGAGACGGAGACCGACAAAATTCCAGCACGGAGACCGCCACAGATAGTAATTACAACTCGCTGAAAAGTGAGTTCGGTAATTATGAGATTAGTATTGATTTTCAAGGCCGGGTTTTGTGCGTCCAGCACTGAGCGCCGCTTTGAGATGAGCATGTCGGTCGCATCAGCACTAATCCTTTCTGATGGCAAAGTTAAAGAGCTGAAGAAATTTATTGAGCTGGAAATTCTTCAGTTGCAGGAGGAGGACACTCTCGGTCACTGATACACACACTGATCCCGCAACGGTTCGGTTTATCTAATTACAAACGTTTCATTTTAAGAAAGGTCATTTAGAGTTTGTGTCAGTCTTAGCAGGACTGAGTGTATATGTCATACAGAGTGTATATGTCTGTAACTATGATAACACCTCTATTGACCCGCCACAGGAGTGAACCGTTTAACATAAAGAAGTGATGGGGACAGCTTCCTTATTCATTAAGCTTAGATAGCCGAGTCTGTGCACCCTCCTACCAAAATACATGGAGAGAGAGGAACAGATATCGTCGGGCTAATTTTACATCCTCATGCAAATCAAGTACAAATACATCAACCATGTAATCTCGTGGTTGGAGATCTGGCCATCTAAGTGGAACACCGGAGGGTTTTGAATTTTAATCTCAGGTGGTACTACCATTGTACCCTTTGTGCCACCAAGGCACTTGTCCTCTAGATAAGAGTCTCAGCTAAATGACAAATAATGTCAAAAATGTATTGTGTACTTATATGGCTCAACTGGTACATCAAGAGGCCAACAATGGCAAGGTCATGGGTTTGATGCCTAGGCGGCACAAATAGAGAAAGATGAAGTGTACTTTGCTATTCTGTAAGTCACTTTGGATGGGAATTGCTTGTACAATGATAAAGTGTCTAAAACTGCAAGGATGAAATACAATCTACTTGGCTGTGCAATTCTCTGACATTTTGACTGAAACCTGATAAGGGGCCACAGGGACAGCCGTGCCAAGCACTGCTCTGTTGCGATGAACTTGTGCTTTCACATTCTTAGGATCCCGAGCACTGTGGGAAAAAATGGACTTTTGTGGCTTTTTTTTTTTTTTTAAATAGCAACTATCCCCAACTACCCACATGCTCCACCACCCCCAGGCTCACACGCCCACCCTGACCCCCAGAAGAAGACGACGCCTCCACCCTGGGCTTCTGTGATGGGCCACTTCCTCAGCGCAACACTGACCACATCCAGCTAGTCACTAATGCTGCTTTCACTCAATTACAAGGGACCCCTCTGCTCCGGCACACTCCCCTGTCCCAGTCCGATTACTGGATGAAATGTGTGTGTGTGTGTGTGGGGGGGGGGGGGGGTGGAGCAAAGTGGGGGTAAAGGGGGATGGGGATGTGTGTGGGTGGGGAGGAGGGATGTTCTCTCCCAGAACTGGGTCAGTGCATGAGAATCAATCCCATGATGCTTCAGTGCATTCCAAGCCGGACCCCAAAAAACATTTTATGGTTTCCCTCCAAGTTCCCTCACAGACTTTTTAGACTCTAAAAGGAGAATGGCTTCAGAAATGCAACACACAAAAAAACATAGTCCAGCTGAGACATTTGAGGAACCACAAACTGTGAATGAGGATGTTTGAGAGGAGCCGTCGATTGCTAGACAGTTAGGGAAACCGTTAAATGTGGCCAGACCATTTCAACATATCCTGGGTGTGAAGCACGCAATGTCAAGATGTCAGAAAAAAACATGACAAAAAAGTCACAGTGAGCATTATTTCTGGCCTCTCCTGGCATAGCAGAGTGACTAACATAAAAAAAACATAAAACAGGACTAAAACAAAACCACATTTAGATGCAGGACCTTTCTGTTGCTTTCTTTCTTCTGCTCTCACCCTTTCTCTTTCTCTCACTCTCTCTCTCTCTCTGTTTCTTACACAAACGCACCTTCAGCTACCTACACCAATTATACCCTGACAAATACCCTCTGTCGGTAAAAAAAAGGGGGCACAAACCTGGGGAGGGAGTAGTTCCAGGGACAGGGCCCACTGGATCCTGGGCATGATGCCAGGGCAGTACAGTGTGGCACAGTGCGACCCCCACAGTGTCATCATGCCCCATATGCCCCGCGGGGCATTAACGCAGATCAAGCCCTAGTGGATTTCTGCTCTTTGTTTATCTTTCTCCATGCCCCTCCACTCCTTTCACACAGGCTGGCTCCAACTAATCCAGTGGGCTTTTTCGATCGCTGTGGCACTCGCTGCCCTTGTTCATATCTATCGACAGGCAGTGTATGTGTCTGGGTGTGTGTGTGTGTGTGTGTGGCCTGCCCTGGAAAAGGATGGGATTCCCAGCGGAGAGGAAGGAAAAACAAAATCAATGACGGAAATTGATAGCCAATGAGTATGAGTGAACATGCACTCCTATGATGTGGTCGGATTGAAAGGTGGGAGTGGACGCCACGTGAGGTATTGCGTGTAAACTTGATTTTGAATGACTTGTGTGGGACACTGAATACTTAGCGTTGAGCATCGGTGACCATCATTGAGCACTTGTGGTGAAGCAATGAGGGCTCCTTGAAATGCCTAGCCTAAGGTTTAATGTCAATAATGGGTGTTGCATATTCTTTGTTTAAATTAACCTGCTAAACTGGATGCTACAGTTCCTCGAGAGAAGCCATGGAGATGGAGTGCTCTCCTGCCCAATTAATCCTGGCTCTCCAAGAGTCGGTCAGTAAGAGGATGTTCAAATCACGGCCAAAGACCTCAAAGTATTGGCTGCTCCGTTAGCTTCATCCTACATTAACATCAAATATGGGGAGGATTACTGTAGCTATAGACCATCTCTTCTCCTACAATATGTTACAAATATGTGCTTTTCTATAAGCTGGGATAAGTGTTTCTGCAAACACCATGTTTGTTTAGCAATCTCACGCCGTCCTTTAGACAGAGCAGTTACAGCCCTCTCTCTGAATTGCTTAGCAACAGGCCCCTTCAGTGCGTTTGACAGAATAAAGACAAAGACAGAAGAACAAGGGGGAAAAGAAATTAATGGCCGTCTTTATTTCTCAGACATCGAAACGTCACAAAGTGTCTTTTTTGATTCTCTTTCTTTTTTCCCACTCTCGGGATGACTGGCACATTACGAAGGTGCTCATAAATAATAATAATAATAATAATAATAAAAATGTTTAATAGATCAGGACATAGAGAGGAAGGGTTATTGAATAGGGAACATCCTCCAGCAAGTTGTTTTTCCCAGATGGTTTGTCCTTCACATAGCTCACACAAGTGCGCTTATTTTACAGCGGTGCTTTACACAAGAGGCCAACTCTATTGAATAACTAGAAGCTACAACTAGAAACTAATGTCCTCTGTAACAATCCAAGACTGTGGAAAACATAATGATATACTCAAGGACAAAAAGCATTCAATATGCTATGTATATGGAGACAAAGATAGAAGTTTGAAGTGTGATAACAGTGAATGCAAACAACCCCAAACAAAGTAACATGCTACAGAAGTACATGTAAGTGTAAGTGCTGTGCTATGGGCATTGGCGTGAACTGCCTTTAAGTTCCTCGACTCTAGAAAAGCTTATCTAGTTGTTAAAGAACTCGGTAGCATGAGTCTTCTGCATGATAATGGCTCATGAGAGATAATATGGACATACCCACAGCATAAAGTGTCTCAAGTACTTGACAAACTGTTCATACAGTAAAGTCGTTACAATGCCTAACCCAAGGAAACTCTGTCATCATACATTTTATCATGCTCTTCAGGAAACAGAATAAACGTTAGGCATATTGAGTTCCAATCTTCCATTGTCCAACACGTCGCAAACGGCACAATACCTAGAAAAGGGCTAGATTTTTTTGGAGACAGTTGAAATGGTACTACTTTTCATTGTCTTGGCCTTGCAAAAGGCATACGGAGGAACACACTGTACTGAACTCAGGGTTCAGGGTAGAATATTATAAAAGACAACTTTCACATGACCAACACACCATTCCAGACATACTGTAATGATTAGACCACCAACTAGCCAGCAGTCTCCACAGACTAATCTCCACTAAAGTGTTCTGATCTCTTTCTCTCTCTCTCTCTCTCTAATGTAGTTTGAGTAGGCCTACATATACATTTCTTTAGAAGACCATGTCTTTAAAAAACAATTGACTTATAATTGAAATGATAACTGATGCAAACTGGTCCACGGGTAGTGTGGTGGCAACTTGACTGGTTATTAGTGGTAGTTATATACTGGTTAGTGCTATCCAACAATACTAGTCAAGAGTTTTACTGTCAGGGACTGGCACTGCCAGTTGGCAGTTTGTGAATAGTGAGGAATAGTCTACTTCTGACTTTGTAACCTGACTCAGTTTTTTGTTTTTTTCACATCCAAACCATTCATTTAAACAGTTAGAAATGAATTAATTTCCCTTAACTAATGAAGGTTTTTGTTAAATCTGATGTCAAACATACACCCTCGAAACACTGCCTAGAGTCAAGTGCCAGAAAAAGATGGACGTAATATGTTCCTGATTGTGTATTATTTTGCATCTATACATTTTCCATTAAGGTTAGGCTGTTCTGACAGTTGCCTTCTGGCTCATGGCAGACTTTCAAAGAGGCATCTACCATTTTCTCAAATATCTCAATATGTGAACTCATCATGATGAAAGTGGATGAGGCAAAGCTGAGCCAAGGTAGGTCAAATGGTCAAGGTAGGTCAAATGTTAAAACAGTTCCACAGTGTTTAGTTTCAGTTACTGTCAGGTTGACCACCACTGGTGGAAATGACTATCAAACCGACTGTATAAGACTGAGCCACCGTCATCTGAAACACGATTCCAGAATAGACCAGTACATCCTCTCTTTCCCTTGGCAAAGACCACCAGATAGAGAAGTGAGATGTCAAATCGACTCTGGTAACCAATGCATTCTGTTCACAAGACTACAGAATAGAACAGCACAGCTTTCACTCTTTCCCATGGCAAAGAATACGGGATCAGAAAACTCCGATGCTGCAACAGCTGAGAGGGAAGGCAACTGGAGGAGTAATGTACTGAGTAAGCATCCCTTCGCAGCAAATGTGACATCCATTGGGTTGGCATTTTAAACAGGCGCTTCTGGCGAGATGATGGGTCGCGTGATACGCAGACATTTTTTGTCATGTCGAGTGAACAAAGATCACTTCTATTGTTTTGCAAGAAATTCTGAGAGGTAATTTGAAGCAACAATACCAGTCTACACGTGAGCAGCCATGATTCCGGTAGCCTACATATTATGGACTTGGCTAGGTCTCAGTTTTTCACCATCCACGGACAACGTCCGTTTACGCACGACATTCGTTTTGAGCACATGGTATAAATTAAACTATAACGTAAATGTCATTTACTGTAGCATAGGCTACTTTATGAATGCTTTATCAATGTATTGTTCTACAGTAAATGGCTGATCTGACGAAACGACCAACCGACCCCTCCTTGCCCAAGGCGATTCACTCGGTCGAATAGGAGTCATACCCCCAGGCTTCATTATAGGACTTTAAAAACATTAAGTGTGAGTCGCTTACCTTAAATTAAGAGTCCGTAAAGTTGACTAGCCCTCCTATTAGGCTATAACCATTCGCTTTGAATTTAATAGAAGACAACTTCCCGATACGGGCTTTTTGCCACAGCTAGAAAAAAACACGCCAACTTCCACGGTCAGCTGTTGAGTGCGCGAATGTCTGGCTAGTCCGACGTTTAGTATAACGGTTCGTCCCAGCCAATCAGGTGACTACAATAACAAAACTTACCACCAATGGGAGGGTCTCCGCTGACAGGCTGAAGCTGGGCCCGGTAGCCTACTGGGTACCAAATGCTACACCTCGCGCATCCTGGCGGCTGCGCTCGTGCAGATGTGATGCTCCAGACGTGGCACTTGATAATTTAATCCTCTTACACCAAACAAAGAGACCACATGTAAACAAGGCACGGTGAAACAAACAAGCCTTTTATTACTTGTTAGATACAAAACCTTATGAATCACACTCTGGAAAATAACATGTTATGACAGGAATGCAAACTAAAAAACACATAATATTGACATACATTCATAAACAATTAGTTGCTTTCCTCCAGCTTTGCCAACCGCTTTTCCAAAAGTGTGGCGTTGACTCGATGCATCATTAGAAACTGGCCGTTTAAATGAAATACTGGTATGTCAAATTTGTACCTGTCATACCAGACTTTATTTTCAGGAAGGGTTATATCAACCTGCTGTAGTGTGAACTACAAAAAAGAAAAAGGAAACAGAACACCAAATAAGAACACATTTTACTCTTGTTATGACAGCATATGCCAACTTCTAATTGTTAGTAACAAGAACTGATTGATTTATAATTTACATTTATTTAAATTAATTATGGTATGATGCATGAAATATTTCCGTACTCTGTGTTTGTATGGTTCAAGGACTTCCTTTGCATCATCACACAGGGGACAAGGATCCTGTAAAAGAAAATTACGTGATTTTTTTCACTTCAGTAGCACTCATATGTGAAATGATCCAGGACCTTTGCTACCTGATCAAAATATATATATTAGATGGCTGTCAGAAAGAAAGTTTTTTTGTGCTACAGTTGGCTACAATTCCAGTTTTGTGAAACATGTTGGCTACAATTCCAATAACCTTGTAGTACTAGTGGTTAGTGGTAGTATTATTGTGCCTTTGCCTTTGTTTGTCTACCAGTGATTTGGACATTTGAGGGCTCTTAACACAGTATTAGCGAGAGAGCTCAGAATCTGATGTTAAAGCCACTCTCAACATATGAGGGCTATTGCCCTCAATACCTCTGTGGAGGCACTTGTATCTTTACGTTTCCACTACATGCTGTTTCTCTGGCATACATTTAATTAATTTAGCTGAAACTTTTAATCAATAGCCTCTTAGAAAAGAGAAATCAATTCAAGCACCAGTGAAATAGGACACATACAAATACAAGATCACCAGAAGATAATAGTGCAGAGGTTTAAGTAAAACCAGAGGATACATTCATTTATGCCACATAAACATCTACATCAACAAAGAGGATTGACTGAAGAATTTGTTGGTGTTTGTGGGTGCTCGCGTCAAGGGGCTTGTAGTTTGTCTGATTATGATGCTGATCGGGGGAGACTCCAGACACCGCTGTTGAGCCTTCTGGAGGTGCTGTGGGCCTAATTGAATGAAACACTGATGAAGGAAGGTGCCTGCCTGATAACCCCAGTGAAATGCTCTCGAGTGCTGTTCTGTTGGTGATGGTTGCTATTTTAGTGATTTTCAAAGGTTGCTATTTTAGTGATTTTCTTTTTTTTAAAGTAAATAGGCTTGGTTGTTGAAATCCCTTAACTATAGCACTAGGAATTTAACATCTTTCCTGTGTATATTTGAAATGATGCCAACTTAAAGCATGACTAGATCTGTTATCATTACCATTTTCTGGCCCTTCTCTTGTAGTATTATAAGTAGGCCTATTTACAATTGCTTAGCTCTGTTTATATCTGACCCCTGGTGTATTACACATCAGAATTTAAACTTGGAATATATATATATATTTTTAAGAGTTATTGAGAGACAATGGGGAGCTCTGCAGTAGGTATTGTGTTTGTATACTTCATAGCGTAAAGATGAGCATGGTGTTTTACCCAGTAAGTTGCTACAGCCAGCAGCTAACGCAGCCAGGCAGCTACAGCGCAAAACTCTGGGGGCATATACATGGGAGCTCACGGACATGCCCCCAGATTGTAATGCTGTTGCTGCCTTGCTATGTTAGCTGCTGGCTGTAGCAACTTGAGCTAGGTAAAACCAATTGTTTTCGGGGTTTTTTCGTACCGACAGTACTCGGTGACCTCGGTGATCTATGGGAAAACCTTTAAGGTAGGAGATGGGCATGGTGTTCACCTTTGTAAAGAGTGTTAAGGTAGAAGTGTAAAGATGAGCATGGTGTTTACCTTTTTAAAGAGTGTTAAGGTAGGAGTGTAAAGATGAGCATGGTGTTTACCTTTGTAAAGAGTGTTAATGTAGGTAGCTGCAGCGGTGAAGAGTAAGATCTTCGTATAAGCAGCTGAACAGATCTTTTTGGCAGAAGACTCCTAAGCCAATGCATTTCTGCAAAAATGAACATGATCACACAAAGAAAAATCAGTAACGTGATGCTTTAGTTTAAACCTGCTGTGAGGATGCTACATTTAGGCTTTAGGCAAGTTTTGTAGGCCTGAATAGCCTTTTGTAGGCCCGAATAGCCTTAAAATACCAATATTATTAATAAACTACGTAGATTTGAACAGAATAATAACAATAACCATAAACACATACAAACGGGGACTAGTGGGACTAGTGGGTAAACAGATACGTCTTTTGGACGCTTTTGGAAGATCTCAAAGCAAAGGGCATCACCACCAACGAGGAATCACAGAAGAAAAGCATCTTGACTTTGACCTCTTGGTGTTGGATGTAAGGCTGACATAGCGGATACTCACTAGAGGACCACAGTGGGCAAGAGGGGATATAGAGCTGGATCATGGAATTAAGATAGCAAGGTGCAAGTCCAGTAATGGTCCTACAGGCTAGAATGAGGGATTTGAATTTATTTATGGCTGCTATAGCTATAAGCATCTTTGAGTGTCTTGAAGCCCAATACAATGCTCTTGAATTTCCCCTAGGGATCAATAACGTATATCTATCTATCTATCTATCTACAAATTACATGTATTACTATTATTATTATTATTTCTATTATAGCCAGGGGCATAGCACAAGATCCTGGGCCCTATGCATAGGCAGTCCTGAGGGGCCCCCCATGTCCCTCCCTCATGCATATATTCCACTTTTCAAGGGCCCTCCCTCCCCTTGGACCCCCTACTAATCAGTACTAGTTTTACCCCCAGTCCGACGCCCCTGGGAAGCCAAATGAAGAGTGATTGAGAGTTAAATGTGTCTTCTTTGGCTGATTAAAGATCAGATGTACTGCATTCTGAATCATCTGTAATGAATACTGTTGAATTGTGATCAATGTCTTTTTGGTATTGTTTTTTTTATATTGTTTCATGTTTTCAGTATTGAATGACAGTTCACTGAGAAAAAACTAAATGACATAAACAATATTTGAGGCCCATAATAAGCCTTCTTTGTCATACTTGGTACAGCCATTCAGCTGTTAAAAATATAACTTTTAGTCTGTTGTGCAATGCATGGCATCTTTAAGGCACCTGCTATGATACCTACGACGAACACACGCCATAACAGCAATTAAGGAGCATGCATTGCTTATTGTACGTGCAAGGTCACACAATAGACAGCATTTATGTTTATTCTCAGTTAAACATGACGTCTGCAGACATTTGTAGCACCTATGCATGCGCATGGTCTGACCTGCCGCCAACAGAGACAAAAGAAAGTAGCCTAACAACACATGAAATGTAACGCACTAGGTTAATCTCGCAGAATTAGATCATGTTTAAAAACAGATCTTCAAACTGCGTAGGCTCGCCTACGTAAATCGTAGTTGCGATCATTATTTTTAGCTCTGTATTGCGTCCTTGTCAGACCTATAAATAAATAGTCTAGGTACGCCTACTCGATTGCATTATTTTTTATACATAAAATGACGTATAGGCAAAGCTGGTAATTGTACATCCTTGATAGAAAACAAACTATCTGTCTCAAATTTCACAAATAGAATGAACTTCGACATGTTGAAAGACACTAGTCGCAACTATCCTCACCTCTAATCGAAGACAGGAACAACTTCCACTGGCAATGGGAGGCACCTCTAATCAGGAACGCGTCTCATTGGGCGAGACTCACATCGTTTCCTGTGCACAACATCAATTTGATTTGTTGACCTGTTGTCATTTATGCGTTGAACAGATTTCAGCGGCAAAAAATATGCATTGAAACCTATGACGCAAGTGTGACGCCAAAAACCTACTTCAGTCTAGCCTACTTTAGAGTATATTTAATGCAACCACTTGTAGACCTATCTGTAGCCTATTTATAAATCCAAGAACTCTTTACAATAATTATGTCGCTCATGGATACGTTTTTAAAAACTATATAGCCTACAGTATTTTCCACAACCATGTCTACAAGATTAATGTAGGGCTATTCAACCTTTCACATATGAACACAACTCCCCAACTAATGTGATGGGTACAAATAGTTAATGTTCAGGCGCCAGGGCATGTACAGTCTCACACACGGCTAGAAACAGGTAGGCTATGTTCAAACATAAAATAACACAAATTTTTTTAGTCGTAAATCCTATTGCTTTATTTTAGAATGCATGTGACTATATTGTAGTGATAGTTCCGAAAAGGCTCATTGACCAGAATGTAGCCTACTTAAAAATAGAACCCAACAACAATCTGACGCACATAACGTAATTATTTGGCTCAGCTTAGCGTCCGCGTGGAGTTTGTTTGGCTTTGGAGTGAGTAGCCACATGGTCTACGGTCGGCGCTTGTTATCCCAGTCATCTCCAGCTCGCAGTTCAGCCGTCCGCGGAATAGAAGCTGGATGGACATCCTGACGGTTTCAAAGGGAAAGGTAGACATTTCATTAGGGTTCATAAGACAAAGCCTTGAGGCAAGTGATTCGATTTCTGCTGATTACATCGTTCTACAAATGGTTAATGCATTTTTTTACAAAGGCCTATAACCAGTGCGTAGGCCTAGTCTAGGGCTACTCTTTAAACAGCATTAATCTTTTTTCAACGTTTTAGGGATATTGCTGCACCAGATGGCTCTTTAGAACACAGGCCAATACGAATTAATCTGCCGTTTTAAATTACAGGCATGCACAACCCAGCAGAATATTGCAATATTACTGTTCCGCCCTCATACGAAGACCTCGAGGATGAGAAATACCAACCTTTCCCTCCTCCCGTATCCTCGCTTTTTGCACAGTTACCAAGGAAACGGACCACCACACCTGGCAGGAGCGCTGAAGACGATGCTGGTAGGCTAAAATGTTTGCACATGCCACAGCTGTGTTGCTGTATCTTGAATATTTTTCATTTAGCCGACTTTAGTTTCTCATTTACATAGGCCTAATATTTGTACCATAGCCAGTCTACAAACTTGCAAACAACTTAGTAATTTGGAAATTGTGCCAGTTTGTCCATATAGTGTGCAACATGTAGCTGCACATGAAACTAGGTATTTGTTTTTTTAACATGTTATAGTCATTCAATTATACAGGCTGTGGCTTCAGGTAAAATCAGAAAATGCCCTTTTCTTAATGCACATAAACTTGGAGCCAAGTACTGGCACCTTGGCAACATCATTCATCATGTCAGTGTTATTTCTTATAAATATGCATGAACAGTTAGAGCCCAAAGCAATTACTCTAGGCCAGTGATAATGATGTGATCATGATGTGAAGAGAGAAGCGACAGGAACAGGGTTTACTACTCATGATGTAGCAGTGTAGAAACACTGCACTGACTATAAAGCTGCATATTGTAATGAATCTCTTGTAATGTTTTTGAATTAATGTAAAGATGTGTATTGGTGCAGATGAAAAGATTGGGGGCTTCCTCCTCTCACAAATGGAAGAAGAGCCTATGATTTCATGGAGAGAACCTCAGACTGATCTGGACATTGAAAAGTCAGTAAGGGAATGAACTGTCACCATACTAATTTACTACATTTGTGACATAACAGCAATCATTTGCATCATAGGCGAGACTTTATGAAAATAAATCTGTGTTATTGTTTTTAATACAAATGCATATATTCAATGAAAATTCATGCCTTTGAAATTTGCCATTTTGGTTATCCATCCTTTTGAAGATTTGACAATAATTGTAAGAGATGCCTCTCAAAACCATTTCTTCAAATACATTGCTGCCACCTACAGGTGTTTTTGATAATAACACCAAATATTTGACCATTAGGAGAGGAGAGGTCATAAATATATGGGAAAAACGTATTTCTCATCTTTGTTATGGTAGACTTTTGTCTGAGAAGGGCCTTTCTGCTCTGTGGGATGTTCTCTGTAACACGACTTTTAAAGGACAAGGCTTTGAGGTAAGAAAGGTCTTTCTTTATTTATAATATTTTCATTTAATGACAATATTACGCGTGTGAAGCTATATCCATTTGTGGAGTAGGCTATTTTATTACACCCTTTTTCACTAGTGTGATTTTGAACAGTACAGTATTACATATTTGCTGAAGCACATCTATTATAAATGTTGATTGCGTTGATTTGCATTGGAGCATAACATTTTAATAGCCCACACATCAATTTTCACAATTTGTTTATCTTAGTAGAGTCATTCTTAGAACTAAATGTTTGTCCTTTTGAAATAATTCAGTCAAACCTGCTGTATGCATCCTTCACCACTGTATAGCCTGCTTACGTAATTGTGTAATTGCATTGCAAACATAATTGGATATTAAAGATAAATGGGCGGAAGGAGTGTGTGCATGTGTACAACTGAGATGTTACTGGGACAGGATTACGTCTAGGTAGGCATATGCTTGTGCAGCTGTTTTTGTGAATGAAAGTGTGCCACTTCCCTCTCTCGGGATATGTAGACTAATCTACCTGTACCTACCTAGTGCTTGAGAAAATCTCATTCAGAAAATCTCATCTCAAATTTCCATACGAAATAAGAGTCCATATGGTGAGTCCTCACCATGCTGCGCGGCAGTCCTGTCATGTTGAGGGATGTGACAAGCACAGCCTGTGCAGTGCACCAGTTTCACCCACTGAGTCAGTGGTGGTGAGAGTGTGTGTGACGTGTTACCATGCACTCAATCACTTCCGTTGTGTGTGTGTGTGTGTGTGTGTGTGTGTGTGTGAGTTCCAGTCATTTGGAATGTGCATACCATGTATAATTGTGGTGTGATACGTTGTGTGTGGAAGTGTTAGTGACATTGTTAATCCAAGGTACAGACTGAAGTTTCTGTAAGACGCTTTGGTCCAAATTAGCAAACAAACTAAGTGGCAAAATCCTGTCTTTCCAAATACCAACTGCCTCATAATTTATACCTTAAAAATGGTTAAACCCTACAAATTGGGAAAATATGCTATACAATGCAATCACACTTGCAGTGCAGTCACTCAGCAATACAGTCACTCAGCACTAAACATGCAAAATTGCAGAGGAAATTGATGATGCATGGAGTTCTCAGCTGTAGCTGCAGGTCATATAGTTCACACCCTTTACCCAGAACCACTGGCTTGTCCATACGTCTCTTTTATTGCCCAGTGTATTAGTCCAGCTAAGGTGTCAGTCGGTAGTGGGATTAGGGCCGCAGTCAGTGTACCAGGGCTGTGTGTTACTACACGTGTATAGATTGGTAGCACGCTGAGGGAAATGTTTACTTTGCTCTAATTCTCCAAGTGCGTAAGCAAGGAGCGGCCGCCCCTCTCCAGGCGGACTTAAGTTTGCTTTCAGGGCCCGGGCAGTGAGGGCAAGGACGGTATATAGCATAATCCCTCTCTGTCCGTACAGCGGCCAGCTGGGCACTCTGTCTCAGCACTCTCTCTCTCTCTTTCTCTCACTCTCTCTTTCTCTCTCTCTCTCTCTCTCTCTGTTCCCCTCCAAGGCCTGAGGCTGAGCTTGAGGGAAGCCTGAAAATAAAACTGACCCTAAGTGTGTGAGCGGGATTACTGAAAAGCCCCTTCACTGCCTCTTAAAATAGCACCTGGCCCAGGGTGTCAATCATACGTCACCAGCAGCCGCTATTGGCTCAGCCAGCTAATCCGTGGGTCTTATTGGTGGAGAAGCCTTTTAATGGCAGGCGGGCACCTGGCATCTGTGGATCTACTTGCACTTTGTCTGATTGAGGGTTGGGATGGCTGGATTTGATTGGGTATTTCAAGGTACCGGGTGTAGGTTAGTTCAAGGTTAAAGACTTAGGGAAGAACTTTCTGCAGTACTGTTATTGAATTGAAAAATTTCATTTTGGGCATTATGATTTATTGTAGTGTCTAATTATGAATCAATTATCCACTGGCTAACACCTTATCCAGTCAACTAAATCAATACAGAAATGAATCCACAAGGTGGTGAAGTTTTGGTCTGTGGTGTTGTCCGTGAAATAATCTCAGTTTCCTTTGCATATGTGTCCATTCAGGTGGAAAACCTGCATACTCTCCTGGGAGAAGTGGAACACTGGGCCTGTCAGCTGTATCCCCAACACACATTTGATGAGCTCGTCTCTCAGTTAGAGAACTTGGGCGACCACTCAGCCATACTGGTAGCTTATACCCCATCTCTTTTAAATGCACATAGTCATACTTTTAAGACTAAATGATTGCACATGCATAGCTCTGTACACCTGTGTTCCCCAACAGAGCACCTTAGAAAGATGCTTGCCACAGCAGGGATTGTAGTTCTCTCAACTGCTTATAACAACACTATAAGCAGTGGTTGCAACAGCAGTGACCCCTACTGGTTTGTTGTTGACATTAGAACAAACTGAGGACTCCTGTTGTGGGGTGCGAGGAAATAGTGATTCCCACAGTAAAACTACAGTACTCAATGCATTTTTATTATGTGCTGCTTTAGTACAAGTCTACACCTGTTTGATGTTGGCATCCTCTCAGGTATCAGAAAGACTGACTGACTTGATCTGGCTGGATAAACAATAGTCATTCTCATGTCTGGCGCAGATATTTTACTCATAGCTTGAACTAATGGTGCCACTGAGAACTGACCGTGCAAAAGCTGCCATTGCCACTGGCTCATACTGGTTCATCTGAGGCAATGCAGCACGCACTGCATGCTTCACCTCGTGGTCCTTTTTCATTCTCTCTCTCGTCTCAGGCCGTGTTCTGTCTCTGTTAGTCATGCGGCCGTGGGTGGGTGTAGAGCTGTACTGTTGTTCAAGTGTCCTTTACTTTTACTATTCCTCCAGGGCTGCGTGAGAAGTTTGCACCAGGAGACGCCACCGTCCAACTTCACCAAGCCTGGAAGTGTTGACCTAGAGGAGGCATGTGAGTCGCCACTGTTGAGTGATTCAGAGGAGGGGGAGGGGTGAGCAACACTTCCAGCGAAATCCACAGGAATCTTTCATAACTCGTTCATGACACAACCAGATACTGGTTAATGCTGGATTAATTCTGTTATATTCCTGGGAATAAATAAATGGGACGTTTAGCCATATTAGACCTCATGAAGACACTATTGTATTAATATATAACCTTTTTCACAGTGTTGTCCACCTTTTGCTTTCTGCTTTCCCAACAGCACCACTCAAAGACAAATTCTCGGAGCAAAGAAAATGCCTGATAAGGAGTCTCATGTAGGAGGAGGTGTGGTGAGAACTGAGAAATGAGGAGTGTCGCACCGCAGAGATGTTGGATGTTGTGACCTTTTTGGGGGGGATGTATGCATTTTTCAAACATATACTTCACTTGTCACATGCGTTTTATGCTGGAGCTCACCCCTCTCTCGCTGGCAGTTTATAATGTGTCTGCTGTCTAGGGGAAAACAGTTAATTGGCATGAACCCCCCCCCCCACCTGGAATCATAGAATTTCTGGAATATGGAATTTTGGAAAATCTATTCCAGACATGGGAGTCAGGGACTTCAATGCCCATTTATTCATCTCCCGCTCTAAAAAAGTATAAGATTCTTGAATACTACACGGCTGCTCAGAATAAATCATTGGTTGGTATAATGTAGCCTAGCATTCATAGTAAGTCATGGATACTCAGGGAAAAGTCGTGGAATTGTACATCTCACATAGGCTAGAATGGAAACCTTGTACTAGCCTATGTGATCAGTTATTACATTAATGTGTAGACTGGGCTGTAACCATGCATTTGGGGTGGCTTCCAGGCTAATTAAGTTGCCACACTCAGGCTACATCCTAGTCCATTTGTTCAGTATACTATTCTCACAACGAATGCCCAGTCTCAACACCACAAAGGGTTTTCAACGATAGAGGGCGACAAATGAGCGAATAAGTAGTATACAAATGAGCACTGCACTAGCCTGTGCCCGCCACCGTGCTGAAGCATCCAAGTAGGCTACTGACAATTTAAAGGACAATTTAAAAAGTAGCCTACACTCGTCAAAATATTCAACATATTCGGTATAGCCTATTTCATTAAATAATGGATTTCAAAGGCAAGTTTAAAGGTATTTTTTTTTATAATTCGATCCGTCGATTCTTAATTCTTTTAGGCAATTAGCAATTTGTTTGTGTCACTGTGTTTTCAATGTAGGCCAACTTCACATCAAAGCAATCCATTAATAATTTTCTCAATTAGCTTATTTGTCATTCTATAAAGCCTTTCTCCACCCAGCCCCGTCTCACACAAAAAAAGTCCCCGGTAGTGGATGTCTTCACGTCTCCTTGCATCTTCATCACAATTGCCATGCTCATTGGCTGCAAGGCAATGAGGTCATGACAAGCATTGAACTGGTGTTTTCGTTTCCCGACTCGAACTAAGTTCAAATCTTCCCTCTTGAAAGAGAGGGGATGCGCAACTTTCCTTGGAACTTCTTTTACTCCTAAAAGTTTGAAATCGCCGTTCTCCAGGACCTACTTTCTTTGAGTTTTTTGCGGAAATTGTGCTGTACATCACATTCTTCCACAAGTTTACCTTTTCGAACGGGCAATTTCAGAAACTTGATTTGAAGGAAGCTGCTCTATCTTGGATCCATGAGCGTGGTGAAGACGTAAACATTTGCGTGATAAGGTAGGCTTTGGGGTTCATAAATGGCAATATGCCTATTTTCTATAAGGATACCTTCCATATCATATACATTGCAAAGTTGAAATTGTTATCCTGCACTAGGCTACCATTAGTGGTGTGCACCTGATTTTCAGCATAAACTACTGCAACAGTAGATTAATTGTTGCCGCTTAATTAGACAGAGATCGCTTAACTCCAGACATTAGTTACACGTTTTAATGGACTAGAATCTCATACTGGCATTTTAGAGGTAGGCTATTGGTTTTTCATATCAGGGTGATCAGGGGGTTGAACGACAGATTCATAATCTGCAACTGAGAAACTTTTGTTTTTTTCTGTTGCCCTTTAAATTGGAAGCGACTTCTTGCACCAATTTTTAGTTTTTTTGTAAACTATTATTTGTTTGTTTACATTTGTTTTAACTATAGATGACAGTTTCTTTAATTTAATCAGGCTGAAATGTAATATCAACTGAATTCCTTTTGGTAAAATATGTGTAAATTCATTTGACAATGGCATACATAGGCCTATATTTGTTGTTTACTTGTATGTATGTCTGTACAATAGAAGTCATTATTTATTCAAACAGTGCTGTTTTATGTTTTTAAAAACATATATCTGGATTACCTTGTTTACCTCAAGTATAAGCGGCAACCTTTACCAAATCTCTCTCTCTTTCTCTCTCTCTGATTCACACACACACAGAGGAGAGAGAGAAAATGAGAGAGAGAGAGAGAGAGGAAGAAGTAACACAATTGAAAAAGCAAAACAGAAATTGTACTTGGACATGCTTTTTGTGTTTCTGCCAGTGTAAATAATAATGATGGGTTAATATCTCTACTGGCCTTTGAGGGCAAGTGGACTGACATGAATAGAGGAAGCTTGTGACAAGTTAACATAAAAGAATGTGCAGCCCATCATTAAATAAAGCCATGGCTTTGGGGCAGAACTATTTCTGTGGAAGGAAATCTTGCTGCCAGTGCCCTGAGGGGCTGGTGCGTAGATGGGAGAGAAAGGCTCCCGCAGACATTGTCCCGCTGTCTCGGTCATGTGACTCGCACTGAATGGGACCCTGAACACAGCAGGGTCCCAGCGAGAGTGACACACACACACACACACACACACACACACACACAAACACTAATCGGGTTACACACACGCTTAGATGAGAGTTGAGATTACATGAGTCAATGGTGGAGGTCAGATGTTGATATGTGTCGATGTGTCACTGGAGCGTGAACAATATGTAGATGTGAACAAAGTGTAGATTGCTGTCACAGTGAGCCAGTGCTATACAGTAGAAGAGGGTGTTAAGATGGAGGTTTGTTTAGATGGCATTCAGTGACTTGATTAATCTGTATAAAACAATGCCATTCAAAGTTGGTTTACAATGTCAATTATCTCTGCAGAACTGACAAGTGGCATGATGAAGTAGAAAATAAATTATACTATCTGGCATTCTATAGCAAGGTCTGTATGAATTACTTCCCTAACTTCCCTTACTTGGGACAGCCGTGGCCTACTGGTTAGCGCTTCGGACTTGTAAGCGGAGGGTTGCCGGTTTGAACCCCGACCAGTATGCACGGCTGAAGTGCCCTTGAGCAAGGCACCTAACCCCTCACTGCTCCCCGAGCGCCGCTGTTGTTGCAGGCAGCTCACTGCGCCGGGATTAGTGTGTGCTTCACCTCACTGTGTGCTGAGTGTGTTTCACTAATTCACGGATTGCAGAGACCAAATTTCCCTCACGGGATCAAAAGAGTATATATACTTATACTTTCCACTAAACACTTGCTACACTTTCCTGCTGACCTGAACAGTAGACACTGGACCAGGGTAGAGAACTGAATTTAACCACAGCTCAGAACTGAAGTTTGAATTGCTATGAAGGTCCATCTTTGCATGGAATAAAACTACCCCCTTTTCAGTCAGATCAAGAGTGCAGAGTGTTGACCAGGTTAGGTCTGGTGAGCGCAATAAAATATCATAAGAAATGTTTATAGCATTGACCATATTATTATTGTAATACGGGCTCCAGTTTGTGTTTGGGAGTGGCGAAAACCTCCAGCTGGTAGCAATAAAAGCTACATTATTCCTCCTCATAATTAAAGGGCAACGCAAGGACCCGGTTTTGAAAAGGATAAAAATAAACAAGGCTGTTTGCAGATGGTTCCAAATATTCTCCATGCAAGAGAAAGAGAGAGAGAGAGAGAGAACTACAGATTTGGACTATAGTCTTCCCACACAAGCAACAGTATGTGGAATGCATGGGACTGTGAGGCTAATCTGTAGTGGATTACGACACATTAAGATAGTATCCACAGCGAGACACACCGCTTATCCTGTCAGTCGATTATGTGCCAGTACAAGGCAAAGGACCACACGGTTGATTGAAGGGTGATCCATTAACTTTTGTTCACATCAGGAATTGCGTCAAATTACGACTGACGTGCCTCAGTTAATGTTGTTATGAGTATTTGCGTATTTAGAGAGGAGGGGGGGGGGGGGTGCTTAGGAGGGATGCTTAGCCTGAGGGGCCGAGACAAATGGTGATGTTACCGTGATTGACAGGAACACATGGGAGTGTTTACTGGCCAGTGCGCTGGGAGGGGGCGGGAAGTCAGCGACCCCTACAAAAGAAACGGCGCCTTGTAAAAACCCTCCCACAGCTCTGAGAGCTCATCATTTCCTAGTGCACCCGATGCCTCCCTGATCGCTGCACCACCACGCTCTGTTTTCCACTAAACATCAAGAGCTGCCAACATAAGCCTCACTTCACTAGCAATCTGCAGCATTGCTCTCTCCGTCTTCCTTTCTCTGTTCCTCTCCATCTGTCTCCATGGAGAGTTCCTCCTCTTTTTCCCAGCAGTCCACAGGTCCCTAGTGTTATCGAGGAACCATCTCTCCCCCTGGTCATACCGTAGATTGTGTTTCCTCTGCAGAGAATAGAAAAGGGACTACTTTCTTTGTTGTGGTTGTTTTTGTTCTGATCCGATGGCAGGGAAAGCCTTAAATTACAGCTGGTCTTTTATATCCGTGCCTGGCTTTGGTGGTCTGTGCCAAAAGAGGTATCAGCCACAGGCAGACAAGCTACATATCTGCGGCCGTTTCATGACCGCCTCATACTGGGAACTTGCTACAGACTAAACCTGTGCTCTTAAGTAATGAAGAGATCATTATTTTTAGATAACGCAGCTGGATTGTGATGTTTATGGTGTACGGTCTCACACTGTAGTCTGTATCCTACATCCAAAATGCTTAAGTCACTCTTGCCTCGGATCCTTTTGGAGTTTATAGAGATGACTGAGGATAATGGATTCATTAAACATGATACATACATGTGATGTAAAATGTACATATACACTATGTAAAGGAGTGACTCGGAGGTAGATTTTTAAATGACCTGGTTTTGTACCATGGTTATGTACCATTCTGAACCAAACAGGAACAGACTAGATTGTAAGTTCCTGCATAATATTATCTGGATATGACAACAGCTACAACTAATGCCAGGTAGGAATGAATGCAGTCCGGGTAATTGGTGATGATTGGTCACTTTTGTTATGAATGAATAGCCTATATGTTTGAGGTTTGTGGTTGTGGTTTGCACTTAAGTGTGTACAACATTGTATGTGCCCTCTTCCGACGTCTGGTGCAGTATGAAACATTATCTTATAAGACCAGGCCTGTCAGCATGGTGGCAACAAGACTTGAGACTGAAGACAAAACAGCCATTTCCTGTTCTGCCTTTGCCAGACTCTGGTCATATTACCCCAAAACTGTCTGCTACTGCAGAGCTCTCTTGATGTTGAAGGCTGAGGGTCTGCTCCAGATGCTTCCGGGCCCAACCACCTTCCGAAAGATTTAACATTAGGTAAATCCATATGCTTGATGCTGGCATCGATACAACATGTGGGCCTGGAATCAGAGATCACCTTTACCCCTTTGCTGAGTGCTCGCATGGAAACTCACATCAATTCTTTTCTTTCTGTAAAGGAGGTACTTCAAAGTTTTTGCACCTGAGATTCTTCTGGCCTTTTCAGACATTTAGCTTGTTCCTTAAAAGATAGGGGGAAAAGGTCAAGGAGCTTGCATACCACAGGACTGTACAGTGTTTCTGAAAGGCGCCACCTGTCCCTGTAAATGCAGACAGATGGATATTTGAAGAAAGAGGGGATTAATGTAGTGTCCTTTTTGGGTTTTAATGAGACCCGCGAGTAGTAACCCTCAGAAACAGCTGACCCCCACCCCCCCAACATGTGCATACCCCTCACCACACACACACAGATGCACGCACGCCAAACACACACAGATGCATGCACGCCACACGCACGCACGCACGCACACACACACACACACACACACACACACACACACACACACACACACCACACATACACAGACGCACGCACGCCACATGCACACACACACATGCAAGCACACGCACATATACACACCAGAATGCTTCTGGTCCAAGAGCTCTGGGAGACAAGGGAGAGGACAGCCCTGTGACTAGCAAGCTAATTGGGCCCGATGGCTCAGAGTGGCATGGCACAAACAGTCTGGGTAAAAAGCCCCAGTGCAATTACCCCTGATTGGGCCGGCCGCCTCGGTGAGTTAACTATGACAAATTGGCTCTGACTGGACGAGGATGGTGTGAAAGAAATTCATCACTGAATAATAGAGGATAGATTGTTATCTGATCCGTCCATACATTTTCTTTACGAGTGAATGAGAGCGTATCTGCACATAGAGAAAACATGTTAAGGATTCCTTAAGTTCAAGGAGAGTTTTGTAAAACTGTTTTTACCCTCAACACCTTTTCCCCAAACAAAACTTTCAGTATATGAAAAGGGATCCCATGTCATACTAATTGTAGTTGTTACTGTGTACTTACAGAAGCAATAACTAAATTATATGACATATTTCTTAAAAACATGTGTGTTATTATGTGTTAATAACAATACATTCTCAGTCCATCCTATACCGAACCTGAAATCAACTCCATACCCCAAAAAGTTTGAAAGAAAAACTGCTTAAAGGGGCCAGAAAGTGAATTTCTCAATGAGACTTCTGTTAAGCTGTGAAAGCTGTCGGAGGTGTAGAGTCTTGAGCTGGCTCTTTCTACGAGGACACAACATGACCCAGTTCATCCTGTTGGCCAGCAGTGAAAGGGACAGATCCTCCTGTGGAGTTGGCTGAAGGGCCTGACTGGGCACAGCTGAAACGTCAGGTGAAAAACAAACCCCCCCCATAAGCTCTGTTTGTTCAGTCCCTTGCCCCCCTTTAGCACAACAACCCACTAGTACCTTGAGACAACACTACCGCACATGAGGAAAGGGAAAAGGGAAAGTTGACAGAGCTGTCTCTCAGAAATGCTGATGCATAAATAATGACAAACATACTGAACAATACTTATTACTTATAACAGAGTGTACAGCAGATTTGTTTGGAACATGGCAACATCATTTACTAACATGTATTTTACAGTACGTCTTATGACTGTATTTCACCCTGGAAACACTGATACAACACCAGAAATACTGATGAATATAAAACATGTATCACTTGCATATCTTGGAGTAAGGATTATATATTTGTACAGTCTCTGTGTGTTTTCCTAGAAACACACAGATATGGCTGCTTTCTGGCTCAGTTGTGGTGGACGTCTAAATGGAGACGGAAGTCTGCGATTGTTATGATGGTGGGTGATGGAGGAAGTTCCCTGTGGCTGAGACCAGGAGTTTAATCAAATCCTTTTCAAGTTAATCCTCCGATAGATGCGGTCTGATTTGGATAGCAGATGTAACAGGAAGAACTACTGGGCGAGACAGAGAGAGAGAGAGAGAGAGAGAAAGAGAGAGAGAGAGAGAGACTGTAATGTGCTGTGCATGTGCCCCCTTGACGACAGACGGAAACGACCGTAATTTCTCCGTCTGCTAAAATGCCGCGCGGAGCACACCTGAGGGAAATGAACGCAGCATTTGACGTCAGGATCGCTCTTTTGGATAACGAGTTAAACCATTTGAGCTGCCATTTGTCGACGGAACGAAAACATTTCTGTGCCTTCGCGAAAGAATGAGAGCTGGAGCACCACGTAGACTGTGACCAACACATTTGAATTTTACAGTTCGCCATGTCACTGACAATTCATTCAATATAACTTACAGTGCACAGATGTTTAAGTAATCCTTGGTACTTTGCTATCGACTTAAACTGTCGAGGCCGTGGTATGGCGAGAGCTCTGCACTACATATTCTTTCCATGTTGCAAATTTATGACTGAAAAATAACAACGCCAATAGTCATTAGTGGACATGATCGGCAAGGCGCTTACTCGGCAAGACGTGTGTAAATTGCAAACCCAGTGACCTTTTCTAAGAAATGGCTCTCGGTCACGCTTTCGACGAAATGTAGAGGGGTTAGCCCCAACATCACCCGAGACTGCATGTGTCGGGGCATAAATATTTTGTATGGTTCCCTCTGTCCACTGTTGGGTTTTCTGGAGCCACTTCAGAGGAATCTCCCATCAGTGTGTTAGCGTCTGCGGGGGTGGGGGCACTCGTGAATGGGAACAGTTTCTGGGTGCCCTGGTCATCAGGGCTGCGTATCAAAGTCCTGCAGTCGTCTGCTAAATCCCCCCGCAGGCGCCTGGGGTGTATGGGCCTTTTCACGCGCACAGCGACGCCCTTGTTTGTGCACTCACCGCAGTTGTCCCGGGCTTTCGCTGGGGTGCAGCTGTGCTCAGTCACCCCCCCCCCCCAGGCCCCCCACAACCCCCACCCACAGTGAAACTGCAGTAGAGTCCCCTGATTAACCGCATGCGTCGAGGGCTTGTCAGCAGAGGCAGCAGAGGTGATCTCCTCCTCGTCCTCCTCCACCTCTTCCTCCTCCATCCCCTCCTCCTCTCCTCCTGCAACCTGAGTTTCTGTCAGTCACAGACTCATGGAACCTTGATCAGCTCTCACCTTTAAATACCCAGGGAATATGAGCAAATGTCCTGTGAAATAATAATGCGGCAAAAATGAATTAGTGATTATTTTGATAACAATTATTTTATAGTGAATTGTTATTTTATGGGTGAAACTGTAGCCCAGTATCTGGGCTGTGTTAATGCCTCCCTTATCGAAATCAAATCATAATTAAAATGCACAAAAGTGCCACTGTTTCACTCGGCACACAATAGATTGTGTCCTCCTGGGCATAACCAGAGTGGACGTCAATCAATTCTATCTCTATTCTCTATCTATAGTATATTGGATTACGAATGGAGACATTCGATTCGGGACAGCAGGGCTGGAAGTTGAGCACAATATTTTTTTTGCTCTGTATGAGACAGAGAATTGTTTTCACGCATTGGGCATTGCATGCGCTTGGAAGCAGTATTTGGCCTTTTTGGATCGGATTGATGATGATGCATTGTTTTTTTCATTACAGCAACACAAGGGACCAATGTAAAAGGTTTCTTTATAAATGCCATCTAGAGGTTATTGTATGCTGTCATTTAAATGAAGAACATGGTGCTCAGATTACACAGACAACATTCTTGCTTGAGCAATTTGAGTTCAAATAAGGCTGCTTCGTGTTTTTTCCTTAATTGTCTGTCATTTTTTATATAATTGGCTTAATGCGATGACTAGACATGCGTGACATGAGGCTTTGCCAACTGATTATACTGAAAGGCATTGTAAACATTAGGGAGAGAAGGGAGTAAGTGAAACCAGTGAAGTATTTTATTTCTTTTTTTGTGTGAAAGACGTTGTCTCAGTTCAACATTGCAGAACAGAGCCCACCAATTTTAGTGCCTTTGGGAAAAGCTTTAAAAATACTTGTGTCATGTGTGGATGCACTGTGGTTTTATATGTGCACATGAAAATCAACCGCCCATGACTAAGCACTCTCATAGTCTCCCAGGTGACAGCCTGTAGCATTTGGTATTAAGCATAGATGGTGTGTGTGTGTGTGTGTGTGTGTGTGTGTGTGTGTGTGTGTGTGTGTGTGTGTGTGTGTGTGTGGTTAATGTGTGTGTTTGTGGTTTTCATATTTTTTTGTGTCTGTCTGTGTGTGTGTGTGTGTGTGTGTGTGTGTGCGTGTTTGTGGTTTTCATATTTTTTTGTGTCTGTCTGTCTGTCTGTGTGTGTGTGTGTGTGTGTGTGTGTGTGTGTGTGAAAGAGACAGAGAGAGAGAGAGATTGAGAGAGTGAAAATGTGATTTGTGAGGGAGGTGGAGGGTGTACGGATGTCTGAATCTTAATGGTAGATCAGCTCAGACTTTGTTTTCTACCACTGCACCAAAAAATTCCTAGTCTATCAAAGAACCGATCCATCAGAGCTACCTGAATCTGACACATTCAGAAGAGCAGGAACATATTGTATTGTATTGTAAGACCCTGAGAGGAAGCTGCTCATTGAAACGGTTGTTGTCTGTGTGGGATGGAGACTTTGTGCTGATTCTGAAGCACAAGCGTGGGATGCTGAAGTGCCGTGTCTGTCATTGGCACAGAAAGCTCAAAGTGCTATCCATTAGATGGGGGAGATATGGTCAGGGCCTAGTGAGTGGGATTTCAGCTTACATTCCCGTGGGTGAGAAAACAGCAGTCCTGTTCAAGCAGAATACTGAGAGCAAAGATGGTTGGATTAGTGGCTCTACCGCAACCCTGTCAGGTTTTTTTTTTCAGTTAGGGGAGCTTTATTAGCATGACCATAAAACTGCATTATTGCCAAATCCCAGCACAAGAAAAAACAGGTATGTCTTACAAAAGGATTTACTGACAGAGGAAGCAGTCAGCAAATTGGAAATGCTAGAAATAACAGAATCAGCAAGATTTAAGTGTCAAACATTTTGTGTTGAATGGTGAGGCTAGAGCAGATTTCCGCCAGTCACTCTGCTTCTTACCCTCGTTTGCATAAATCAAATAGCAGTGTTCTGGTGTGTTTAAAAAACGCTCTTAGAATATGCAACATGTGCCCTAATGTGTATAAATTGAATTTGACATTCCTCATATTATTTCCTTTGCAAACAATCTTTGGCTTTTGTCATGGTCAGCCCTCGGTTTTTAGGGTAGATGTGCGGCGTCTCATTTTTATCCAAAACAGACTGTGCTGAAAAGCTCATTACGAGCTGCAGAAATGAAATAACTCTGAAGGGAGCTACCCACTGAGCAGCAGTTGGTAGAGTGGTGCTTGGGGCTGCTCCCCACCTGTATCCCACCCATCACTTCTTTCTCTTTTCCCCCTCGCCCCCTCACTCTTTCTTCATTTCCTTTTCTCCACTCCATCTCTTTCTCTCCTGCTATCTCTGTCTGTCTTCTTCTCCCTCTCTTTCATTCTTCCCCTCTTTGACCATCTCATTGTTCCTCCCTCTCTCCCTCTTTCCTCCCTCCTTCTTTTCTTTTTTTCCTCTCCCTCCTTCCCTCCCTTTCCCCCCTCTCCCTCTCACTCTCTCTTCCCTTTCTCCCTCCTTCTCTGTGACCGTCTGTGTCTGCCACCCGCTTTCTGATGTCTGTCATGCTTTGTCAGGGAGCTGATTGAGTTGGCAAGCGATGCCCGGCTCGATGTCCAGACCGTTTGTGCGTCACGCTCGCCAGTTCTGAGTCATTCTGGCAGGGCCAGCGCGATCCAAACCACTGGGTCTATCCAGTCCACTCTGACAAGCCCCTGGGCTTTTTTACATCACACAACCACTAATGGACTCTTCCGAAAGGAGTATACTCGCAAGCTAATTTAATTATTATTAACTTGGGAGTAGTTGTTTATTTTACCTCAGCAGTTGGTTGTTAAGAAGAACTGTCAGGTGGGATATTAAATTTCACAGTGATGGTTCATAACAACACAATACGCAACGCAAATTACAAAACGGTTTTACAAAGTGGCGTTTGTAATGCCCTGCTGAAGACCCCTACTGTATAGCATCCTATTGTGCTAAGCATCAGTTCACCCAGCAATGTTAAATTCAACAATAACACGGATAGAATATATTTCTAAGCCAATAATTATACATGGCCGTGGTGGTAGACATATTTTTATGCGGAATGCCACAATAGTGGGCTCCACCAAGTATAGTCAGAGGGTAGAAACAGGAATCGGATGAGGGCTACTGGAATGCTGGCATGTCACTGTAAGATACACAGAGAGTAAACCCTCAGCTTCACTTCCATGTAATTTAACAAGGCAGAATCACAGCAGCGTAGTGTCTACGAGACATCTGTGTGGGCAACTGCTCCGCTTTGCTCCACATCTGAAAGTGGATTTTATGCCCTTGGAGTTTTAACTATTCATAGATGCTTTTTAAAAGTGTAGTCACACATTGAGTTTATCCTAAGGAAGCCTGCCACACCATTTATGGTTGTTAGACCTCCAAGGAATCTCTGATTCATAAATTCTCCAAGGGATCTCTGATTCATGAATAGCTGTATACATTAAAAGGCCACCATATGACTCAACGTTGTATGATCTTTATCAGCTAAAGGCACTTGACCTCTTAGTCTATCTTTTTCTGGACTGCTTTGATAGCGGCTGTAAAGCTTCAGTGCTGTGTATGAAGAAAGTGACTTATTTGATGTCCTTTGTCAACAGCATTCAGAGGATAACAGCGGTTAACAGCATTGATTGGTTATTCTGTTTACGCCATGTTTTCACACTGTTTGGCATACTCGGCACTAAAGGTGAGACCTGGCACTGCTCTCACTGATCGGTTTCTTGGCCAACCACAGGTGCATCTGAGGTCACTGACTCCTCAGATCCACCACCTCCGCCTCCTCATACACTCACACACACACACACACACACACACACACACTCACACTCACACACACACATTTCATCCCTGACATGGCTATGAAACATACTTTATGAGGTGTTGCTATGAAAGCTCTTAAATTTAATCAACCAACAGAACAAAGCGCAGCAGAGCATCATTGGAACCATTACTGGTGTAAATAAGGAGCAGATGAATGGTAATGTTCCATCCAAACACTCTAAGAGTTGCCATGGCCAAGTTAGATACTAGAGACGCTGTATCTCTGAATAAATAGGAACATATTTGTGTTGATCTTGTTGTGATTATTTGCTCTTTTGCCATGTTTTTGTTTAGACATACCCAACTCGATATGTTGTCTTGTATACACACATTTTGCCAAGTACTTGTGCTATTGAACTGAATGTCAAACAAATATATGAAAATGAATTGTATACAGCTAGTTTGGACAGTCACTCGTATTTGGTATTTAGTGTATGTGTAATGTGTGTGTGACGCTCAGAAAGAAGGGACAAAGAGGACGTTTATATGATGGTTGAGGAAGAGGGATTTCAGGGACCTTCTGCTTGCTCATATACATTTTCTAACAAGCGCGCTATTAGGTGTTAGGAGAAGCATAACATCTGAAAGGCACTTTGAAAAGTGTGTGTGTGTGTGTCTGTGTATGTGTGTGTGCATGTGTGTGTGTGTGTGTCTTTCTGTGTGAGTACGAGTTTGTGTAAAGACAATTTCAAATGTGTGTCTTTCTCTGTGTGTGTGTGTGTGTGTCTGTGTATAGACATGTGTGTGTTATACGTCCCTCTGTAAAGGGTCATCTGTGTGCACCTGGTGGTAATGTCAGAGTGGACACGACACTGATGGACCTGCGGTCCCCCACTCACTCCATCACTCACTCACTCACTCCATCACGCCCGCCCTGTGCCAGACCTGCGGCAGGTGTTGCCCATTACTGCGCCTCAGCTGCCCGATAAACGTCCTCCTCCAGACAGGTGTCTAACAAGATGGACGTGTCCTGGCAAACTCTCACCAGTGTCTGACACGGGGCATTTTAGTCACTTTTTAGAAAATCATTTTACTAGGCTAATGAGTTGGAATATTTTTTAGCCTCTTTAAGAAGGTGTGCAGTTAACTCATTGTTTATTCTACAGGACTGTTAATTGTGTGTGTGTGTGTGTATGTGTGTGTGTGTGTGTGTGTGTGTGTGTGTGGTGTGTGTGTGTGTGTGTGTGTGTGCGTGCGCATGTGTGTGTATGTATGCATTTGTGTGTATGTATGCATTTGTGTGTGTGCACATGTGTGTAAATGTGTGTGCCTGTGTGTGTGTGTGTGTACTGTTTAGACTCAGCGTGTGTGTATTTTTGTTGCAGGTGTAGCTTTGACAAAGATGGCATGTGTCAGGTGGCACTGGGGCTGGGTGCTGGTGGCTCTGGCTGCCTACCTTGCACAGGTGGCATCCTCACTCAACCTGGAGGACCCCAACGTCTGCAGTCACTGGGAGAGGTCAGTTGTGCTCCCTCATTACACGTGTCTCATTCTGTCACTCGCCACTTTTTCAGTTTACGGTCCTTTCGTCTTGCACTTTCTTAATGTCTCTCAGACTTTTTGTCCCTCTATCTTTCTCTCTTTAGTCTTTGTTGTCTCTTTCTCTCTCGTTTTTCTCCCACTCCCATGCACACATGCACACAGACACACACACACACACACACACACACACACACACACACACACACACACACACACACACACACACACACTCACACACATACACACACACTCACACACACACACACACAAACACACATGCATGCGCACACACACAGTGACACTCTCACACTCATACACATGCTCTCTGACACACAGAGACTCTGCATTAGATTTACAATTCACATTTTGTATGCTCGTATGTCTCAATTTCCCACTTGTGAAAGCTTTATAGTTCAACCTTGAAAGTTACGACTGTTAAGGAAGTCTACAGTATGATCGATCAAAATAGTTATGGGCTATGGGGAATTCACAGTATACTAGGACTTCACATTTGACTGTGAACTGTGACTAACCTAAATAATGCTTTGGCTTGTGTTGTCGGCCGTTTATTGTAATGGAACAGAATGTGACATGGTTCCCCTGTTTACAACTTTATGGTTTGGAAGTTATTCGTCCTAGCACGTCATTCTGCAAAGATGACATAATGTTCTTGTGCAGACGATTTGTATTGTTTGTGGACTGAATGAGCTTATCTAAATAGGAGACGGCGCAGAGTTAAGATAAACAATTACTTTAGGTTAATTGGTTTAGTTTGCCAGTCACGCAAAATCCAGTCATTGATAAATTAAGTCAGCTGTTTTAGGTTTGAAGTCCTGCACCTAAAGCTGTGCATAGAGACACAATCACACACACACACAGACATACGTACACACACATGCACATGTACATACACACACACACACACAAAACACCCACACACTCATCACCACGCACCCACACATCCATCCATCCAACCACCCTCCCACACAAACACACACAGACAAACATAGATACACACACACACACACAGAAAACACCATCACATACAGTAAAAACACACTCATCCCCACACACTCACACATCCATACATCACACCCACCCACCCACCCACACACACACACACACACACACACACACACACACACACACACACACACACACACTTAATAGGCAGAAGATTTCCTCAGCCAAATTAAGGAGCAGCTCGGAAATCCATTAAAGCAGATTGAAAAGAACAAAGGTGCAGGGGCTGCTTTCCCAGCTAGATTCACTTTCACTGCGTAATCTGTGGGAACAGCTGCGGCCTTAAAGGGCCGTGAAGGGAAGGGTGGCTACGCAACAGCTCCCTCAGACAGACACAGAGAGAGGACAAGAAAGTGAGAGAGACAGAGGGAGAAAGAGAGAATGAGAGGAAGGGTTACAGAGTGAGAGGCAGTGAGGGTGAAAGGGAGAGAGAAAGGGGGGATAGAGAGAAGAGTAAGAGAAAGAGAGAGAGAGAGAGAGAGAGAATGAGAGGAAGTGTTACAGAGTGAGAGACAGTGAGGGTGAAAGGGGGAGAGAGAGGGGGGATAGAGAGAAGAGTAAGAGAAAGAGAGAGAGAGAGAGAGAGAGAGAATGAGAGGAAGTGTTACAGAGTGAGAGACAGTGAGGGTGAAAGGGGGAGAGAGAGGGGGGATAGAGAGAAGAGTAAGAGAAAGAGAGAGAGAAAGAGAGAGAGAGAGAATGAGAGGAAGGGTTACAGAGTGAGAGGCAGTGAGGGTGAAAGGGGGGGAGAGAGGGGGGATAGAGAGAAGAGTAAGAGAAAGAGAGAGAGAGAGAAAAGAAGGGTTAGAGTGAGAGACAAATAAAGGTATGGAGGTAGAGATAAAGAGGGACAGAAAGAGGGAAGAAAGTGAGTGAAGGCAAGGAGGGAGAGAGGAAGAGTGTGAGGGAGAAGAGAGAGAGATGGAGAGAGGGCTAGAGTGAGAGAGAGTAAGGGTGAGCGAGAGAGCAACAGAGCAAGAAAGGGAGAGAGAGAGAGAAAGAGAGAGAGACAGAGTGAGGAAGAGAGAGATAGAGAATGAGTTTGGCTTCTAATTGTTGCATATCTTCATCTCCCAGCCTGACCATGTCTTAATGTTTTTTTTCCTCCTCTGCCCACTGCGTCGTACACTCAAGGCTTTCTTGATGACTGGTCAGCATAGCTGCCCAACATTCTGGAGCCCTCCCAAGCCTGTTTTACACAGAACAACTGTGCCGTGCTGGGAGTTGGGTGACCCCTCGTTCAACGTTTGAGTGAAGTTCCGAAAGTGTGTTTCTCTCCTCCTTCCCTCCCTCCCCTATACCCTCTCCCTCTGTTTCTCCCTCCCTCCTTCTCTCTCCCTCTTTCATTCTCTCTGGCTCCTTCCTCTCAGGCCAAAGCCTCCTGCAAATGCAAATCCCATTCACTCTCAGCTACTGCTTTTGGACAAATGATGACTGATAGGCAGTTTCATGAATCACTTGTGGGAGCTCATTTATGAGGGCACTTAAAGAGGAATTCAGACCCGTTTCCACAGCGGACCTTTAGGCGCTTGAGGACCTCGAAACTAGCCCGACGGTCACAACTGTTCCTCTTTATAGGATCACAAGAGAGCAACTGTCTCGCATAATGGTTTTAAGTCGCACAACACATGAAGGAGTTTATTTATCAAAACGTTTATAAATATCCGCAGTTGGCCCAGGGACGAAAAGAGTAAGGCTACACGAGGAAGTGGGTGTCAACAAGAGTGTCTACCAATTTGAGCGTGGAGGGTTTTTTTTGTGTGTGTGTTTGTTTAAAAGTTTCTTAAGTGTGCGCCTGAGTTTGAGCATATGTTTCAGTTTGTGTGTCTGTGTGTGTGTGTGTGTGTGTGTGTGTGTGTGTGTGTGTGTGTGTGTGTGTGTGTGCGTGAGTGCTTGTGTGTGTGTGTGTGTGTGTGTGTGTGTGTGTGTGTGTGTGTGTATGTGTGTGAAAACCCTCTCAGAAGTGGCATGACTTAAAGCTGTTTGATACATAATCCCCCACTGATACACAGGCTCTCTAATGGTGGCCTTATTAAAGTACTTAGCCTCTCTCCTTGTTAGTCACTCACACAAGAGTTATGGGACCACACACAGGCTGCATAAACAGGTCACAGCAAGTTTGTGTGTGTGTGTGTGTGTGTGTGTGTGTGTGTGTGTGTGTGTGTGTGTGAGTGTGTGTGTGTGTGTGTGTGCATGTGTGTGTGTGCGTGTGTGTGTGTGTGCATGTGTGTGTGTGTGTATTTCCCTGCGTGTGTATGTGTGTGTGCCTATACACTCATCTGTGTATGTCTGTGTGTCTTTCTGCAGCTACTCTTTAACCGTGCAGGAGTCCTATGCACGCCCCTTTGACCAGATATATTACACCAGCTGCTCAAACGTCCTAAACTGGTTCAAGTGCACGCGCCACAGGTGAGAGGATTACAGGAGGATCAAAGAGCAGAACTAATCTGTACCTTGCATTTCACACTTAGCATGACGCCAAGGAACCGTTTATAAAGGATGTATAAAGCATGTATAAGCATTTGTTATAAACCTTTATTAATTTGTTAATATACAAAAAAGTCAAGGAAGTGCAAAGACATCTCCTATGTTAGTATTATACCATTTTGCGTGTAATTGATATACAATCCTGCCTCGTAATTGGAAGTAGAGTAGAAGTTCAACATTCCAGTAAAAGACTGTATACTTCAAATTGGAAGCATTTTAAAGTGTTTTGTTTATGTTTTCTTCCCCTCTCTCTTTGTTCTCAGGGTCAGCTATCGCACAGCGTACCGCAGTGGACAGAAGACAATGTACCGGCGCAAGGAGCAGTGCTGCCCTGGCTTCTACGAAAGCGGCGAGATGTGTGTTCGTGAGTATCCGAGCTGGCTGCGTTGGTTTTTCGCCCTGTGGCCTCGGGACCTCTGTGTCCTAAGTCATGAGCACAACGGCTGTTGTTGTGACTGCGACTGCTCATGTACTGATCGTTATCTCTGAGCCACTGAAGGCCATGATAGCTGGGATATGCGCAAGGCACATAAAGAATGATCTCTTTTGTGGGATACAGTAGGACTTACAGGTATGCTAGAATGCACAGTTCTAGTAGTCACAGGATCTGGCAACATGTGAGCTAATTAGCTAGTCACAAGGTACCACACCCACAACGGGTGTCCTTGTGTGTCTAAAGTATTTTGACTTTGATATGTTTATGATGTGGTTGTAGGCCGCAAGCATCTCTGATTCAGAGACTGGACCCTAAAGCGCAAAAAAGCCCGCTTGATTCCCTTCTTTCAACTTCTTTGACTGTGGCCCACCTAAGGGCCTTGTTTTAAGGCCAACGACATGAAAGCCAAGTCATGGCTTGAGCCAACATGTGACTGCGATGGGGGGGGTGACGTGACTTGTGTTAGAAGCAGCGTTGCTGTCCAACAGATTGAGCTTTCAAAAACAGTGGAGGGTGAACAGGTGTGGCCAACAGGCAGGAGGTCTGAACAGGCCACTGCTTAGAAAACAACAACTGCAGCCATCAGTTCTGAGCACAAACAAACAAACCTGTGTCCAAGCACGATGACCCTTCAACACGTCCACCGCTCGCTCTGATTTGTCGCCGCCAGATTTCCGAACAATAGTCCAAGGCTTTCTTGCGGTCGCCTGCGTTTCACCCGAATGTCAGTGGCCTCGACATGACAAATGCTTTTGGGGGAAATCTGGTGTAAATGAAGAACTTTGTGTGCAAGGGAATGATGGCTGCCTTCTCTGCTGATGAATCAGCTTTATCTCCCCAACAGTGGATTTAGAAATGTGACCATTTGGAGCTGAAAGGGGACTTTCTCTGTTCCCCTGAAAAGGAGCCGTTGTGTGTACTGTAAGCCGCAATCACATGGTCTCGTCTCATGCCTGCTGTTTCCGCAAACCCTAAATAAAGTGGGATGAAGCCTTGCTCAAATGGGAAACTAGAATGATTTTATGTGTTGGATGACATTATCAAATATATAAGGTGCAGTGCTTTGCAGATGGGTTTAAACAGAACACAGAATTCAACTTAAGAATAAAAACACATTTTTTTGCAATCCACCCACAGCTTGGCTGATATATTTATAGAATTTTAGTCATCGTGATTTGATCTCATCTTCCCTCAAAAATGCTATATGGCCGAAAAAAGGAGGAACCATTGCGAAGCAAATTTTAAACTGTCACTTGTTTACAACCAGGCCAGAGCAGATGCGAAACCACTTTAAAAAATGCCACCCCTTGGTGAGCCATCCAATGTTGGGAAGCAATTTTAATCCATGAGTGTTTCAGTGATCTAAATCAGTACTAGATCATGGGAAGTCTTTTGCCTTCCAAAAAGAAGTTGTGTGCACATCCCACCTTCTGGCAGGTGCAGGACAAATACACTTGCTCCAGTTAAAAGATGTAATGTCTGCAAAACTGCTTTTAAACTCCCATAATTAATGCAAGAAAAAAGGCATTGCATTACATATGGGAGTTTAAAAGCAGTGTTGCGGACATTAACTCTTTTTGCCTTGCCACAAATCTCCATCTCAAATGGATTGGACTCAATCCCCAGTGCTGTTTGGAGTCCAGTCTGGGTTGTGGAGTTTGTCACTGTTGCTGACCACATCTGTGCTGCCTTGGGGTGGTTTGTCTCTAATCTATCAACAGACAAGATCAATGTTACGCCCAATATCATCTGAACCCACACTCCCTCGATGCCCGTCACAAACACAAAAAATAATCTATGAGTGGTTACACTTTAATGCTTCAATTCTTTGATCAGAGATGTTTGGTGCTGTTTTTGTACGATGTACAAATTGTTTTTTTTTTTTTATGTAATTTCATCCATGTGCTTGTTTTTAAGTGTTTGAGTTAGTGCCATTGTGTCTGAGTGTGTGTGCGTGTGTGTTCATGTGCACTCTTTAAACGAATGTGTTAACAACAACACAACTTGCGTTGTTTTTAACACATCTCTGTGTCCAGATAGAGACAACACAGTTTGTGTTTGTGTTGTTTCCTTTTTTTATTTGTTACACAATATGTGTTGAAAACTTGCGTTGAAAGCAACACAACTTGCGTTGTTTTTTAACACATCTCTGTGTCTAGATAGGGACAACACATTCGTTTTAAGAGTGTGTCTGTGCGTATGTGCATGTGTGTTTTGTCAGCTTTTGTCTGCACTTCATCCACATTTCTCTGACCCCCCCCTGTCTTAATAATGTTGGCACTGTAGCACTCTGTGTTCGTAGTGGATGAAATCTGACCTCTCTCTCTTTTCTCTCCTATACTCTCCACCCAAAACCACCAACCCCACTCCCCCTCTGCCCCTGCCCTCGCCCCTCCCTCTTGTCTCCAGCCTCCTGTGCTGAGAAATGTGTCCACGGTCGCTGCCTGGCCCCCAACACCTGCCAGTGTGAGCCTGGCTGGGGCGGAGCCGACTGTTCCAGTGGTAAGTCCTCCAAGCAGCTGGAGCTGTCTGTCTCCCTCGCGTCGCCCACCACCGACGCTAGCAGGACGACACTCCAGGGCCTCCCTGCCCTCCTGCTTTCTTAAGCAGTGTGCCTTTTTACAACCAGTCTGGCTCATTTCAGATTGGTGTAGCTCAACTCAGCACAACTAAAACAAGCTCCATTCAATACAGTTCAGTCTAATCTAGTTCAACTAAATCTATAATCAATTAATTCCCCTTTAACTGAATTTAGCTCATTCTGTTTCAACTTTGCAACCACAATTCAACTGAAATTCAATTTTGGTGGTCTGCCAGTATTTCTTCAGCTTCAGATCAATTCACTTCAGTTTACTTCAAGATTTATTTGTATACCTTTCCTTTGTTGCCCATACCAAAACAAGTTCACACTGTCAGTAAGACTGCACTCCATGGATAACATTTAGCAGGACCCAGGACCCAGTCAAACAAACACACAGCTAACACAATTGCTGAAGCTCTGGAATGAAAGGCCCCCCCCCACCATGCCGTCTTCCGGTCCCTGTAATGAGGGCCTCAGGTCTTGGCCAGGTGGTTATTGATACTGGAACAGGGCTCTCTGACCCTGTTGAGCTGAGGAACCGCTCTGTGGTGCTACAGATAATAGGGAAGGTTGCCCAGGGTTTGTCTTTCATGCCCTGCCAATTCCTCCAGGGTCTCCAACACATACATACACAGACTGCGTCGTGTTATTGGTCTTTGTTGCTGCTGCTGGTTTCGCCATTGCATGTAATCAACACCTCATAAAAACCTGCACAGATACACTTTAATCCCAATGGTTTGCCTCTGGGGCGTGGCTTTTGTTTAGTTATTTGCTGCACGGGGAGAGATTTGGCATGTTTGGTTGAAAAAGAAAACAATAATTCATTGTTGTTGTTTTTCTTTTAGTAGAAAGGCTTTTGTAAGTTTATGGCCTGGCACTGTATGTAAACATATGGGGGGTATCTGAGCTCATGGTGTCTATGACTCTATAAAAACCTAGCCTAGGTGCCATTCAGAACTTAGTCCCGCCCACAACATTTGAGGTCGGGAAGTTCAGTCTGGCATCAAATCGGGCTTTACGATAATGGACAGGTGAGCAACAGCGCCTGGTCTATCACGTCATCTGAGCACGCTTCGGTTAGGCTTATGTTTGAAACAAAAACGCTGTGGCTAGAAGGATACATGGCTTTTAAGACCCCATATAGAAAATGCATATTATTTAATGAGGTTTTATCACTGAAAACGATTATTTCTGAAAACTTTGGCCAAAGTTGAGATGTGGGAAAACTCGTGGTTTCACTTTCATCAAGGGAAAACAGTGCTGTTGCATTGTGACATGTTCCCTCGTTCGTTTGAAATCTCTGATTGACCACCTGTTCGAGGGATTTGCGACAGCCTTCCAGCTATTTAACATGTTTGTAGCATATCAGTGTTTAACAGAATTATTTTTTAAAACGGAGGGGATATAGGCTATCAGTTTTTTCCTAATAGCCTACCCTACTACGTATCTCTTAGATTTCGCTAATGAGTGTTGTAGGCTAGGAGTTATTGACGGCACTAACTTTTACAAAAGACCAGAAAACAATGTTAAGGCATTTGTGGAGAAGATCGGATCTTGTGTTTTCTTCCTACACCTCACATGCTCTGATTGGTTAGGTCTATCCAAGTAGACCTAACCGATGCAGAGGCATTCCCCCCCTGTATCAGTTGAAACACACCCCATAATTATGTCCCAATGGAGCAGTATCAGACTCATATTCTAACTAGAATTGAGTATGACTACGTCAGGCTAATAAAAACCCAATGTGAGGAGTGCCTGGTGTGAGGGTTATATTAACCCCTAAAAAATCAGACCCTGTCTGTCCAAACCCCAGGAGACCTTGGGGAAGCGTGGCCTGGAGCTGAGAGGCCTGGAGGCTTGTATTTCACTGTTTTTGCAGACCCGCTATTGTTTTGTCTGTAGGCCGGCTAGGTCCCCCATGATTGGAACAGGCTAGACGAGTCAGTCTGATTGGACTGCATGAGATGGGCACTGATAGTGTGGATTAGGGCAGTCTAATGAGAAAGGGAAGGGAAGAAGATACTCACAGGTTTTTTTTATATGCCAGGGGGGATCGTAACGTATTATCCGCACCTAAGCCAGGGTGTGTATAAGAGGTGGTTAAGAAAGCATTGGGGAAGCAGAGCTGTCATGAATTGGATGAGGGTTGCCCTTGGATTGAGATACCAAATCGCACAAGGGTAGGGTTGTAGGCTAGCCATAAAAGATCTGATTAATTAATTTTGAAAAATAGTGTTTTGTTACACTCCGATATACAATATAATGGTAATAATTTGATGCAAACATGAATCAACACATGGACATATTTAGTGATGAGCCACGAAAAGAATGTGGCAGCTCAGTTTCCCAGAAAGCCTATTTCCTTTTGGGAAATAATTCCATCTATAATAGCCTATGTCAATTTTAAACCAGTGTGTCAGATCAGTAATTAGTACCATTACAGCATGCTTGTCAAAGTAAACACAAATATCTTTAAGCAGAAATAAATCTGCAGTACGACCCATAAATAGATATTAATTTCATACATTTGATTACATTTCCTGTTGTGACACAGTTACTTGGGTAAGATTCATGCTGTGGAATTAGGGAATTTAACAGAACAAAGTTATGTGAAGACATTTATAGAAGATGCATGCTGTATGTTAACAGAACAGGATCATTCCAAAGTGAGTCAATATGGAGTACACATGTTTAATGAATACCCTCAAGCCATTCAGGTTTGCCTGTGAGGCATACATATGTGGTTTGATAGTTTTAGAAAACAAGTATTGAACCAGCGCCTCCATAAAATCAATACGAAGCACTGACTGGGAGATGCCCCTGGGCTATTCCCACATTTGATTGGCATTGAGACCCTGTTTGCTGCGCTAGGTGTGAACTGAAAACAAAGCTAAGAGGTTGCAAGCTAAACTTTAACAGGCCAAGAGTTAGCATGCTTAGCATTAGGTCTATCTGACTGACGTGACTGTGCTACTCATCAGATTCATGCCAAGATGGAATGCCTGTGACTATCGTACCATACATCCTATGCTGCTTTGACAACAGAAGCAGGTCATTCGGTACAGCAGTTTCAGCAGCTCAGTGTGTGGGTGGAATAATTGTGTGTGTGTGTGTGTGTGTATGTGTGTGTGTGTGTCTCTGTATGTGTGTGTGTGTGTGTGTGTGTGTGTGTGTGTGTGTGTGTGAGGGGTGCCTTTGCAAGGCTTTTTCCCCCTTTGATTAGCAGTTTTAGCTCATAGCCTAAATAGCTGCTGTGGTGGTTCCTCTCGTGACTCTCATAAGGGAGGGTGAGGATGGGTGGGGGGGGGGATCCTGTGCACTCAGCGACCATGTAATATGCCACTCACTAACCCCCGGCCCAACCCCCAACTCAAGAGTGAAGAGGCAGACTCCCTTTGTTGCCCCCAGCTTTTGGGTCAGGGAGCCCCAACAATGCGTCTCAGAATTTTTTAAATTTTTTTTGGGAGGGTTCAGTCCACCAGGAACAAAGCAGAAAATCTCTTTTCTTGACATACAAAGACAGACCGGGCAATAAGGGAGGCCACTAAGAGAAAAATGCAGGAAATATCCTGAGGCCACAGCACTTGTGATCGCAAATGTAGGCCGTCGCATGACACGACAGAGCTTGGGAAGAGAGATCTGTTTAGTCTTTCAGAGTCTATAAAAGTGGCGTTGGCTTGCACATGGTAGAAATGCACACTTTTGTGTATGCATATTAAGAAGTTGTTTGGTTATTAACTCACAAGATGGTGTGGTGATAACCAGCTAGCAGGGTGGCTGTGTATAGTGTCTAAGTCTACAGTTTCAGCCTCAAACAGGAACCGTTCTCCCAAGAAATGCTTGCAAATTAGCACTTTGGCCAGCTGTCAGTGGAGCTCTGGTTTCATATTGGAGACCTCCAGTCTGTGGAAAGGCAAGCTTGTGTCTGCACGAGTCATACACACACACACACACACCCCCACACACACACATGCCTTTACCTTACCCAAAAGGGTTGTTGAAAGTCCACATTCACACCAGGGCTTTGTCTTCGAGTGCCCACTTGCTTTATAAGACAGGTTCTCTTTTCATTAGTTTCAGGGTGTTGGGGGCAGATGTATAAGCCCTGTCGCCATAGGGCCTGACTGCTAACACTTTTGTTCTAGGAGGCAGACGGCCCCTTTAGCCCTCCTCTGGACAAAGTGTTCAAGTTATGTTTCAGTGTCTCACTGTGTGTGTGTGTGTGTGTGTGTGTGTGTGTGTGTGTGTGTGTGTGTGTGTGTGTGTGTGTGTGTGTGTGTTGCGTGTGCATCGGGCCTTGCTAAAGCGCATTAGGCGTCGTCATCACTGAGGAAGAGGGGATCGTGGAGGAAGCAGAAGAATAGAGAGTCTGATCCTTACATCCTGTCTGTCTTCACTCAGACTTTAATAAAAATGGTCTTATACCCCTGAAGCCTGGTCGCACCAGGAATAAACACTTCACAGTAAAAGAAACAGCAATCGCTGTGCAGGAAATGAATTGTGTAGCCAAGACCAAAGCAGAACCCTTTTATATTAGAACAAGTAAGATTATAATGGCAAGTGCACATACAATGAATGGATTGATGGATGGAAAAATTATGTGTTGATCACAAAATCATAGTTGCAACAGTATGGCTGAAGCAAATATAATGGCACACCCCCAATCCCATTTAATGGCGGCCTTACATTGTACGATTTTGGTCTGTTTTCACAGTCTTTTTCTAGTTTTGCCGTTACGACAATATCAAACATGTTTGATATTATTGCAAGTCTTTTTAGTCGTGGCTCATGCAAATAGTAACGTGAACAATATAAAAACCAATAGTGACCTCTCTCCAACACCAAACAGGAAGGGGCGAAGTAGGTGACAGCTGTAGCCTATATGATTATTTGTTATTTAATTTCTTATAAATTATTAGTCGGCTATTCCACGTGAAAGAACAACTCTATATCTATTAGGGATATCACACATGAAAACAAAAAAATGACTGATATGAGTAGGCTATCATATGAGTTCCTGAAAGGAATCTAGTAGCAGTCTTGTAAATAGTGACCCTGCATGATCCCTAGTTGTTGCAAAATCATAGTCTGTGACTCAACAACTCTATCACTTGTCTTTAGATGTGAGAGGGTCTGAGACTGTAGTCTTTCAAATATATTTTCCAAATATTTGCAAAGTTTTTTAGTGTAAGGAGGGCTTTAGCTGAAAAATGCCTGAAGGTCTGATAGTTTTGGAACCATTGCTGGCTAAGTGAGATTTGTGTTTTGGATAGCTGCTCTACCCTTGAGCCTCCCGCGTGTGTAACAGACATTAACCTTTGGCTGGTCGTGCAGCCAGAGAGACAAATATCCCAGAGAGGTGTTTCTTTGGAGTCTGGCAACAGCAGCTCAACGATGTCATCACTATTGTCCGCTGAGACACACACACACACACACACACTCAACTACTACCACTGAAATAAACATAACATTAGTTAACATAAGAAGAGCTGGAGTGGCAGCAGCAGTCATATTCCAATGGCCATTTTTTAGATCAAATTCTCTGCAAAATCACTGACAGCTCTCCAATACTCCATACTCATACTGGGGTTTTTTTGCAGCATTTGGCCAAGTTTGCAGATTTTTCTCTCTCTCTCTCTCTCTCTTTCTTTCTCTCTCTCCCTCTCTGTCTCTCCCTGTCTCTTTCCCTCTCTCTCTCTCTCTCTTTTTTCCCTGTCGTCTCTTGGGCCAACTGGACCTTAACAACTGGCAAGTGCATTACTGCCATCCTTTTATATTTTTTGGATTTCATTCTTTGCCATGCAGACATATTTTCCACCTGTGGCAAGTTTTTTTCTTTCTAGGGTTTATTTTTAGTAAAAGGGCCTAGAGTGTTCTTTGTCTTTCTTATTTCTTTGCTGTAAGGCTCAGAGCACAGGGCCTGAACAATGTTGTCTGGTTTAATTAATGGCCTCTCATGTCTCTGTTTGTTACAAGCGACAGAAAAATCTATCATTAGGCTGACCAAACGTATGTGCACAAAACCCTGTGATCCATCACTGTGTTGGCCATTTTGTCCTAAACTCACCAGTATAAACACATTATTTGGTGCAATTGAGTTGTATGCAAGCAAAAGTGTTGTATAAATATATAACCATATAAATGTCCAACACACACAAGCAAGAGTGTGAACGTGAATAAATGTTTCAAAATTAAGTGACACTGAAGCCATTTAAGGTTTTTGTTTAATTTACTTGAAGCCATCATCATTTGAACAATTGGTGGTACAGACAGTCAGTCTGATGGATTGGCACAAATGCATTCCACTCTTCACCCCAACCTGCTTCTCTATTGAGTGTCGTGTGTGTGTGTGTGTGTGTGTGTGTGTGTGTGCCCCCCACCTTAAGGGGTTTCTTGGGCTGCTTGACAAAAGGTGGGGCATTTCTCCTCGGGCCAAAGGCCTGAGAACCATTGTGGGCTTGTTCTTTATCTGGGTCAGTTCTTACACATAAAACAAGGCTACCAAGAAGCTGGGGTACATATGAGAGGGTTTTTATGTTCTCTGAGTGAGTTCTGTGTGTGTGTGTGTCTCTCTGCGAGTGTGTGTGTGTGTGTACGACTGTGTGTGTGTGAGAGAGAGTTTGGGTGTGGGTGTGTGGGCGCATACTGCCCTTTTTCCTCGAGTCCTTTGCACCAGGCTAGTCAGCGGGCACCACAATAACAGTGTAACTGCCTGTTCTGCCGAGCCTGTGCTCCCCTCTGGAGCCAAACAACTGACTCACTGGGCTGGATGAATGTGTGCATGAGGGCAAGTATTGTCCAAAATCCGAAATTCTCCAGTATTCCACTACTGGTAACAATAGTGAGGAAACCACCAATGTTATAGATTTGTTTGAGCTTGCAAAATAGCTAGTTTGTTGTTTTCTATTGGTGATGCAGTCAGAATATTCTCTCATACTCTCTATTCTATTCTATTCTGTGTGCAGCTCAGTTAAAAAAAAAAGCTTGTATCGAATTGAATTGAAAATGAATCTTGGAGTTTGGTGATTATAATCGTGCACGGAAACTGATTAGAGCAGTTGGTAATGAGAATGGCGTGTCATTTGAAATTTATCGTGGTTGTCTGCGGTTTGACCCCCCCTTGAGCAGCTCCTGAGTTCATTAGTCTGTTCATTACAAGCCCTTTAGACCAAATGTCTGCTAAATGGGTAATGAATGGGCATTAGTGAGATTACCTTAATCCACTGACTGTGCCAAAACGTGCAAAATACTCCTGTCCAGTTAGCTCTAAAGCAGATCTCTGAGCTGTTGGCCTGGGCTCTGTGGCTCATTGCACATTGACATTGTGCAGGCAAAGTCAGACAATTCACAGTGCCATCTCCTCTTTTAGATCTTTCAGAACATTTTTAAGGCTGCGTTTTGAACAGTCTATTAATCCCCCCTAAAAGTTACAGTGGGTTTATAGATCAAAAGGCCAAAGATAGCTGAAGAAAGAAGGAGCCAGAGATATGGAACAAGAGTGCTGTTTGACCCCATTCGTTTAGTGTGCAGGTTATTATTCCAAGCTTTAGAGCCCCACATTTTCACAGTCATTAGGCAATTGGTGACTGCTCTGTAGATCATTTTGCCACCTGGCATGAGGTGTGCAAAGATTCGTTTTGTTAAAGAGTAATTTAAGTGTGTCAAAAGCAGTCAGGCTTTTAAAGATGTGAAGCATTTCAAGTCAGTCTCTCTGGCTTTAATCAATCATTAGGGTATTGGATACAGAAAAAGGTGACACAGTTTTACAGTTTTTGGAAAAAGCTCTCCCTAGAACAGCTGAGTTGTTTTACGGGTCCACTCTCCCATCTGTAAAATAAACTATAAAATATGGGAAGACGGCTAAAGAAGGGGGAAGAATCTATAAAAGAAGAAACTGGCAAAAGTGGTCCTTCAGGTCCTTCTCTTACCTTCCGAGCACTAATTGACATACCAGTAATCACACAATCAAAAAAAGGTCAGATGCAACTCGGGGTTTGTGAAGTACGTCAGCAAACAGCCTGGATTTGTGTAAACGGGCCTTAACGGGGTGCCACGACACACGCATGTACACACAAAGCCTGGTCTGGCCCTCTCATTAACTTCCAACCTGCTTTAATCAGGAAAAGCAATAACATGTGCGGTCAGTGATGCCAACGTGCCAATCACCCCGTGCCACTCAACCCCGCGCCACACATGAGGAGGAGAGCGAGAAAGCCAAAAAAAAAGGGCTGCCCTTCTTCGTTCTTTAACGATTTTGGCAGACACCCGTCACGACTCTCTGGAGTGACATCATGTGTAGGCTGGGGAACAGCTGGTCGATGCAAGCTGCCATAAAGCAAGCCCCACAAAGCCTTGTGATGTCAGCCGTAATGATAATGTATGGCCCATCGCGATAGCGCTCTCTCTGAAGAAAAATCAGTGAGGAGAAAAACACACAGCAGTTGCCTATAGAAGAGGAGTAGTGACAGACGTGACAGATGATTTGGAAATTGAGAGGGTGACCTGCGTGGAGAATACGCCGGAGCTTGGACCGTGGCTATTTCCCTTTAATAATAAACAGAAGCCAGACCTCAAATGCACATGATTGTAAACACCATCGAATCTGGTCAGCTGAGTTTATGTTCTATTTCAGCAGATGGTAGGGCTCCTGGGTGTGAGTAGAGTTGCACCTGTGCGTTCTCACCCAACCAGACCCCACCTGCCTAGTTCTAATTTCTCTGCGGATTGCTGTAGTTAAAAAAAACACTGTCGTTGTCATTAAAAGCTTGTCATGTTTCCCTGTTATAGGGACATCACAAAACTACATGCACAACAACAGTTATTTAGAACATTATCAGTAATTCATTAGTCCACTGAAAAAGGTTAAAATGTGGCCAGTACTTTTCTCAGATGGGTCCAATTTGCATGTGTTTTGGTGGGTTCCTCACTTTGCAATCTGTTGGGTGGAGCGTTGTGCCAAGCAACTGTAACAAATAAATGACTTTAAACCCCAGGAGTCCAACCGCCTTTGAAGATGAAACTGTAGTGTCCTTGCACAGAAGGCTAACACTAACCCCCTACCCCCCCCCCTCCCCCCCACCTCTTTTTTCCAAAGTGGAACATAAGGGATAAGTGCTTCAGGAAAATAGTAAAGATTCATGGGTAAACTTGTGGTCAGAAAGCTCTCAGATGTTCTCCCTTGGTGCTTGCTAGCCTACTCTAAAGCGAGTAGGCTATTACCTTCAGGATTGGGGTGAGCAGGTCTGAACCCCGCGGAAGAACGACTTACCAAAACAAAACAAAAGGTAGCAGCGATATCGTATATCGTAGCAACGATAGCTAGCTTTATGGCCAGGGGTTATGGGGATTTGCCGCTCCAAAAATAAACCTCATCTGACCTCACCTCTCTGGTCGACGTTGTTTAAAGAGTGCTGGGATGGCTTTATCCGATGCTAGCCAGCCTTATAGACTAGCCTTTTCCTTCCAACCACAGGTTTATGTTAGCATAGCTTAGCGGTAGTGGTGGGCCTCTGAGTTAGCAGCTAAGTGCAGAGCAGCCAGCCGTCCATCAAAAAGAGTCCAAACTGAATACAGATGTGTGGCTTTGAGGTGGTGACTCAGACCCGACAGATGTTTTTGAGCCCAACACAAATAAATAAATCATCAGTCACTCACTCACTGACAGCTCACGCCTCATAATTCAATGCTGCTCACTTCATCCAGTGCATGAAAATAACTCTCCCATTGCAGTAGTATAGTTGATGGGATTGCGAAAGGTTTGCAATATAGGGTTTCAGTGCAATATGGAATAGTTTTGCATTTCCACTTAAGCTTGTAGAATGTAATTTGTCATCCAAAGTCATACATACACTGGAGAGCATTTTACTGTAGCAGTAAAATGTATATGTATAGTTATATGATTGAAGAGGTTGTCATGGAAATTTGCATTGCATTCCTATTGCTGAAGGTTTAGTATCCAAAACTTACATATAGACAAGGCCTGTGTGTGAGCTGAAGTTTTGTAATATTCTATTTTCAAATGCTTTAAAAGACAGACATGGCATAATCATTCTGATCTCATTTTATAACATACATGCTATGTATATTCTTTATGCTGCCCTTTTGTATAAAATGTACTGTATGATCAAACCTAGGACTGGCCATTGACCACACAGTAAATATTCAGAGATAACCGTCTGCTATAGATGCATATAGATGCATTATGTAGAATAGAACTTTGAATTTTGAAGCAGCAGGCTAGTAAGTCACCTAACTATCTAGGTTGAATCTCAAAAGTAGATATGTTCTACTTGTGGTATGTAAACAATGTCAGGGAGCTTGCCCGTTATCTAAGTTATAGGCTCATACGGACGAGTTAAGAACATGCTATCATCAATGCTATCATCAATTTTCAACTCGCTGGTGCCAGGCAGTACAAAGGACCATGCTGGCCTAAATTTTACAACAGGCAGAGGGAAAGCTACAGATTAACGGGATTATATCAAAACAAATAAATAAACCTGCAAACAAAAAATACAACAAGATTCCCATCAAATCCAATTAAAAGCCTCATTACGACAACAATCTTGTCAAGGCATCATGCTCAAAGATCACATCACAGTTAAAACACAGCTTCCATGAGCTATTAGTCCTTTGATATCTGACCAAGGTTTGATCCCTCTGTCACTCTTCCTTTCTCTCTCTCCATCTCTCTCCATCTCTCTCCATCTCTCTCTCTTCCTCTCTCTCTTCTCAGCGTGCGACAGCAGCCACTGGGGCCCCCACTGCAGTAACAGGTGCCAGTGTCAGAACGCGGCGCTGTGCAACCCCATCACGGGCGCGTGTATCTGCACCCCTGGGTACCGAGGCTGGCGCTGCGAGGAGCACTGTGAGGCGGGCACCTACGGCAACGGATGCCAGCAGAAGTGCCTCTGCCAGAATGGCGCGGACTGCCACCACATCACGGGGCTATGCACATGCTCACCGGGGTACACCGGGGCTTTGTGAGTACCTCACACTTAGACACACGCGCACAACACATGAATACAAGTGCACGCACACACACACACACACACATCACACACACACACACACACACATCACACACACACACACACACACACACACACACACACACACACACACACAGGCATGCACAACATATATAGTCATAAGGACAAATCACAGCAGTCTCTCTGTCTCTCTCTCTCTTTCTATCTCTCTCTCTCACCCACCCACCCACACACACACACACACACACACACACACACACACACACACACACACACACACACACACACACACACACACACACACACACACACACACACACACACACACACACACACACACACACACACAGAGACACACACACACATGCACATGTGATTTACTCAGAAACATACAAATAACTCATACACAGTGCAATGCTCATAGACACGCATTAGTATAATGTGACAATTAAAGAATATTTTCCCACACACATACACACTCATAGACCATAGTCCACGCTCATAAGAGTGGTCTGATCCAGATTGATGTAATAAAATTAGACTTCATGACTGGCCTTCTTCACGAGCAGCGGTCTGAAAGGTTGCCACTAACAAATTACATTTTACTGAATTACTGAATGCTTAAACACAACTGTGATTCTTATCGCACAATTTCTAAAACTATTAATACTTATAGCAAAACCACTCACTGAGTTTGCAAATCTAAAAGCACAAACACTGCTTTGCACTCAGTTTGCAATTTTGTAACACACACTTTGCACAACTGTAGGCACAATTCACTGCACTTACACTATTTTGCCAACTCTCTGGCACACTTTCTCATGTGAAAACTGTTTTAGATAATTAGTTCACTTTGTAATCAGCCTAAGCACTATAAATAAGCCACAGGTAATGTACAATGGGTACAATGGATGGAACAGGAAGAGAGAGAAGAGAAAGAAATAGCCCTTTTACACCCAAAAAAAACAGTCTACATGTGGGGATATTGTCATGTCAGGCCTGGATACGTCATTCCAGAATATATTTTTCACGGTGCATTGGACTAGGACATTGCATGTGATGTAGACGGAATTTTGAGAGAGACGACCCGATGTAGACTGATTTGTTTTGTCTCAGTGCTATTTTGTGTTTTGACTTGGAAAAACACACTTGTGTTTGTTTTGATGTGTGTAAATAAACACCAATACTTGAAGTTTGGATCCCAGTATGTTTACAGAACTATGACAAAAGTATGACCTCAAACTGACATAGTCTACCTTGTGCACAGAGAAAGCAAAAGCCAGATGTGTTTTTTATTCAGACCATCAGTGTGTAGTTGGCACATTGTGTGCTTATTATTGTGATGGCTTGTGTTTACTGTTTGATACGAAAACATAATTTTTACGAAGGTGTGAAGAGTTAAGCAAGGTGTGTTAGCTTTTGCAAGAGTTACTACTAC
>NW_027468609.1:25518785-25526285 GCF_046254945.1 Alosa pseudoharengus
TTCTCCAACAAACACTTGGACTAGTTTGGACTAGTTCAGTAAAATAATAACATGACTATCCAAACCTTTGTGCTCCGCCGGCACCATGACAACCAATCTCACCCCCCCCCCTTCTCATTGGTCAGTCATTTCCAGTGTGGGTTTCCGTGCCCCTCTAGTCCTGTCATTTGCCCGGCTGGCTCGGTTGCAGGGTAGGCCAGAAACCCAGTGACACAGTAAACACAAGCATGGCCATGGACAGGGTGAGGCCTATGCTAAATTTACACTGTTATTGTCTCCTCACTACACTACACCCCCAACCACCCAGCACCACCCCAACCCCCTCCACCTCCACATATGTGCACCATCACTGGGGCCGCTGCGGTGGCTTCCAACGCTACCAAATACGGCTCCAGAACTGGTTCCTGTTTGTTCCGCGGTCCGTCTGTCAGCTCTGGGTGGGTGTGGGAGCCGCTGCGGTCAGATGTGTTTACACACACTTCCTCTCTGCGCCGGGAGTCAGGCAGGATTGGAGAGCTGCGTCCATCAGTCACGGCGGATAGTGAGTTTTTTTTTTTTTTTTTTGATTTCCTTTTGACTCATTCTGACTCATGTTGAATGCACTGAATCAATGGTTTTGGCTGTGCATTTGGAGGTGTCCGGTTCCAGAATCTGGTAGTGAGGACAGGGAAAGAAAAAATTTGTGTGACTAAGACATTTTTGCATAAAGGCTTATTCAAAAGGTTTCCATAAGGTTTGTTTGAGGTTTTGTATTTTTTCTCAAACTTAACAGGTACAGGAAAAACAATTTACAGTATTGTACAGTGTTGCAGAGTGAAGCATTAGAGGGACTGAGAAATTCTTTGGCTTCTGTGTGATTACTCTCTGCGTGGCAGCAAATCTGAGATATTTCAATTACATATTGGACACACATTAAAGTAGCTGACCCCCTGCTCTTCCTATCTCCCACATTCTTTCACTTTCTCCCACAGTGCTGTTTCACACACACACACACACACACACACACACACACACACACACACACACACACACACACACACACACACACACACACACACACACACACACACATACACTCACTCTCTTTCTCTCTCTCTCTCACACACACACACAGAGAGAGAGAGAGAGAGAGAGTCAAATATATCTCTTTTGGCTTGAAAGCAGCTGTTTGCTTGTGGCTCTGGGAAGAGGAAGGAAGTGGGTCGGCTGCTGTGTGTGGGTGTGTGTGTGTATGTGTGTGTGTGTCTGTGTGTGTGTGTGTGTGTGTGTGTGTGTGTGTGTGTGTGTGTGTGTGTGTGTGTGTGTGTGTGTGTGTGTGTGTACTACACATCCAGAGACAGTAAGATGGGGGAGAGAGGACCCTGTGTCTCTGTGGGAGTGTGGAGACAGGCCAGAGCTTGTGTGAGGGATGAGCAGAATGTGGTTAGAGTGGTTTCGTCTGTTCCGCCATCAGATCAGTTGGAGACTGGGAAAGACTGAGGAACCCATGGGCGTCGTGGTGACGACCCTTCCTGATGACCTCAGCAACCTCTGCAGCTGCAATCAGCTCTGGGCATTTACGTTACCGCACAAACCTGCAACTAATGCTAGCCCGCAGCTAGTATACAATTAGTGAGATATATTGGTTCCTCAGGCTTTAACAATCAAGGTCACTGTGATTTAGAGTGTGTGTTTTTGTAAAGATACCCTATTAAAACCTTTGCTAAACAAGGGTAAAGGGACATTTGTCTCTGCCTCCAGTTGAAAATGTGTAAATGTGACGCTAGCAAGCGATTTCATAACGGCATTAGCGCCTTTTCTCATGTTGATCTCAGAAACTTGGCAAAGCACGGACAAGCACACGGCTCGCTCTAGCGTTGGCTAGAACACTAGAACACATTTCCTGCGAACCTCCCACCAATGGAAAACCGAATGTTTGTTTGTCGTCCTCGGGATGCCAGCAAATGTTTTCCAAGTTACACTTTTCATCACCTCGCCACCTGCACCCCCTCGGCTCCGCACATGCTGGCGTCACTGCCCCACGGGCACCTGTGCCAGGTCCCTGTGAAGACGGATTGCCTGTGTAATGCGGAGCGGGTCACGGTGGATTTCCACTGGCTCTCTGAGTCCAATGATGCCAGAGGCGATTGCACCATTTTAACTAACAATCTGTTGCCAGTGAAAATGTATTTGCATCGCATCATGTCGCAATAGCAAACTGTAGTGCAGATGTGGGTGAGAGATTGTAAAATGTTGGATTTCGAACCTAATTGAAGACGACAGGCTGATCTATGGCTTGTAAGCTGCCTATCTTTATGGGTTGTGGTTTCATAAATTATTAAATTAGGGCTGCAACTCTCTAAATTGAATTCCAAATGTTAAAAGGTCAAATTCAGATACTTTGTCTTTCTTTTCACAGAATATAGTGATTCCATCTGAGAGCTAATATGTCATTGATGGGCCAACTTTAGAACAGAGTCTTTCAACATTTATTGACTATAGAACAATAAATAATGAGAGCAATAATACACAATAAAACAATAAAAGATAAAACATGAAAGCTTTAAAGACCATTGAGAAATTGCATGTACAGCTGCCTCAGTCAGCAAATGCATTCGGAGGAAAGAAGTTTCTAGAAAGCATATTGTGCTGTCACTGTGAGAGAGAGAATGCTCCGAGGGGCCCTCATGGAAAAGCCTGCCCTGTGTGAGAGAGGGGCTCTGAGTCACAGCTGAGCTTTACTGGGCCAGGGCTCTGGGGCCCGGGACCCAGTAATTACCAGTATCAGAGAGCCACGCACCATATACTTAGGCGGCCCGTGAAGTGACAGGAATAGCAGTGCCAGTGCATTTATATGAGTTAATAAGGGCCTTGGTGGAGTCGCACGTCACTCGCAGCCCTAGGACTCGGAGCCTGGGTCCTGCTGCCACTGCTTCTGCTGCTGCCACGCCAGGCTAGAGAGAGAGAGAGCCGCCATCGCCACCGCCGCCGCTGCCACGGCTACCGCCACCACCACACCCTATGGCCTGGAAAATTGTCAATGCCGAGAGCCAACACAGGGAGGGACCCCTGTGTGTGAGTGTGTGTGTGTGTGGATATGTGTGTGTGAGTAGCAGGATAGGAATACTTTCCACTGCTGCCATGATACACTCCTCATATGTGTGTGTGTGTGTGTGTGTGTGTGTGTGTGTGTGTGTGTGTGTAATATGTATGTACATAAATGACACACTACCCTACAAAAAAACCTGGTGCCCTATGCAGAACATAAGGACACACACACTCGAGCAGTTTCCATGCAGCGTTGATGGGGATGGATGATCGGTGCATTGTTCTCAGACACTTGATAGTGGCCTGGGGGAAACCTCTGGCTGCGAACGGGGCCTGAAATCTGACGTGACCTCTCGTGCAAACCCCTGTCTCCATGGTCATCCCCCCAGAGGACCCTCTGCGCGCGTGTGTGTGTGTGTGTGTGTGTGTGTGTGTGTGTGTGAGTGAGTGTACGATGGCTCCCATGTGTTCCCCTAACACTACAGCTGCTAGTGGTTTTGAAACTCTTGGAGAAAAAAAGAAAGAGGAAAAGAGAAAAAAAGACGAGGAAGAGAAAAAAGAAGCTTTTGGGAAAAGGATTCTGACAGGACCCATCTGCCAGGCGAGTGAATGAGCCTGATAGCCGTGTCTCGGAGGCATGGTTTTGAATTCTGAATGGACCCGGCAGCCTAATTTATCAAAGCCAGTTAGTGGCTAACGCTAGGATAAGAATTTCCCCCAAACGATAGCCCTTGTGATTGCATTAAAGCAAAAGGTTACTTGAAAGAGAGAGAGAAAAAAGGAAAGGAAAAAAGAGGGACTGAGGGAGAGATAGAGTTATCCATCAACAAGTTGGTCTCTGCAGATCAACCTCTTGTGAAGTCTGTCTTCAGGAATGTAAGTGATATGATTGTGGAACTTTAGAACATTTTTTTTTTACCTTTTCCTGCCCAATTCCTGAAGTTTTCCGTCCTCCCCTTTGCATTTTTTTTTTTGTAATGTATCTGGTTGCATACGCATGCATACATGCATTCCATCTTGTCTTGACAGCTTCCCACACTGCCCCTCCTATTCTTAGAAATGCCCAGAAAACAACATTGGTGTGTGGTTCTCCAAACAGTCCATGTGTTACAGTAAATGTGTTTTATATGCAGTCGCCAACCATTGTTAGTGATTTAGAGCTCCCAAAACAAATCCATGGGCCTTGATATTCCCAAAACAAATCCATGGGCCTTGAAGTTCTCACACTTTTTGGTGTTTTTCTGTGTTATAGTTTTCCATATGTTCTTACATACAGTGCAAAGAGTAAGACATGTTATTCATCACCCATGGTATGTTATTTCTAAGGACGTTTTATAAATACTTAAATATATTTATAGCCAACACAGTGTGCCTAAACATGGTGTCAGACATAATTCAGACAGGGAGGAAAAATCTCCAGGGTCATTTATAAACTCCACCATCTTTGGCTGCATGGCTGGCTAAGGGATAAAGTATAGTCACAAACACCACAGTTATGGTCAGACTACAGCAGCTTTAAGTCAACTCAGTGATTTTCCCCCTATGGTATTCAGCCCTGTGGGGCTAATCTCTGTGGGATGCCAACGGCCTCTCATGCCATCTGCAAACAGTCCCTCCTGCAGTCTCCATAAGATTACATAGTGATGGCAAAGCCCCTTTTGAAGAACCCTCATCAGCCAAGATTGTTTTGAAAGTGGTGGCTTTCCGTTTCTTGTTGTTTGGAGAAAAACACAGTGCTAACCCCCCTTTTTTGCTTCCGTGAAGAGAGGCTTTCAGCACAGAGCTCTTACATCAGTGTAATTGGATGTTCACCTTGTGGCCATATTGTAGTATAAGGTTTTGTTTGAAATGCATCTTTCGAGGGCTCTCATCTCAAGTGTGTTGTTTTATTTTTTGTAACCTCAGTGACTATAATCTATGTGACCCCGTCTGTCTTTATATTTTGCCTCACTTTGTACAAGTAACTGATTTTGTGTCTTAAGTGGTAGCTTGCCAGTTGCCACTCTATAATTTAATTTCCACAGTTCTGGATTTCTAGCATTTTATTGTGATACCAGTCCTTTCTAAATATCAATTTGCCAGTTCTTTCAAACATGTCTATACTTTACTTAGAGTATGTTACATATTACCTATGCTATGTTAACTAGACAGTGATCTGAGTTGCATTTCCACTGATTATTTTTACATGTAGTTCCATCGGCAGCATGTGCCCAGTGTACACACTCAGTTTGTCCACTCTCTGAATGTCACTGTGACTCTGCTGGTGTTGTCCATGTCCATGTTCATGCGGTCATTTAGCAGGCTCGTTCATCCAAAGCCATTTATTAGACAGGATTGACAGTCTCCCAGCAGGCTCTGACAGCATGGGCTCTTCATGCAGGTGTTAAGATGGCGGCCTAGTTGCAAATATTTGCTCTCTCAGTCTGTCCAGCAAATGAGAAAATCTATGTAGCTCTTAGTTAGCTAGGCTGAGCCAGATATTTGACCCCTACAGTATCCCCTTTTCCTGTATTTGAACTGTTGGTGGTCCAAATAATCGGTGTTTAGCTGTTGCTTCCAAATGGCTTTGAGTGACATTATCACAGTTGGCCGCTGGCAATCGTTTTTTTGGCGCCACCACAGCAGGCTCTCTGTGAGTGACTCTCCACTGACTCCTCTTCTCTCTCTCCCTCTCTCTCTCTCTGTGTGTGTGTCCACTCAACCCCCCCCCACTCCCCCTTTACCCACCGCAGGTGCCATGAGCAGTGCCCAGTTGGCACGTTCGGCATGGACTGCAGCCAGACGTGTCACTGCATGAACGGCGCCAAGTGCTACCACATCAGCGGGGCGTGCCTGTGCGAGCCGGGTTACACGGGCGAACACTGCGAGGTGCGCCTCTGCACCAAGGGCGTCTACGGGCTCAAGTGCGACAGGAAGTGCCCATGTCACTCAGAGAACACACGCAGGTACAGCACATGACCTCTCACCTTTGACTTTTAGCTTCACTTCCTCCCTACAGTGATTTCTAGGGCAATATTTGTAGTTGTGCCTTTAGTTGTTAGAGCAACTGTGTTCAGTTGTGTTGCTCTACCTCTACCGGTGAGACACCTGTAATACTTAGATCTCAGCAGGATGATAGTTTGAAGGACACACATGGAGACTACTGAAAACCATTACCAAGTGTTTTATTAGTGTCCTCACATTAAAGGTAAATCCTGTGAAGACATGAAAGACATGACTACTCACTCCTATTGAGAATGTCAATCATCTTGAACACAAGTTACATCATGTGCCACGTCATGCCCTGTCTTATCCTGTCACATTGTGTCAAATCACCTCACCTTCCAGTGTCCTGACCAGATGGAAGGTGCTGAGGAGGGAGGTGGAGGTAGAGGTAGAGGCAGGGTGGAGGTAGGGGTAGAGGCAGGGTGGAGGCAGACTCCTGGAAGGGCTCCAGGCTGGAGCGAAATGGCCTGCCAAGCAAGCAAAACATGAGCAAAACAAACTTTCACTGGGACACTGTTCATTCGGAAGTCTGAAATCTGAGTTAAGAGTATAAGATATGTTGTATATGCAGGGAAAGCTATTGGAAGTATGACATTTTATATATGTTTCTTGTTAATTGGGAATGCATTAATATATATGTGTACTTATTGTAGGCTACTTGTCCTCCTGAGTACTTAAGTAGGCTACTTGTATTTGTGAGTAATGTGGCTCAGGACAGGAGTGGGGTGAACAACTCTTGAACTAGTTAATGAAGTTTGAATCAAAACAAGTGACTTGCATATTACATACTGCATCTGTCTGTCTGCTTGTGTGTATTATTGGGAGAGCTGTTCCATAGTGTACTTAGGGTGGGCTAGACTTGCAGGATTGCTTAAGCTTTCAGCGTTCACAGTTTCATCGTTCAGACTAATGACATTCAGTTTGGCTGTGTGTGCGTGTGTTCAGCTGTGTTGTTTTTACCTGTGTGCTCTTGTGTCTATATGTGCGGCTTTATGTATGTCTTGAGCCCTTGTTTTTATGTCTGGGAATTCATCTGTGTATGCGGTTATATGCACAAGCACATGTTTCTGTGGGTGTTTCTGTGAGTGTGGGTGTTTCTTTTCCCTCTCTCTTCCTCTCTCTCTCTCTCTCCCTCTCTCTCTCTCTCTCTCTCTCTCTCTCTGTGTAATGGAAATGGAAACTAACTTCATTGTTTTCTGTCATGTGTTTTCTGTCAGGTCATGTTGTTTGTTTGTTTTGTGTATGTGTGTGTGTGCGTGTGTTCGTATGTGTGTGTGTGTGTGTGTGTGTGTGTGTGTGTGTGTGTGTGTATGTGTGTACGCGCTTGTGCACACGCATGTGTGCATTTGTGTGTTTGTTCATGCTTGTGCGTACTGGCTGACTCAGCACAAAGTTGCCCATTGTTTTGAACACGGCTGGGTTGAGGCGGGGGGAGCTTGGGGTCGTTTAGACGACCTGTCACAGCTGACGGCCACATGTGTTGCATGC
>NW_027468609.1:25531285-25859663 GCF_046254945.1 Alosa pseudoharengus
CAGAGTCAGGAACTTTTCAGATTAAACCTCCCACTTTTCCTTCCCAATCGGTTTGGGCCCAATAGGTTTAGAGGCCATAGCTTACACGGTTCTTACATCTGATTTGAGCTTATCCAAACGTATTCAACATGCCTGCAGGAATAAGCTGCCGATTACCTCAAGGCGAAATCATGGTAAAGGAATTAACATATCAGGCAGTCGATGTTGTCGATATGTTTAGATTTTGACCTTATAAATTCTATTTCAAATACATTCAGAAAACATTCAGTGTGTAAGTTTTACACAAATCATACCAGCACTTTGTCCTGTAAAACTCAAGTGGAGACAGCTGAGGCTGTTTTAACACACACACCATTCTTATAAAATAATCCATGGAGATATAAATCTATAGTTCACAGTTGTCCTCGTAATTTCTTTTTTTAACCATGTCCTCGTAATTTCTGAGTGAAGTTTTTCAGCGGAGGTTTACAATTTTTTAACTGAGCTAACAAATCTTTTGCTATTGCTATGAGAGAAAATTAAGACCTTTTATCTAAACCTTGTGGTATGTAGTGAGCATAGAGCATCAGAATTCAATCACAGGACTTATTTCCTGGAATGGAAAGGAACAGACAAAGAAGAATCCTCCATTTATACCTTACAGGATTTTCGTCACAGGCCACTCAAAATAAGACAGCCCCTGACTTCTGATTTGAGGTGTTTATAGCTAACCTAATTGTCTCCACCATCTTGTTTCTTTTGAACCAATTAAACCCCTTTAGGATGGCACGTATGGCATGGACTGTCGAGAGCGCTGCGACTGCAGCCATGCTGATGGGTGCCACCCGGCCACTGGGTACTGTCGTTGTCTGGCTGGATGGACGGGTAAGAGTCATGCCAACATGCCATGGGCATTTACAGCTCATATGCTCATACAGTCATATTTACATTTTGTTAATGACCATGAGATTTTACACTAGTTAGAGTGTCCGGTACTGTATTCATCATGGGCTTTCATTCCGTAGCTATTGCATGAATAGCTTGGTGTTTTTTTTACAGGTATTTGACTGTGACTAGTCTCACAATTATTGCACCTGTAACAACAGGAACCGTTATAGTGGCAAAGTATGAATGTGATTCCCTTTTAACAAAACAAGCCGTCAAACTGGCTTTGCAGATAGTCAGTGTGGGACAGACCTGCTCCACATTTGTGCCAGAACGGGGCCAGATCTGTTCCACCTGCTCCCTGACGGGAGAAAAGATTGTTTGGGGCCGCTGTCGCTCTCATTGCTGCTCTGTTGTCTGAAGCCCTGATCAGCATTCAAAGCCATGCGTCTGCACCGTAGGAGTGGAGGAAGTCAGAGTGAGTCGGCCTCAGCCCCAGTCTCAGTCTGAGTCTCAGACAGGCGCTCTAATTGGCCTCTTTAAGCCTCCTCCGGGCCTGAGGTGGCGCCGCTGCGCTGAGAAATCAGATGCTCTCTATCTCTCACTCACTCACACCCCGACATGAGAACCCTCACTGACTGACACTGACTCACTTTAGTAACACACACACACACACACACACACACACACACACACACACACACACACACACACAGAAAGAGACACCCATACACTTACACACAGACACCCACTCTCTCTCTCTCTCTCTCTCTCTCTCTGTCTCTCTCTCACACACACACACACACACACACACACACACACACACACACACACACACACACTCACACACCATGTCATAGCTATGCAAGACATTGTTCCAACAGAGAAGTGGAAACTAAACTGTAAGAGAGAGAGGTGTATATAGCTAACGGAACAGTTCAGAGGGTTTTGCCACCTCTGGCCCATTGGAAGGAATTTAAACAGTGTGATGTTGTTTTCATTGCTGGCTGGGCATGCAAAAGACAGAATTAATATGATATGGACTAGGGACCAGTGTGAGAGAGAGCACAGTCTTGACAGGGGTTTTGAAATATTTATTGTTCTACCATTTTTAAAACTACTTTGGGAGTATAACTTTAAACTGAATCCATCAAGAGTTGGAATAGTCTTGTTTGGCTTCCCACACAGTTCTCCGAATACGTGCTGTACAAATATTTTGCATTTGAGTTGTTGTTGTCAGTTGTATAGCTCTAGCGTGCATGCTCGAAATAGCCCGCTACTCTCAGCCATGTTTAAACCAGTAGCTGCAATGCGGTAAACAAAAACACCAGGAAAAACTGCAAAGCTCTGTCATAAACTTAAATAAATATAGATCATCTCTGAAAGGGAGAGGGTGACTACGATGCTAAGGAGATTCTCTCCATCTCCTCCTCCTCCTCCTCTCTCTCCTCTTCCTTTGGTTGTCTTCACGCTCTCTCTCCTCCCTCTCTTTCTCTTTTTCTCTCTCCCTCTCTGTTTCTCTCTATCTCTCTCCTCCCTCTCTTTCTCTTTTTTTCTCTCCCTCTCTGTTTCTCTATATCTCACTCTCTCTGTTTCTCTCTCTGAGTCTGTCTCTGCATCTCTGAATTTGAGCTCCCCATCCCGTGGTCAGATGCCGGCGGAATACTGATGATGGCGCTGGCCATAGCAGGTCCCTTTAAATGTGCAGGCATTTCTCCGGGGCTACTTAGCCCGAGTTTATCGCCAGCATTCTGCCATCGCCTAGCAACGCGCTCGGATCCCTCAAAAGGCTCTTTGTCCCAGGCTCTTGGCACAGCACTCCATCACTACGTTGCTTATCGCCCACGGCGAGAGAGCGAGAGAGAGAGAGGGAGAGAAAGAGATGGGGAGGGAGGAAGAATTAGAGCGGGTAGAGGTAGAGAGAGAGGGAATAAGAGGTTGAGTGGGGTAGAGGGGGAGAGAGAGTGAGAGAGAGTAAAAGAGAGGGAAAAAAATATAATTTGTTGTTTTGATAGTTTATTCTTCTATGAGAGGAGTATCTTGTGGCGTGCAAGTCATGCTAAAATCACTCATTAGATCACTCCCTGTGGCCTCATGTTTTCCCTTTTGAACCCTGGCACTGGGTGAGAAAGTGTGTGTGTGTGTGTGTGTGTGTGTGTGTGTGTGTGTGTGTGTGTGTGGCAGTGGACAGAGTGAGTCCTCAGTCGATTCTATGTTTAATAGAATCGACTGAGAGCTGTTCAATAGGGCCTAATCTCCATATGGACATTGTCTCTGTTTCCTTCCTCCCAGCAAAAAAGGGTATGTCTCTGTGAAGACAGTCAGGATGGCTTTTTAAAGTTGGGTTAGTTGCAATTGATTGTGATAAAGTATTTTAGACTCTCTCTCTCTCTCTCTCTCTCTTTCTTCCTTTCTATCTCTCTCCCCTCTCTCTGTCTGTCTCTACTCCCCTTCATGTCTTTATTTTTGCTGCTTACCCGCCCTCTGTCACCCTTGCACATACTTGCGATCTTATGATTTGTCATTTGTTTTGAAGTCCAGCTGCTTACACCCAGAGAACAGTATTTTTTGTTTTCATTTTTTTATAATTGACCATAGCAGATTAATGTTAGAGAATGGCAAGAACTGTCACACAAGCTTTTTCCCTCCGTGCCAAGTTGTTGTTGCCAACACAATCACATTGCTTGAAGTCCCAACTGCCATATTGTGTTTCTCCCTCCAAAATGAAAACAAGCGCTGGCAGTATGTTGGAAAGAGTGCTCCCTTTCCGTAGCTGACCAGCCACTTATTGATTTCATTTAACTGATTTATGAACTGACCTCAAATGGCAATTCCAGAATGTTCCACTTGTTCATTTGTGGCTAGGATTGAAAGAATTAGCTTGATTAGCATGACCATTTTGTCATGGACAACACGCACACGTTTGCACCGTGTACAGTGTTTTAAAGTGCAGCCAGTTGACAATAAAACAAGCTCTACTTTATGACTCTGGCAACACAAACAATGTAAAAAACATTACCTTAATATTATGTTTGGCGCTTTATGTCCCCTCTGTGCATTGTCTTGGCAAGAGGCCAAGCGATGTGTGTCTGTGTGTACTGTATGTGTGTATGGAGTGCTGGGGGGAGATTTATGACACTCTGGGCGAGTGCTGGATCCCAGTGCCAGGCCTAATCAGGAAGTGAATGAGGCTCATCAGTGGATTTATTGGATAGACGTCTGGCAGTGGAAGTGGAGGGTTTCATGTCAGATGCGGGCGGGGAGGCCCTTGTCACAGATGGGTCTCACGGCAGCAGGGCATCGTGTTTTTTTTTATGAAGGACTGAGTTGGAGTCAGCTTGATGAGTTGAGGTGGGCATATCTGGGCATAAAAACAAGGTAGAGAGAGTGGTGTGTGTGTGTGTGTGTGTGTGTGTGTGTGTGTGTGTGTGTGTGTGTGTGTGTGTGTGTGTGTGTGTGTGTGTGTGTGTGTGTGTGTGTGTACGATGGAGGACCAGGCCACACACATGAGCCCGTATTCATAATCTGTGCATGTATATGATCCATGACCAGTTTAATATGTCAGTGTAAGTGTGTCAATGAATGACATGTCTGTACTCTCTCTTTGTCTCTCTCTCTCTCTCTCTCTCTCTCTCTCTCTCTCTCTCTTCTCTCTCTCTCTCTGTCTCTCTGTCTCAAAATTCAAAGTGCTTTGTTAGCATGACTGTACAGTGTTGCCAAAGCTAGTGTTATAAATGGCATAGCAATATAAAGAAAAAGGAAATTCAGCAATTTGGGTATAAACATGCGAGTAAAGAATAAGCATCTCTCTCTCTCTCTCTCTCTCTCTCTCTCTCTCTCTCTCTCTCTCTCTCTCTCTCTCTCTCTCTCTGTGTGTGTGTGTGTCAGGGATCCACTGTGACAGCGTGTGTGCTGAGGGCCGTTGGGGGCCTAACTGCTCTCTGCCGTGTAACTGTAAGAACGGGGCGTCTTGCTCCCCAGACGAGGGCACCTGTGAATGTGCGCCAGGCTACAGGGGCACCACCTGCCAACGCAGTGAGTACCACATTCCTATTTCATTAGGGATAGTGTGTTTGTGTGTGTGTGTGTGTGTGTGTGTGTGTGTGTGTGTGTGTGTGTGTGTGTTTGTGTGTGTGTTTGTGTGTGTGTGTGTGTTTGTATGTGTGCTCTCTCTCTCTTTTTCTCCTTCTCTGTATGTGTTTGTTTGTGTATCAGTGTCTGTGTTGCATTCAGTGAACTTAGAGAGGGTTTTGTTCAATGTGATATTTTGTTCTGGACAGGGAACAGTTCAACCCTACAGCTAGTACAACATACACTCAACTCGGAATCACGAACCATTTGCAGACCCATATAACAACAATCATGCAAAAGCACACTGGAAACATTGATTATTCTTCTAAAGTACTGCTTTGTGTACTTTCTAGTAGCTCTAGCATCAAATATTTGCAAGCATTCTGTGATTTCCATGCTTACCACTGTAGTATGCAAAGTAGTGAAAATCATGAGGTCTGTACAAAATAAACAACTTTAAGCAGTTCAAACTGTCTTGTGACATTCAGAAACGTCTCCTTGTTGGAGCACTTAACAAAAGGTGGCGTATGACGGTTGAATTTTAAGTGCAGGCGTATAATAAACCCTTGTATGACGAAAAAGCAAAACACATCGTCTTTAAATGCTTGTATAATCCCTTGCCAGAAAGACAAATGTGTTTTTTAAAAAACAAAAGTGAACAAAATGGTTTTGTTTGTTACAAAGATTACATTTTGGAGCTTAAAAGCTTAAGACTTGTCAAGGTGGGACAGCTGCTGTGGGTGTAAAACCCAGAACACGGTGAAAAGTTGAATGAGTCAGTAATATCCATGTTGCTGAGATCATGGAAAGCATGATGCCTGAATTGAAGCGACTCTTTCCATGCTCTGCTCTGATTTCTCCCCCATAGTCTGCTCGCCAGGGTATTTTGGCCACCGCTGCAGCCAGGCTTGTCCCCAGTGTGTGCACAGCAACGGGCCATGCCACCACGTCACCGGGCAGTGCGACTGTCTGCCAGGCTTCAAGGGGGCACTCTGCAACGAAGGTGAGACCTCACTGACCAACGCCACCCCACAATCCTACCCCCTTCTTCCTCCTTTCCCACTTCAAGCTGTCATTGTAGCCCACTTCCCAGTTCGTTTGTGGTGCCTGGCAGCAGTGTCCTCGTAATGGGACATTAACCAAGAGTAACATTGCGTTAACCACCAACTGATTTATTGGAGCAATTTCCTAACCACTGCGATGGCATCGCTGGCGTTACACAAGTATGCAGCAGCACTGAGATGAGTTATGATACATTAAGAATAATGGGACAGACTTGGTCTGGTGTTTGCACACAAACACGCAAACCACAATAAGTCACTGTCGAGAGTCTGTCATTAACAGCCACGAAAATCCTTTTTACACATAAACATTCCAATTCAGTTATATCCCCACCGCTGCCCTCAGTAGGACAGTTTGGGATTTTAGTGGTCACTGACTGGTCATTTCTCTTCTGTCTCTGTCCTCTTTCAGTGTGCCCCAGTGGCAGGTATGGGAAGAGCTGTGCGCTGACTTGCACCTGCACTAACAACGGCACCTGCAACCCCATCGAAGGCTCTTGCCAGTGCTATCCAGGCTGGATTGGCAGCGACTGCTCGCAGCGTGAGTATAGCAGCTCATTCATTAAGCCTATTCTCCTCCTTACACAAAATCAGATAGCTACCCGCCCCATCAATCACCATGTGCTGTCTTTCCTCCCACTTGATATTAAGTGCCTTTAGATTAACTCCAGTACAGTATGTAACAAAGAAGGAGATAAGAGTAAATAGTTTTCATGTATTGTACTTCTCATATAAGGACACACTCTCATAAACTTTAAACCCACCCCAAAACCTAATAACCACCATTAATTCAAGTGTAAGTACATGGTTATCTAAAATGGAACCTAATTTCTAAAGTCAATGTCTGTCTGTTGGTAAACTCTCATTCATATATTATGAAAGTGATTCCAACATTCTTTCTAAATGCCTTGCTTACTTTCTTACCGTCCAACTGACCCATGACGTGTCCATTACATCTTGAGAAATCTGTATCCATGTATCATGAAAGTCATTCCAACATTCTTTCTAAATGCCTTGCTTACTTTCTTGCTTTTCGACTGACACTTAACGTGTCCATTGGATCTTGAGAAATCTGTCTGTGGCACTCTCACTTAGTCTGCACACAACAGGTGTGACACAGCATCTGACCTCTGACCCCATTGGGTCAGTGTAAAAGGGGCTTTGCTTCTCTTGATTAAGTACTTATTGACACCAGTGACAGTCGGGGGTAGGGAGGCACACTGGTGTGCCTGGCACCCCTGTATCATATTTCCGTGCGGCATGGGATCCACGATGACCGCCCCCCGCCGACCTATGACCTTGAGCCGCCCCTGGCACTCAGATAACCCGCCAACACAGCTGGGGCGAAGGAGTGGCTGGGGCGTATGCGCCCTTCAGCCTCTTTCGTGACTCCTATACATCTCACTGAAGGCCTCTTGGGTTTCTCAAGTTCCCAAACTCATTTAGGTACCAGACATAGACATGCTGTTCTGCTCACGCTACATAATTGGGCTTTTGATTGGGCAAATTTCTTGTGGGGATACTGTTTAAGGAGATGCTGAGAAGGCAAGCCCAATAATGAGCTCTCCGCAGTCAGTGGTCATGTGTCAATGAATGTCCTCTGGTGCCCCCTGTTGGTTAGACCTCAACACTGGAATACCCTCTGGAAGTGGTAAAGGGGAAGATGCACTTTGAGAAGTAAGAAAAAAGGACTGTGAGGTCTGTACCATAGCCCATGTATATGCACAAGCAGGCTAATTTCTTCACTTAAAGTATATAATATACATCTCGCTACCTGCCTCCTGTCAGCTACCCTCAGTTATCTCAGTTAGTGTTACTACAAGTGTGATAGCTTCATTTTTATTCCCAGATCCATTCAAAAGCATAATAAAATACTGCTGTTTGGGTTCAGAAAATGTGCTAAACTTTGAGAAATACTCACAATGTCAACATGATATTTTTTGCAGTTTCACATTCTATCAAAACATGAATTGGAATTCTGTCATTTGGCATTTCTGTTTGACATTTCAAGCAGCAATAAATGTCAAAACATGACCTTATGCTTGCTGATTATATGGTTGAGATGTAGAAAACTCATCCTAAAATAATTTCAAGTGTAAATTTTGTTTCTAACAAACACTTATCTTATTGGATACTGACTCATGTTTTTTTGTGTTGCTTTTATTCAACTTTGTTGCCATTGGCGTCCTCTTTAATCTATAATTTCTGGTGGTTATAAAGAAGGGTCACAAAATCAAACAAACACTGCAATATTATGGCAGCCCGCCATTTCAACATTTGTCATGTTTGTTATGGTTCAAATGGGACATTTAAAGTAACAGTGGAAAAGAAAGCACATCGTTTGTTGATATTGAGTTACGATACAAGGAAAAACAAAGAGAGGTGATTCTTCCAAATAAACCTCCTAAGTCAATGCCTTGTTTTTGGCAGCGTGTAGAGAGAGAGAGCACATGTGGTAGGTTCTGCATAGCTGCAGGTTGGCCTCACCACCACTGTTCTCCACAAGGTCCCTTGGCGGAAACTTGACAGGCGTCTTGTGAAATGAGGAAACACTTTATTCTGCCGCAATCTTGATGGGGTCATCCAACTCAAACACATTTGAGGTTTTGTGATAACTGAGACTTCTGGGAGCTTGTTGAGATCCCCCCTCCACGCACACACACACATACACATACACACACACACACACACACACACACACACACACACACACACACACACACACACACACACACACACACACACACACACACACACACACATACACACACAGCAGGAAGGCCGTCCCTACATCTCTAATGCCCCCTCAGAGGCGAACGACTACACTTTTTACTTTCGGCCTGGCGGCCGGTCGATTTCTTTCTCTCTGCGAGCTGAATGATGGGACCAGACAGCCATAGTTACCTTAAGCTGAGACACATCGGCATGGTGAGGGATGTCTGACCTTGACACTGTCCACAAGAACACCAGGACTCCAGTATGAAGTGGGGAGGGGGGATTGCATTTTGTCCCTCTCCGAAATGAACCTTAGGGTTGTCATGCTGTATCTGTCCTGGCATTTTTTACCACGGGTTTATATCTGGTGCGGAGCACAGAGTATCCCAGAGGGAACAATAACTGAGTGAGCCACTACTGACTGCGGAGTAAAGAATCCACTCCCGCCGACTCTGTGTTTTATGTGTGTGTAAAAGCTATTTTCTCTGAGACATCGGAATGCAGGCGTGACCCTCATTTGACTGAACAAATGAAATCGATCATTGAAAAGGCTCCAAAAATGACCTTGAGGGCCCTGCTACTTTCTTGCACAAATTGCTTACAAAATGGTGTAATCCTTCATAGTTTCGAAATGAAATCATTCGCAAGCTGCCAAGCCACAGGGTTATTTTGATAGCCTCTATTCAACAAGCCCCTCTGCCTGTAAGTGTCTCGTCATCGTTTCAGACCATTGAAGTTGTAGCATGATGGATCTCCTTGACGATGGACCTGACACGAATCGCTCATTTCCGGCGAAATCCATGTCAGGATTCTGTGGGTCTGTCTATGGTTGTTGGACGATTGTGGGTATCGCTAAAAAGAAGTGCAGGGAGCAGAAGCAAATGAATTGGTAGTTGTCAGACCATTCAGCCGGAAAATGGCACTGTCATTGAAATGGCTGACAGACAGAGAGAGAGAGAGAGAGAGAGAGAGAGAGAGAGTAAGCTCAGGTGAAGACGTAGGCTACCTCTCAAAGATGTCAGGAAACCGAGGGATTTAATCGCTTCATAGCGATACACAAACTACACCAAGGCCTTGTTTACATGATCAGTGTAATGCATGGCAGTGAATGCTTTCTGATTACTCACTTCTGGCTTCCCCCTTTAGAAACATCTCATTTGTGACCACGTTTTCGGCTTCTCTTCTTTGTTTGGCCAAATAATATATCCTCCATACACAATAACAATCATACTACAGGAAAAACTAGTGTTTTAAGAGGTGTATTACTAATTTGAAAAGAGAATAAAGACCCACTCTCAGGCTATGCTATTAAAATGCAAATAAAGGTAGGCTATTGACTCTATGTTATGATCAGGCCAGATAATAAAATATCCATTTCCCATTGTAATGCATACACTTACTATATGTAAAAAAAAACACATTCCCTTAGACTGATTTGCTTTATGGGGCATTTCCAGCTCCATAGCTGCATTAAATATGCATTGTCCATTTGCTAGGCTGTATGCTCAGTGGTATTGCCAATATTACTTGTTGAGTTGTGTGAACCTCATGCTGTATTGTATTTTGCAGCTTGTCCACCGGGCCAGTGGGGACCTAACTGTATCCACACGTGTAACTGCCACAATGGGGCTTACTGCAGTGCTTACGATGGAGAGTGCAAATGCACACCAGGATGGACAGGCCTCTACTGCACCCAGCGTGAGTCATCTTCTCTTTTTCTTTTCTCGTTCTTTTTTCTGTTTCTTATTTTCCTTAGTTTCTTTACAAGGGTTTGTCTTTGTCTTTCTACTTCAGCTCCCCCACCCCTCCCTCTTGTCTTGTCTTGTCTTGCTTTAAAAGTATCTGACTCCCAGCATCTGACTGGCACAACGTCAGAAAAACAGTTTACTAAACTTTTGCCTGTATTTCACCAAACTATCCAAGCATACATTGAATATCTTGCCAAATTATGGGCAAAACTTCACATAACAGCGCATGAGAACAACCACCAGGCCCGCATGGTTGTTTTGCTGTGATGTGACATGGATGTGTGTGGGGCTTATGTATATACATGTTCTGCAGGCTGTCCCCTCGGCTTCTATGGCAAAGACTGTTCCCAGACCTGCCAGTGCCAGAATGGGGCAGACTGCGATCACATCAGTGGCCAGTGCACCTGTCGTACAGGTTTCATGGGGAGGCACTGTGAACAAAGTGAGTCCCGCCTCACACTCAGGGCTCATGGGAAACCACACCCAAGATGCTCTTCTTCAATACTGTCAGAGGTCACTGCTGAGTGACATTACTGAGAAACGTTAATGAAGCGTTATGAAAACATACAGTACATGTCACATTAGTTCATTGTTATTTCCCATTACAAAATAAGCATTACTAGCACCAAATGCCCTCTGTTGCACTTTTCACCAATATGCTGGCTAACAGAGTTTGTTATGGAGAAGGTTAAAGATAGCGTGTCGTGTAAGTGTGTCGCATATTACAGGTATGTGAGAGGCTGGCATATGTGTGTGATTAATTGTGACACAATGTTTTGTGTAGCGTTTTATGTGACTTCCAATTTGTCTGTTTACACTTTTAGAGTGTCCAGCCGGTACCTATGGTTACGGCTGTCGACAGGTGTGCGACTGTCTCAACAACTCCACTTGTGACCACATGACTGGGACGTGCTACTGCAACCCTGGCTGGAAAGGAGCCAGATGTGACCAGGGTAAAGATGGATTGTCCTGTGTAGTGTCCCATTTCAAAAACAATTTATTCCAGTACAATGTCTGTCAATTAAGTCATTGTTGAAATACTAAAACATTTGTACAATGTAATATTAGTATATTTAATTTAGATATATTTTCCACTGAATTTACAGATTGTGTACAGTTTAACAATTATGTTTAACAATGCCTTGTTCAAGTCATTTATTTTTGCGGGGGGTATGGTGCAGTATGTCAATGTGATGAAGCATGTCATTAAAAGTGATGTATTCCGTGTCCACTCCACTCCAGCTGGTGTTATCATTGTTGGGACCTTGAACAGCCTGACCAGCACAGCACTGCCCGTGGACTCCTACCAGATCGGGGTCATCACGGGCATCATTGTGCTGGTGCTGCTGGTGCTCTTCCTCCTGCTCCTCTTCATCATCTACCGCAAGAAGCAAAAGGGCAAGGAGCCCACCATGCCCGCTGTCACGTACACCCCTGCCATGCGGGTCAACGCCGACTACGCCATCGCAGGTGAGCACGGACTCCAGACACACGCGGAAGAAACTGACGAGAACACCAGTGCTGTTTGGACTTTTTTACATTTTAGCATTGCATAGGTCACATCAGGCATGTAACTGAAGCATTCTGTTTTGTGGGACATAAAAGTAGTTTTAGAGTTTTTCAAATGGACGCTCCGCGATCACATCTGGTGTAGCCAGTTTAGTTGATTATAGTGGAAGCATACATTCCGCGAATCAGATGCTTCTGTCACTTGCCTGGTGTAGCCTGTCTGTTACAGTAATATAAGTTCATATTTATGGTAAATATATTTCTTATGCTCTTTATTGTAGTATAGTTGAGGATCTTTATGGTAATATCGTTAAGTATTTCATTTCTTACCATGCAGCTTTCATTTCTTTTCTCAAACAGGGATAAATAAGAATTGATTGGCTGTGTCTGTGTCTCACGATAGCGCTTCTGTTTTTCAGAGACAATTCCACAGACCACTGAGGGACACCCCAACAGCAACTACTTCTCCAACCCCAGCTACCACACACTCACTCAGTGCACCAGTCCTCCCCACGTCAACAACCTGCCATATGGCAAGGTAAGGCTCTTAAAATGACACTTCAGGTCTTTACCACAGATATATAACAACCTCCCTCTCTTCTTATTAATGGATGCCCTCTAAAGGTCCTTAAAAGGCCATACAGTACATCATACTGCATTGGTGTTGAATTGTTTTCAATTTGAAACATCTGGAACATCTGCCATATTTGACATTTAGGATTTTGATGGGTATGTTTCTAGTATATCTAAGATGGTTTGGTTACTCCCCAATTGATTTGGTCATCCATGTTTGCTTTTATTCTTTCCACTTGTAACCAGGCAAAGAACAACCAGCTGATGGTGAACCTGAAGAACATGGACCACAGAAAGAGGCCTCCCCTGATGGACCACACAGGAACTCTGCCTGCCGACTGGAAACAGGGAGGATGCTTCAACGAGCTGGGTGAGAACCATAGAAACCGGTTGATTAGTGGGATTGTATGGACATGTAATGACTTTAATCTCTCCTTAAGCAACACAGAGAAGCTCAGCACAAATAATGGAATGGCTGACACATGAGTGGCACAGCAAAAAGTAAAACAAGTGTTTTAGTTATAGTGTCATTTGGGTCTCTGAAGACAAAAACGTTACTAATACCGCCATATATCGCATAAAAATAGGAGAGGTTACAAGGAAGTGGGAACAAGGAAAATGGAACACTCTGAAACCAATATACTGTTTTCTATAGTCTGGGAAAAGTAAACTAGGTAAATAAAAATATAAAAAAAGTGGATGCTTTACCCATTCTTGTCTTGAACAGAGCACTTTTATAAGCAGAAAATCCTTTCAGAATGCCTGAAGTTGAGTCTTCATATTTCAATACAGTTCTCTGAATGCAGCCAACTAAAGGGAGCTATTGATCTTGGTGGAGCCTTAGAAACCGCCTCTTATCAACATGGCAGCTTTCTGATAGTGTAAATATGTATTTTCGAGCTGTGCATTTTTCATTATAGGGAATTAAAACCCCTCTTCAAATAATGTCAGCTGCATTATGTAGTGTAGATCCACACTTTGCCACTAAGAGGGAAATAAATCTTCCTACTAAAGCGCACGGCTCTCCTCCTAACCCCCTCCTACTGACGGAGATGTCTGTTTATAAGCTTCTCTGAGCTATCCCACCGCTTGTCCTCTGGGCCCGGTATCCTCTAGCCTCCAGCAAGCCATCTTACCCACGCTCATTTCTACCACCACAAACAATGTCAATGCATTACCCACAACATGCACCTGCCCTAGTACATTTGAGCTGGTTTATGTAACTCTACAGTTTCTTGGTACTGTCCCCCTATCTCTCAGTGCAATTGAATCATAGCTTTGTGGGACTCATTTAGGAGGGTTATATTCTATCCCATGAAAGGAATCTAAATGGAAGAAAGAAATGTATGTGAGGATATGCTTCAAATAAAACTGATGAATTGATCTCTAACTCTTGTGATATCTTTGTACAGGAGCATATGGAGTTGACAGACGCTACATGGGGAAGTCTTTAAGAGGTATTGTCCGAAATTATTTATTTTCTCAGTTTAGAACTAAACTAGATGCTTCTTCATACCATCTTGCAGTGGCCTGGATGTTTGTGCCGCTACGCATGGGTTGTCACTTAGCTCACTTGTTAAAGTTTTCAATCATGACATAGCCATTAAAATAAAGGCTTTTTATATATTTTTCTTAAAGAAGAGTGTCTTGGATTTCCTATTTCCATTTCCATTTATTCATTTAGCAGACACTGTATTCAAAGTGACTTACATATGTCAACTATATTACAAGGGATTACATTGCCCATGTAGCAACTTGATTGGTTAAGTGCCTTGCTCAAGGGCACAGCAGTGAAAGCCGGGAATTGAACCCACAACTTTTCAGGCTATAGGTTACAACCACTACACTACCACCGCCCCCAGATTTCCTTCAATTATTGGGTTCCCGACACCAAAGAGCTCCTTCCAATACCTGATCTTTTGAACTTCTGACTCCAGGGTCCACTTTGAACTCTTTCTTTGTGAAGGGCTTACTTTTTGTTGCGTTCCTTCCTAACGAGTCCATCACTGTCCGTTTTTGATTCCCCAGACTTGGTGAAGGGCCTGCCCTACCACGCCAGCACCAGCTCCCTCAACAGCTCAGAGAACCCCTACGCCACCATCAAGGACCCACCGCTGCTGATGCCCAAGAACACCGAGTGTGGCTATGTGGAGATGAAGTCACCTGCTAGGCGCGACTCGCCCTATGCAGAGATCCACAACTCCAGCCCCACCAACAAGAACGTCTATGAAGTTGGTGAGTCACGGCATAACATTTTATTACTAAGAACTTTGTTCTTGCCACAAAAAAAATCTCTTCAATGGTGATAATCTGTAGCTAGATAACTACAACAATGCACAGAGTTGTTTAACACGTAAAAAAGAGGGCCATACAGCTCAATTGCTTTGCCAATTATGGGTAGAGTTTTATCTCATCTTAACAATGGCTATAGATCATAATTATCATAGCCATTATGTTGTTATAGTTATTGTATTTGGCAGACACTTGTCCAAGTGACTTACACAACATTAATGAAGAAAATAACAATTGGAAATATCATAATCTCGTGTTCATTTGTTGTTTATGTCTGTTTACAGAGCCTACAGTCAATGCCATACACTTACCAAGCAATAACAACTGCAACGGACCCTTTACCCAGGATCCATACGACCTACCAAAGAACAGCCACGTCCCTAGTCACTACGACGTCCTGCCCACACGAGATAGCCCGCCATCACCGCACAAAGAACTGGACAGTGACTGAGTTGAGCTCTAAGTGACTTTCTAGAGACCATAAGCCTGTTTCCAGGGGCTCAACCAAACAGTGGCCTTCACACGCTGGCATACTGTGTGCTCATTCTCTTCATATCCTCCAGTGGTTCATATATCCATCACTTATATGCATTTTTTGTTTTGTTTTTGTTTCTTTAATTTTTACAATTTTTATTTTTTTTATCCTCACTATAATCATTCTTACGCACGCTTTTCTCTGAAAGAAACTGAATATGGTTATTCAGTGCCTGGATTCACGCACACATATTATTCATTGCTGTTGTCCTCCCTTTAAAGATAGCTCTGCATTGGTGAGGTGCACAACCTGGAATATCAGCAGTCGTTTTAATAACTTTCTGATTAATCAGATCAACAAAAAACAATCCTGATGACTTACGGTCAACGAATCATTCCATCCACTAGTGACATATCACTTGCCTTTATTCTTAAATATAGAATGAGAATACAAAGCAAACCTCATTTTATTTTTGTAATGATGAATGAAAATGTTCTCAGTGTTAGAAATGGGAGAATAAGCTGAATGTGAGTGTGTTTGAAATGGTAGAATTTGTGTTTTTAGTTTAGTGTGGGTATAGTACTGTATGTCAACACTTCTGGAATTGTTATTACTCTCTTTCTTTAATTGTTTTTTGACAGTTTTTTTTTGTCTTAGTCTGCTTGATCAGTACTAAACTTAACCAAAAGTCAAAGTGCCATAATAATTATTTCTTCTCCTGCTACATGGTTGTTAGTTGGCACATGTTGAGGCAATCAATTTAGGTCATCAGCTCATTTCAAAATCACACCATGGAAAATCCTCTTCAACAAAATCTGGCAAATGGCATCATTTTACTCAATGAAAATGCCTTCCGGATAGTAATTTCTTTTTTGAAAATGGAATTGGCCGTAACAGGACGTTTTCAACATTTTAAAGTAGGCCTAATCATAGATTTATTTTTGGTATGACAATTCTCTCTTCACACTCCATGCTCAATATTTAATTATTTTACAGTTTATAAAGAACATGATGATATGTTAAAGTTAATGGCTTTAGATTGAGTTTCATCTACACAGAGATGTTGGTCTCATGTCCAACATAACCAAGTCTTATGTTCTGTGTGGTGAAGCCAGAAGAATGTTCTACTCTCAACTTTGTCCTTAGAGAAAAACTAATTATTTTAGTATGTAGAAACTATGCTTAAGCTGGCCTTTTGCATTCTAATGTAAAGAACATCAACAAAAGGGAGAGTTGACCAATCTTAGATCTTTTGTGAAGGTTTGTGAAGTCTCCCCTGTTTTTTATTATTTCCATGTTAATAGCAAACCAGCTAGTCACATCAAGTTTTAGTTTTCCTATTATAATGGATACATCTTGAACTTGTCTGAGCCAGGAATGAAATTAGTTTGTACAAAATGTGTACATAGCTGTAATTCAGTGTAGAGGGTGAGTACAACATTTGCATGGTGTTAGTGTGTACAGTGCACATAACACCCTACCTTACTTTGTATATTACTAAAGCAGAAGTACTGTAGCCTATTTGGATAATATCACATCTGGTGTCTAGGCCATTCATAAAAAAGCTCTTCTAAGTCTAAATCCACAATTGTTTGAACAGTGTTTATCCACATTGACCTGTGACTGTTTTTAGTTGTATACCATTGTGTACGAACATGTCCATTCAAGTCTGATCACATTTTACTTATGCCTTTTCTATATTATGTCAATTGATACATGGGTACATTTTGCCAGTCAGATAATTGAAAAAGATTGACTATCAGGACAACTGAATTTTTCATCAGTTGTGCTGGTTAGTGTGTATGTACGTGTATATAGTATATTCAGCTTTGTTTGTTTTGTTCTTTTCTCTTAATCTGTTTCTTCAGTTCAATTTTATTTTGTCAGAGAACTCACTGAAATTGCACATTTTTTTTATGTTTCCCTCCCCAAAGAAAGTCTGGATAGCGATGTTTGTCTTCCAGTAGCTTATGTGTATGTGCAATTTGCTTTACAATAAAATGACAAAGATGGTGTTTGTTGTGTTGTTTTTGTTGTGGGCAGTTCCAGCGTTATGGATGTGACAATTGGACTCATATTGGTAAACAAAATGCCTTAGAGTGGGGGCAAAATTAGTATCAGTGAATTAATTTGCATAACTTTTAATGTAACCTCTGTCCTCTGAATACTGAGAAATCCTCAAATTTCATATAATCAATTTCATCCTAAGAATACAAGGCATTTTATCAGCGTTATGGATGTGACATGAAATGGACACACTTTTGTGAGAGATTACAGGTTTTCTACAAACTCTGTGAATTTTGAAGGAAACTGCCGAAACTATGATATATGTAGCATGAAGGAGACTTGAATGAACACAAAAAGTGTGTTTTTGAAACTATGCGTCATTTTCGTAATGCATTATGTAGGAAAAACTGGCGTTAAGGATGTGACGGTTTCACGTTATGGATGTGACGTGTCTGAACCAGTCCTCGACAAACTACATAAAACACATAATTAAGTAGTGAATTTTGATATGAAACAATTGAAATAGTAATCATGAAAAACTAGCGATGAAATTATTGCTTCCTCAGTGCCCACTAAGATCCACAGGAAGAATCAGGACAACAAGTCATTTAAAATATAAAAAAAAAATATATATTTTTTTTTTACCGTCATCAATTTTGGTCAGTGATTCCCGGGTTACTGAAACACCAGGGAACATGAAACTTGGTGGCCACTCCCCTAAATAACTAGCCCTACCTGAACCGTTGCACCCAAGATGACAAAATATTTATAGTATGTTAGTCTCAAGAGCCCACATCAACCTAACCCATACCCACTCATTTGTGATTGGCACACATAAAGTACATGCACGCGCACGTGCACACACGCACATGCACACACACACACACACACGCACGCACAGTCGCACAAATACAGACAGGCAAGCACACACACACATAAATACATACAGACAGGCAAGCACACACACACACCACACACACACACACACACACATGCACAAACACCCACCCATATGAATGCAGACACATAAACACACACACACAGGCACGCATACGCATGTGCGCATGGAAACACACACACGCACACACACACATAAACACACAAACACAGGCACGCATACGCACACACGCACACACACACACACACACACACACACACACACACTCTTATAAACAAAAGCAAACTCACATATGCACACACTCATTTACATGCACATGAGTTGCAGGAGTAGGAGATGGAGACTAATTGACAAGCGTGATTTATTTTTGCAAAGAGAATATGCAGGACTGAGAGGCGGTCCTATTTTGTACCGCTATGCGGTACATCTAGTTTATTGCTGCCGTTACTAATGTTACTCTGTGGGTATTAGCTACAAAGGACCTGACACTTCAAATGCTGGCATATCGCGTCACATTTAAAATGAAACTGTGTTAAGCAGACGTGAGCGGCAGGCTGAACAGATCTGCAACAGAAGGAGGTTGCTATGTTAACTCCAGCTGCAAAGTCAGTGGTTTTGATCAACCTAATAATCTTTGAAATGTCAATTGTAGGCCTAAACACTAAGGTGAAATGCGTTGAAACTGACACCACTAGAACAGACGTTTTATCGGCTTTGAGGTATAACAAAGTCTCCAGTCTTGTAAATTCACATTATGTAACATCCATAACGTCACATCCATAACGCACCATTAAAGGTTTTAAAAGTAAGAAAGGGGCACAATTTGGTCATCACACTTTACATTGATATAAATCAGCTTTGCACAGACACTATGGACATTGTCGCATCAACACTGTATGTGTAGCATAAACTTTTCCTATAAAACGTTATGGATGTGACATGGCCATGGAACTTGCTGACTTAAAAACAAAAGCCTTACAAATGTAAGGAGTTGTGCTCTTAAAGGCAAGCTGAGCATAGACATTACTCTACCATTCCCTTGTCAATCTGGAATTTGTCAAATGACACAATTTGTTTGAACCTTGGGTCCATTTATCCACTTTTTAAATATGTATAATATTACCATGTGAAAAAATGTTGTTTCTGTATGGTTGCACACCATATTTATGATGTAAAAAGAGTGTAATTCTCCATCAAATTCAATCAGATCAGTTACAAACAATAAAATATAGACCTAAATGAAGATTTTAACAACAGTTCTATTTGCGTATGCACAACTTTTTTTTTCCATGTTAAGGATGACCTTTGCATGGAATTGCCCTGTGATTACACAGGGTTGCTTGTATGGTGGGTTACCAGTAGCCAGAAGGCCTAATCAGAGACGTTGGCCTAATCTAGACCTAGAGTTTAGATACAGATTCCAGACTAGCCTAGCCTATTGTAGGTCACATTTTAATGCCAATTATTTCCCCAAGAAACAAAAACAATAATATTTCAGTATCCTCAGTTATGGTATAGTATAAACTCAAACTGATTAATTGCCTTCATATTTTTTATTTATCTGGACTGGGATTGGAGCAACAGCCACATGCACCACCCATTACATCCTGAGACGTGGCAATTTCTGACGTCACCACAACGCGGCCATTTTCGACAGTGTTAGTGGTCTTGTGAACTCAAGAGTTTGCTGGATAAACATATCGATTTCCATCTACTTTTTATCGCTGAATAACTGATATCAGGTAGGTGTCACATTCATGTTCTTTCCTCTCCTGTCCGCAAATGGCGTGGAGAAGGACAGTCCGCTTTAGGACAGTCTCTTAGCTGTCTAGCCAAGCTAGCTAACGTTAGCCAATTAGCAGACTCTTGACTTGTAGCATTGTTAACATTAACGTTACTGACAGCAACAGGGGCATATGTTTGCTGTATGGAAAATACTCCAGTTAGCTTCTAGCCTAAATGCCTTGTGTTAAGTCTGCCAGTGGATTTCTTTTAGTTTGGCGGTGATGCTTTCTGAGGTGTCATCATTGCAGTGAGCAACTTGGCTTGTGACAAGTAAACAGTCGTCCGTAATGTTACAGATGAGGTGAATGTTAGCTCGCTTTGCTTCATAAAATAAAACGACTGAGGTTAGTCCGCTGAATGTAAACACTGTAAAGCCATCTGCGCGCTAGCTACTATTCCGTCTGCCATCTGCTTTTTTAAAACCGGTTGACAACCCTGTTTAGGTTAAGCCAGTGCAATGTCAGTCAGTTACAGGTTTAACGTTTGTAAACTTCACTTTGTAAAACAAGTGATTGATTTGCATTCATAGAGGCAGAAGCAATCGCACTGGTGTTGGCGTTTTCCTTGCATATACTCTGCGATTTCACTCAAATGCAACTCGTGTTAACTTGATATGCTCTGATAACAAAATAATGAGTCACTGTATGTCAATTGCTGAAATTTAAGTGTCATTTCATTAGCGGTGAAAACGTGTCTGTGGTAGGCTACGTTATCGTCGAAGACGTGGCAACAATCGACTGACAGCCAGTGACACTGTAGCTGCAGCCTTTCGTTCCACTCTTCATTAAAGGGAATACTTTTGCGAACACTTAAAACAGTTCTTACTGTCCTTGGTGTCCTTGACAGACGTTTTGGTCTAAGTTGGTCTACTTAGTTTAACTATATGGATTTTGTCTAATGCAAGTTTCAGGAGTTCTATGGGTAATTTGTTCTCAGGTTTCATCATCTTGGTGAGCGTACTCATTAGACTTGCACAGATGATGATGACCAATGCTGATTTATTGTGGTGCTGTTTTATGTGGTGTAAGGATCTTCTGCAAGTAGTCTCTGAATATTGTAGATCCGCTGTCTGATATCGTATGAGCATTGGCGGATTATGAACTTTCGGGCCCCTGGGCCCAGATGTATTAATGGCCCCCCACTTATTGTCGTATGTGTGGGAGGGGGGGTTTGGGGGTCCTCCCCCAGAAAAAAATTTATTTGTTTGATGTGATTTCCTGTATTCTGGTAAATTTTGGGGATCGCCAATACTAAATTCAATCAGATTCATAGCCTACATCCTGATTTGTTGATATTGAGGCAATGATTCCATTCAAAAGCTTGGGCTTCAGGGCCCCCTGACCCCTTGGGCCCCTGGGCCCCTGCAGTAATCCATCCCTGCGTATGAGCTGCTATAATTAAAGTAGTCTTGTTTTTAATAAAGTCAAGATTAAACACTGAACTGGACATGTGATTGCTAAGAGGGACTACAGGTGCAAATTAGCAATTGCTGCTACAACCTGGCCCAAGACATATTTTCCTGGATCCCAGGATAAATGTTATTTTGTGCATTGTCCCTGATTCAAATAAATAGATTTCCTTTTCCAAGACTTAGAATGCGCGGCCTATTTTCATTCTGGCGTTAGCTTGGTCCTGGGAACTGAAGCACCGGCTGTTGTGGATAATGGACAGGTATTTTCCCCACGTCCGTTTCTCGGTCGAGCAGTCAGACCTAGGCAATTACAACGGAGCAGTGCTATGATAATTGGCAAACGTGACAAAGCGCCGAATCTATCCAAGTGCCTGTCACTTGTAGAGGCGCTGCATTAGCCGACCATGAATTAATTGCTTTTTCTCCCCGTTCTTCTCTTTTGCCTTCTCTCTCTCTATCTCTCTACACCTGAAAGCAGAAGCGAGGAAAGATGATGGAAGAGAGTGGAATAGAAACCACACCGCCTACTACCCCCCCGCCTCCCCCCAGCGTGGCATCCGCAGTCAGTCCACCTCCTTTGACCATCGGTAAGACCAGACAGAGAGCAAAGTTAACCCTTGTGTTACCCTGAAATCTTACCGACATGCTTTATCCTTGGGGTCAATTTGACCCCAGCTGAATAAACCCTCAGAAAATGATTATAATTCATATTGTTACCCAGTTTTTTTGTGAGAGGTACTTAACAAATGTGTAATAACTACCATCAAAAGCCCTACAAAACAATCCCACCCCCCCACACCCCTTTATGAACCTTGGAACCCTGGCTGGCAATATTGCCCATCCAGTGTCAGCAGCCCAAAGGCTTGCTGTTGCTTCACCTTTTGACTTATACAGTCCTGCCAAAATGACTTATATGTAATATGTACTTGTATATGTAATAATGATAATAACAATATGTTCTCATACTATTACAATAATAATATCAACTAGAAATGCAATTCCAAAGAATTACCAGTGCATGAAAATGCAAAAGTTGTGATCTAAAATATCATGTATAGTTAAAATAGATAATACAGAGATGGTTACTACGGTGATGTTAGGATAGACATGGTGGTTGCATAGCTTAATAAAAGTTGATAGTTTAAAAGTAGACCGTTTAAAAGTTGAATGTAGATAGTTTAAGTTGTTGATAGATGATATGCTAACTATGCTAACCATGTTACTTAGTTAACTTAGCTAATGTTTTCTAGCAGTTTTGTTAAAAATGTTAACTATATTAACAATGCTAACTATGTTAACCATGCTACTTAGCTAACTTAGCTAATGTTTTCTAGCAGTTTTGCTAAAAATGTTAACTATGCTAACAATTTTAAATATGCTAACAATGCTACTTAGCTAATGTTTTCTAGCAGTTTTATTAAAAATGCTAACTATGCTAACAATGTTAACAATGCTAACTAGCTACAGTGGGTAGGAGTCATAGTTGATGACAAGTGACCGTTACAATGGCTGAACAGTTAAAAAGTTCAGTAGTTTAAAGGGTTAAATTGTTTAACAGTGAATTATTGTAGTGTGGACTTTAATTTTTCATGCACTGTAATAATGTGTCAAATATTATGTGATATTATTATGTGATATATATATATATATATAATTTATTATGTGACTGCAACTTTAGCACATCCAATATGAAACCACACACCCACTGGTCCACTGTTTAGTCCCATAAGAGTTTATGTGTGGAAGATGTTTCGTTCAGGATATTGCAACTCAGCAGGTCCATTTTGTTTTTCAAAATCAGCATCCCCGCTGTGTGATGGCAAGGCAGGCAAGCCTGATCTAGAATCAGAGGTGTCACGTTATCACAAGCAACCAGAATATGCCATGAGAGGGTATAATCTATCAGGGTGTGTGCTTGGAGCTGCATAGTTATTTGTCGGTCAGATATCTCATATCTGGGTGAGAGCAAGGATATTCTCTGAAGGCCTCATTATCGACAGCCAGTTTTCACTCCTGCGTGTGTTGATGTATCTACTAATCAGTAAACTTGACTTTGTTACGACCTCGCAGTGTATCTCTTGGGAATAATTACCGCTTTGGGGCCAAACAGCCTACAACCCACAAAGGGGGGAAAAAAGCCATTGCAACATAGTAAAACTCTAATGTTAGTGAAAAATAATTGAAAGGAATTGTTGCACTCGAGAGTTGAGCGACCTTCTGGCGATGTCTGCCTAGTTTTCTTCCAACAGTGGCTCCCTGTGGGCTAAACTGTTGTTGTGGTTGTGGTGTAATTGCGCAGTTGACCAGTGAAGTCACTCAGGAGCGGGTGTGAGATAATGAGATGTAGGAGATTGAGCTCTGTGTGCTTTTTCTAGTCTCTGAGCATTCATTCTCTCCATATCAGTGTGTGCTGTTCATATAAGAGGATTTTCCAGAATATAGAGGCCCATTCACTAATTGCTTAGTCATGTTACTCAGCTCTTCTATTCTAAAAATGCAGCAGCTCTCAACCCATGAGCCATCCGCCTGCCTGCTGGTATAATTGCAGCGGGGATGTCATGTTCTTGTCTTTTAAAAAAAAAAAAAAAGCTTGCTTGTTTAATTAATTGAATTCGTCCCCCTCTCTCATACTCTAATCCCTCTGCTTCTCCGCCCACAGGCCTGACAAGCCCCATGTCCCTCCCCAGCACCACCGGCGGCATCTCCACCTTCTCCATGGAGGGCTTCTCCACCCCCACCCCCATGCCTCCAATGGGGGCAATGACAGCGTCCACCCCCCTGCCCCCGATTCAGCCTTCACTCGGCCCCCCCTTCAGCAGCCCCCTGACCACGGCCTCCCCCTTCCCGCCGCCTACCGCGGGCGTCCCTTTCACCAGCCCCATGGTGCCTTTCTCTTCGCCCTCTGTTCCTCCGCCACCCATCGGCACGGCCCCTCCTATGGCGGGTCCAGCCCTCTCCATGCCACCCCCCACCGCCGGCTTCAGCATGAGCGCAGGATATGACATCACGAGAGGGCATGCAGGCCGGACGCCGCAGACACCCCTCATGCCCAGCTTCTCCAACGCTCCTCCAGTGCCAGGTATGTATACATCAGCAGGTCTGGAACACGGTTGGCTTACTGCCAATGCGCCATCTTACCGTTCGTGGAGTGCAGTACGTTCCCTTGAACAAAGGTGTACACTGGTCAGTAGTTCCTCTTTGAACAGCATCTGGATTAGGTGGTTTTGGAGAAGCTTGCCTGTAACCAGAATCTCTACATTTACCTTCACTTAATCATACATTCATTTCATAGACTCTTTTATACAAAGTACAGTAATTTACTGTACAGCACAGATACACATCTCCTCAGTGGGTATAAAACCCTTGACCATGGTGTTACCAGTACCTCACTCTGCTAGTTGAACTCTGAAATCTGGATATGAAAAGATTAAGCCTAGTCTTAGACTAAAAGAAAACCTCAATGAAAATCTTCATTGGCAGAAGCTTTTTAGTCCAGGAATAGCCTAGGACCCATGTACGGGAAACAGCACCACCAACAAGAGCAGGCAGGGCCAGCCAGGCAGCAGAGTCAGCAGCATGATGGAAAACGCCTGGAGCTAATCAGGCCCAGAGGAGACCTCTGTCTGCTTGAGTCTGGCCCAAGGGGGAAGAGCTACACTCTCTGGAGCTGTTTACTCCCAGCCCTGATCTAAAGGCCCCGGGCTCCAACACTGCTATTCCTCCTGTCCTGCAGGCCCTGAGTTGCTCTTAAGGGACTGCAGCTGAAGTCTGTGTTCAGAGGCAGGGTGGATGCAGGGAGTGAGATGTAATTGGACCATAGGTTTATTCAGCAGTTCCTTGGAAAGCTAAAAGAAGCAGAAATGGCTTGCAGGCAGTCAGTTGGCCATGAAGCTGAAATTTAATTCTGTATTGAAGGTTTCATTTGAAGACAAGGGGTTTTCATTTAAGTGGCATTTTCAATTAAGCACAGTTGTTAAATGGCCCTCAGCATCTACTGCAGTTGTCGCCAACTCAAGCTACGGCATCCAAAAGCATCCCATCAGCACTGAATTTGGAAAGGAGTGCAAGAAGTTTGTGCTTCTTCAACAGGAATGCAGGAGTGAGGTTCAGGGATTGTGATTAAAAGCTGTTGTCTGAGTCATTGTAAAGCTGCTGGAAGTGAGTTGGGCATTATCGGCCAACCACCTTGTCCTCTCTCTTACTCTCTCTCTCACACTCTCTCTCTCACACTCTCTCTCTCACACTCTCTCTCTCACACTCACTCACTCACTCCCTCTCTCTCTACCTCTCTCTCTCCTCTCTCTCTCTAGCTCTCTCCTCTCTCTCTACCTCTGTCTCCTTATCTCTCCCTCTCTCTCTCTCTCTCTCTCTCGCTCTCTCGCTCGCTCACTCGCTCTCTTGTGGTGCTGAGTGGCTGAGCTATCTGCAAACAGCCCACTGCCTGCTTCAATCTGTCTGTCACCAGGGGGGTCTGAGTCTGGAGTGAGACACCGGCTCTTTCTGCCAGTCTCCGTGCCAGGCGAGTGAGAATTTCACTCACATGGCCAGTTGATACACGAAGAACGCTCAAGGTTTTGTGTTTGGGGAATTTAGACTGTGTGTGTGTGTGTGTGTGTGTGTGTGTGTGTGTGTACACAAATGTTGTGGGATCACCTTTGTGATTAACTGATTTAAGACCCATTCATGGAACTATAGAAGTGTGTATCGTGTGTGTTGAAGGCTGTAATGTTTTGATTGGAATCTGTTTTTCTTTTTTTCTCCCCCATCATTGTTCCCTCCTTCCAGGGGTCATCACCAATCCCATGATGCAGCAGCCAGCCATGTCCGGAGGCCTGGAGGTGGCGTCTCCCATCACGTTCCCCGAAGATCAGGAGGACCCTCGCATGGTCCAGATTAGCAACCCTGGAGGCGGAATCTGGGGCTTCATCAAGGTTGGTTGCCTGTCAGTCAAAGCATCACTGACATACTCAGTGGAGACAGCGCTGCAGTGCCTGGAGCTCACTTCTATCTGTGTTGTGATATGGATTCAATCTCTACATGCTATATAGAATGATAACTCTATTTGTAATCCTCAACATCCATCTCATGGTGATCACGTGGCGTACTGCATAAATGCATGTCAATACCATATCACTTCTTTTTAACAGCAATTCACAGGAATGACATTTTAAATCTAAAATATGCTGCTTATTGATATGCCAGGTGTTAGAATTATTGTGTGTGTGTTTGTGTGTGTGTGTATAGGGAGTGGCAGGAAACCCCATGGTTAAGACGGTCCTGGATAAGACGAAGCACTCAGTGGAGTCCATGATCACCACGCTGGATCCGGGCATGGCTCCCTACATCAGTATGTTTACCTGTGTTGTTTACCTGTGTTGTTTACCTTACATTTGCAATGTGTTTGGAGAGCTGTCTATGAATTCCCGGTTAGGGAATCCCCTATGATGAAGGTAATACATGCAGGGAAATGTGCTATTGAGACTGAACTAGTCTAGCATGGTTAGCACGCAGAGCAAATCCCAAATTAGCCAAAGGTTTGAATGGGTATTCCCAGGCTAGAGCTAGTCAGTATTCTCAGGAGCATTTATGCAAATCGTTTGTTTTCTATTTGTTATTTGTTTACTTACACAAACACAATACGTAAACTGAGTAAACTAACACAGTTAATTTAAACAATGGGAAATGAGAAATATAATATTTCTTGTAAACCAACAAAACACATATGCATAAAAGAAAAATGTCAAAAAACATCACATCCTCCAGTCGTGTCACTTATGAGCGGACACACACACACACACACACACACACACACACACACACACACACACACACACACACACACACGCGCGCGCACTGTGTTAGTGATGAACGGCCCTGTGCTGACGCTGGGGCTCAGTATTCTGGTGATGACGTGGGAGCCCTTTACTGAGGAGGGGCGCCTTGATAGATGCCTCATACGCAGACGTCTGGACCATCCCTCATGTCCAGAAGTGAAGGAAAGAATTTTTAAAGGAGGATACTTGATGATTGACTCCTCCTTTGGTCAACCTAACCTCCCCTAACCTCAGTCTCTCCCTCTATCTCTGTCTCTTTCTCTCTCTCTCTCTTTTTTCTATTGCCCTCCCTCTCTCTCTCTCTCTCTCTCTCTCTCTCTCTTACTGTCCTCCCTATAACCTCTCCCTCTCTAATGACTTCTCTCTCTCCTTTTTCGCCTTGTTCTTTTCTCGCCTCTCGTACTTCCCCACTTCATTTTCTCCATCTCTCACCGTCCGTCCTGTCTTGTCATGCTGACCTTCCGTGTTTTTGACCTCCCTGTCTCTCTCGCTCACCCCCATCCTTCTCTCTCTCTCTCTCTCTCTCTCTCTCTCTCTCTTTTTTTCTCTCCACTCCATCCTCTGTCCGACAGAGTCTGGTGGTGACGTGGACATCGTGGTGACCTCGGATAAGGAGGTCAAGGTGGGGGCAGTTCGCGATGCCTTCCAGGAGGTGTTTGGCATGGCCATGGTGACCGGCGAGGCGGGACAATCCAACATCGCCCCTCAGCCCGTAGGCTACGCCGCCGGAGTCAAGGTGAGACTTGGAGTAGACGCACCACTTCAACACCACTCACTTAAACACACACACACACACACACACACTATAGCCACCCAGTCAGGCCACAAATAGCCATCCACACACTAGCTAGAGAGCGATAACTCATTCTAATAGGATGACAACTTTACATAATGACCCTTGTAGTATTACATGTGGGTCTGCAAATGTATAGAAGTTTACTAGTAATGTTTTTTTTCATGTTAAATTTAAGGATGATATAAATCAGAAGTAATGTTTTTTTTTCATGTTAAATTTAAGGATGATATAAATCACAAGTAATGTTTTTTTTTCATGTTAAATTTAAGGATGATATAAATCACAAGTAAATTAGTTTTAGGGGTTTATTTTTTGCTTCCTGAGTGGGAATGAGTTTTGGGCTTTGCCTTTAAGAAGTTGTACCTCCTACAGTCCGGATGGGAATGAAAAGATTTCATCTGTTAAATTAATTTTCTGGTTAAGCATTTTGTATTCCTCTGTGGGGTACTGTGCGCACACAGTGTGAGAAAGAATAGGCCACAGTGCACACACAGTGCGTGCGTGCGTGCGTGCGTGCGTGCGTGCGTGCGTGCGTGTGTGAGAAAGGGACGAGTGACAGTAAGTTTGTCTGGGTGTGTATATTCTGCGCGCTAATACCAACAGGGAACTCAGGTGTGTGTGTAATGTATGTAGATACTTTTGATACTATTGATCCCCAAGGGGAAATTCAAGGTCTCAGTAGCATACAGACATCACAAAGTAATATGTATACATATAAGAAAACTCCACTGTACAATAGAAACAGTAGAAGATAAACATGATACTAAAATACTAAATATACTATAAAAACTAAATCAAATAACAAATATCAACATAGTGTGCTTAAGGATGCTTAAGAATGATCAAGCAAGACAGGGCAGGGACTGAGCCTGAATTCAGCATGCAGCTGAGGAGTACTGTATGTGTGTGTGTGCACGTTTGTGTGTTGCTGTGTGTGAGTAGGGTGGGGTGATTTATTAGAATGAGCATGTAAGCAAGGGGGTGTGTGTTGGTGTGTGGCCTACAGCATAGGCGAGTGTGTGTGTGTGTGTGTCTAAGTCTAAGTGTGTGTTCTGCCGTCTCGTCCCCACAGGGGGCCCAGGAGCGCATTGATAGTCTCCGCCGCGCCGGCATCATTCACGAGAAGCAGCCAGTGGTCTCCGTGGAGAACTTCATCGCCGAGCTCTTTCCAGACAAGTAAGCCCAGAGCCCTTTGCCGCCCCCCCCCCCCCCACTCACACACACACACACACACACACACACATACACACATATACACCCACACACACACACACACACACTCCCCTGGTCCACCATCCCCTTCCCTTCCCTCCCACTAGTCCTCATCCGCAGCTGAAAAGACCCCCTGCTACCTCTCCACACTCCTGACAGATCCACAAGAGAGCATACTTTTTCTTTTTTATCTTCCCCTCCGCCTGCTACTCTCTCATCTCATCCGCCCACATACGCAGTCGCTGGAGGTCTGTTCAAGGTCACAGTTACGTTACACAGCCGGTTCAGCTCTCGGCACTTTTCTGTTTCTGTAAGGGACCAAAACAGTGACATGATTTATGTATGCAGTAGTCTTAAAAGTCTAAGATTTGTCACAAGAAGCACATTGACAAAAAAATAAATAAAATGAACAGTTGTTCTGCAGTCAGATGTAGACGCGAGAAAAGGTTCACATAACTCGGCAAGGTGTTCCTTTTGTAGATATGTCGCCAAAAGCTATGTCTACGAATTTGCCAAGGAACAAGTCGTATTAATTAAAGACAAAACTACTCCCCATTTTACCCCCCCCCCTCCCCCCTTGCCTGAAGCAAGAGTAGTGTGAGTGATCATTACGAGAAGTCACCAAGGACTGTTTGTCCCGACAGGAGTGGAGGTCGGAACACAGCCACTCAGCAGAGCCCGGCTGAGCCGTCAGGACAAAAAAAAAAGCAAAAAGCAGTGAAGTAAGCATGGGGGAGATAATCTTCTTAAACCCCTATTTCCCACCCAATCCCCTTTTACACGGAAGAACAGGAAAGTCCCTTAAAGAGCAGGGTGCGCTGCGGCCAATGCTGAGGATATAAGTCACTTCGGTCAGTTGGAGCTAAACGGAGTCAAACTGCAAGTGTTCGCAGACCATGACCGTTGTTCGTTGCCAGTGGTCGTTTTAGTACAGGAATGTGGTAGCTGAGAACTCCCAGAGAGCTGTCTCTGTCCCTCAGGTTCGGTTAAACCTCTCTATCAAAGACAGTCGCCCTTCGTTGTTCCGAGTCGAGAGACTGTCCTTTGTGGTTTATATATCAAGAAAAGTCACATTCAGTAATTTGAGCAATCTCCATAATTGACAGTCGGAGTTCCTATCAAATTGCTCTTGATACCCCCCCCCCACCATCACCACCCCCACCACTCCCTCTGACCGTAGGACTCCTCCTTTTCATTTTCTCATTCCCCCCCAAACTCCTGCCACTTCAGTACATCCATTACACCCCCGTGATCTCAATTCACGCTGGCCATAATTGCTCACTTTGGCTGTTGCCTCCGGCAGGTGGTTTGACATTGGCTGTCTGATCCTGGACGATCCGGGCAACGGCGTGCACATCGAGACGTTCACCCAAGCCACCCCCGTCGCCCTGGAACACGTCCAGCAGGTAAGGGACACACCATCGGCATCTGGCAGCAGCCTGTCAGAATTTTTTATCTATTTATTTTTTATTTATTTAATACATAAATAAGAAAAATGGATCCCCAGTAGCTGGAGAGAGAGAAATTGAAGAGGGAAGTACAGAGCCAGCTACAGTAGCAGAAGCAGCAGTCATACCTTGGGGGCGTGATGTGAGGTGATGTGACATGGCCTGACCTTCCCAGGACAGGCGGAGATATGAGGAGTCCTATCATCCTCATCCTCGCCCCCCGAGCGATTGACCTTTTATCCCTGTGAGTGTTTTCCTCATCTGTCAGAAGAGAGGACGTTTGCCAAGTTTCAGCAGCTCATACTGAAGTAGTTTCCTTATTTCTCCAGAGCAGGGAGAAACACCTTACATCTAGCCCTGCTCTAAGCAAACCTGATTAAAGTAAGTGTTGTAATTATGTTTATTACGCCCCTCGGTTGGCTTAATCTGATGAGTTTGGCTAATCAACAGCGTTTGCTTCACTTAAGTGAGCACAGTAGGGAGCTATGGGAAGCACGTAGTGAAGATGGCACGTAGGACCACAGTTGAGAACCATAGAGGCTCTAGAGGTGCAGAAAATACGGGAGCTTAGATGGGTGGCGTTAAAACAGGGAAAGACGCATTGGCGCTGACTGGCGCAGTCTTGAGTCAAAGCCAGGCAGTCACTCACAGGTGCTCCACTGACAGCTCTGAAGCGCTCCACGTAACTTGAAGTCATATCATCGCGTTTGAAGTGCCATGTTGTCTCTTTCTTTGTATTAAAGTCCCCCCCCCCTTACACACACACACACACACCCAACCCTCCCTCCATTTTGCGACTTCCGTTTCTTAAAAGTGAGCCTGCCAAGCTTTCCTGTGTCTGTAGCAATTAAAAACTGCTCGCGTCACCTCACATCAGCCCTGTCATCTCCTCTCATCTACCCGTACCGCCCCCCGACGCCAGCTGGGGAATTTGAAGATGTTAAACGAGCAAGAGTCGCGCTCTGAAATGATACAGTTCAGGGTGGCAGAGTGAGCCGTTTGTTTGAGGCGTAGCTCCTGGTTGGCTGAGAAGCTTTTTTCGATGCATCAAACCCTTCTCTGTAGTCAAAGGCAAGGCAGGTTTTCTCTCAGCCGAAGTGGCTGATCTCGGCGCACCTGAAACTGTCAAGGCCAGGGTGAGGCCGCTGCACTCAAAGGCAGAAATGGTGCTCGAGGTTTTGCGAACTTTGAGACGTGTTAACTTTTTGCATTGTCATGGTGTTGAGTGTTAGTCTTTTGTGGGTGTGATCGAGCGAGATGTAGTGAGATTTCTGAGCTGGAGAATGCATTCGGTAGTATACTGAGGACGGTCATATCTCTAAACAGTGTTATTCCTTTTCGTTTGAAATTAATTTAAGCCACTGCTGAATACTGAATCATTCTTATTACATTGTAATAATGTATACATGTAATGTAATGCATTAATTGTTAATGTACATAACTACATATTAGTCATTATTAATACTATATATCATAGTTGAGTTACACTGTAGCATTGTCCTTATGGTATAAAGTGTGACCTAATTTCTCTTTATCCACTGGGGATTGAAGTTGAAATGTCAAGAGACTGTGAAAGTTCAACTGAGTGTTGAAAGTTTGAGAGAAAAGAGCAGTTCTCTCCTGTTCCAGCTCTCAACCTGCTTGCAAAATTCAAGGAGGATTATGTGGCTCATCCTAAAGGTGTGTGTGTGTGTGTGTGTGTGTGTGTGTGTCTGTGTCTGTGTGTCTGTGTCTGTGTGTCTCTGTCTCTCCAGGCCCAATCCCTCACCCCTCCAGACTACAACCTGCGCTGGTCGGGCCTGCTGGTGACGGTGGGCGAGGTTCTGGAGCGGAACTTGCCGCACGTGAGTCGGACCGACTGGCACCAGGCCTTCACAGGAATGTCTCGCCGCCAGATGATCTATGGCGCCGCCAAGGCCCTGGCGGGCATGTACAAGCAGCGGCTGCCCCCCAGGACAATGTGATGCCAGCCTGCAGGGCACCCCACAGCACCCAAGACCCGTGCCATGCCGGAGGGAAGGGCTGGGCAGGAGCTACCCACAGACTGTCACAGCCAAGGACCCAGTGAGCCCTTAATGCCCTCCTGTGTGGGTAGTGCCCAGTGGGCATGCCAAGCGTACCTTAACGTGTCAAGGTTTCGTTTTTATTTGTGATTACTCGCGATGCGATGAAAAGTGAGACATTCCATGAGATTTTTTTTTTGTACCTCTTGACAAGTTGGACGATGTTGTTTCTTGTAGAATCCTGCCAAAATAGAGGTCCCTGGATAACCTAACAGCAAGATGCCATTGGAATAGACACATTTAGTTTTTTCCTTTGGTTTGTTTATCTTTTCCTGATCTGTTTAGTTTTTTTTATTGCTTTATTGGCTCATTGTTAAGGGGAATGGACCATCAGAGGGACAAGCTGGACAAACGTGGCGGTTTTAAATTATTAATTGTGAACTAAATCCAAAACATTTCGTACAAAAACATATTGATGGCAAGTGTTTCACTACCATTGTATTGTGATTCTATTGAAATTCAGTATATGCATTCACCCACATTTGGAAACGGACCATAAAACTGCATTTCATAGATCCAGACAAGCCTATTTCATATATAGACATCATCTCAGAAAAAAATCTGACCTATTTGCAGTCTGCAACACTTTAAACCTCAGTCAGACATGGCCAGTACTTATTAAACAAGGTCACCCCCCACAACTGTCCAACTTTCTGCTCACACCTATCAGCAAAGGTCGGCTTATCTTGAGTTCCACTGCCAGTTGGCCCCTCGTGCATTTCTAGCGCAGCTTGAGAATATACATCTAGGAAAGCCTGTTAAATTCACTCATAGCAGATTTACATTCTGCTATAGTCTTGCAAGCACAAAAAGAGATCTTACGTGGAGTGTGTTCAGGTAGCCTGTTCGGTCATGCAGTCATCTTTATTTATTGCACACAACCTGGTGTTCATTAAGAATCTCCAAGCAATGCTGTGGCATTTCAAAACTGTTATTAACCATCTCTTCCCAGCTCAAGGGAAAGAGATTTATTCAAACCAGGATCCTGGACCTGATCCGTAATCTGTGCACAGACTTTAAAAGCCTTAAACACTTACTTTCTGTTTTACACTCACGTTCATTCTTTTGGTCTGTAAACTTGGAAGTTATGGCCTAGCGTGCGTGTATGCATTTTCTCTGTGTGAACGTCACTTTTTGGAAATGAAGGTCAGAGAATCTGGAAGTCTTTCAAGGTTCCCTTATCGAGTGATGGTGGTATGATTACGGTTCCATAACTATAATTGTTGCTCTGAAAATGAGGGAAGCCAAATGCTTTTTTTAGTCTATTTTGCTAAAGTAGCATATTCCAATTCTATACCTGTGTGTGTGTGTCTGTGTTGAGTCTAACATCAATCTCATGTAGGGTGCAGCTCAGATTGTCAAAAAGAATAATGCAAAAACATGAACTGTTTGAGATGTCTGTATTAGTGTCAAAATAATGGATTATGCTAAAAACATTGTACAGTGTTTGTGCGTAATAATATAACTTTCAGGAAAAGATGTGTAACTGAAGTTATTGCCTTGAGCTAATCTAATCAAGCTTTATTTTCAGTTTCTGTTCTGATCATTTTTAAGAGAGAAACACTATGATTTGTATCTCCTAGATGTGCCTTTTGTCATACGGAGAGTAAAATCTTTTTTTCGCTCAAATATTGTGTATTGCTTTTTAAACCAAAGCTTACTGATTGGAAATGGATCTATCATTAGCCCTTTGCCATGACACAGGAAAGGTCACTTTCCGTCTTTTTAAACAACACACATCATAGGCCTTTAGGTCAGAGATCTATAACAGTGTCACCTTATGATCACAGTGTCACCTTATGATCACGTTAGAAGCACCACTGAAAATAATAAAGTGCCCAGCACATATCACCCCCCCTCCCCCCCCCCACACACCTATCAACCCCCATCCCACTGTATGTCTATCAGGGCCCTTTGAACTTGAGCGCAGTTCATTATGAAATCTCCACACTCTCCTCTGGTCAGAAGCTGTCGGCTTAATTTTAAAGGTCACTGAAAGACTTTCATACATGTTCTGTAGATCTAATGGAGATCGGACTGCCTAATTAGAGGCACCATACACATCTCAACCTTCCACTGCATTGACCAATTATGCATAATTGGCGCCCTGAACATTGATACGATCATACATCTTTTCCTCATTGCGTATTCGTCCTATGTACTGTACAGTACAAATGTGGGTGTGAATCCATAAGCCCCTCTCTGTGTCATGTATTTCATTCCGACCCCCCTTACGTGAGGGTAATTATGAGATGTGAGGTGTTGCCCCGAGAGACAGGAAATAGATTGAGAGGGTTCATCATCGGAGTGTTTCCACTTGAGTGGCCAGCCCGGAGGTAAAAGAGGCAGAAAAGAAGCCAGTGTTGCCAGAGAGGCAGACCTGCTGCAGGGGCCACGACTGGAGACACTTCAGGGGCAGATGGGGGGCAATTCATTCGATGGCCACTTTCACCCGCTCTGGCTACGCGTGACAAGGTGAGTCAGAGACAGACCACTTCACCAAAAACGGTCACAGTGTCTCTATGAGACATGAACTCTGCAGCATTACTGAGGAGGCCAGTTTAATAGAGCAGATCATCACAGACACTCAAATAGTGGAGCCCAATCAGGCTGTTGTGTATGGAAGTAAAATTGTGCCACATAATAGTCAAGATGATTTCTTGCTCTTTGTTGCATAATAATCCTGTCATGCTCGGTCTTTGTACAACAGATAACTGTAAGGTTGATTTAATGCAGCGCGTAGATTAAGTACCTTGTTCTGTCACAGGCCTATGTACAGTATTCATCACTAGGCGTGAGGCACTGTAAGAGGTCGATACATCAAGGTTTGTCTGCTTGTGATATGTTATTTTTATTTTTATTGTTAATTTATCATTTTGGACAGTTAAAAACAAATGTATTCACCTAACCATTCTGTTTTTTTTCTTCAGGGAAGCACTACCGTCAATCTTCATATCTGGAGTTGAGACTGAACATTCTGTTGTGCATTGATTCATCTCAGTTGTCCGATTCTGTGAAATTGACTCTAAAATGCAGTGAGTAAATACATCATTCCTCTTATTCACCTTTTTAGGGCTATTTCGTCCTTCTCAGTTACACAAATACTGTGATGTATTGTAGATGATTGTCTCTTATTGTAGATTATTGATGTATCGTAGATTATTGCAGAATTATTGCTGCATCATGATAACATCGTAATCATGGGAGGTGTGTTGTCATAGTATCCTACCCTGAGTTGCTCTGTGGTTCTTACCCCTACTCATCACCAAGCTTATGCACAGTAACCCTTGGATTTGAATAATGCAGTTAGGGCATGTGATCGTAATAGGAGGGATAATATCAAATTATTATGCAGTTTAATTGAAAGAGCACATTCCTTGCATGGAAACTAAAGAGCACCAGCACTGTGCTTCAAGCTTATAATAACTGACTCATTGATTATGCCCAACATATACTCTATAGTCGAGTGCTTTCCTTTAATAGCATTTGTGGACACAGTTGAGGAGACTGATTGAATTGTGGAGACACCATTCCCTATCCTCATTAGCACCTCCGCTAATGCTACTCCTCCTCTGCAAAACTGGCCTGTGTGATACCAGCAAAAGCTTCAAGTGAACTCCTCGCCACAACGCTAGTTACCGCAGCGTATCTGCCTGCCTGTCGACTCATGCGAGTGTGATCCATCGCATCCCGTGAACTCTGCTCTCTCCTGCTGTGTGTGTGTTTCATGATAGCTCCTCTTTTTTCGACAAATGAATGTGATGCATCGCTTATTCTCTCTCAATTAGACTTTTGAGTCATGAGACTGTCCACACCCATCTTGTTTTACAAACAGCTGAAGTGAGTGAAAGAGAGAGAGAGAGAGAGAGAGTGTCTGAAGATGTGGATGAAATATTAAAATTTCACTCGGTGGTGGGGATCACTGACAGTGGCTCAGCCACAGCATGGGAGACCTGCGCTTAACATTGCCATGGAAACAGGCCCGGCAGCAGCGTTGTGCATGCAGTCAATGGCAGCCAATGGCTTGTCTGACTGTTTAGGTGAGAAAGAGAGAGAAAGAGAGAAAAAGAAAATAAGGAGCAGAAAGAACTGCAAGGATCATTCTGTGGTGTAATATTTACACACACACACACACACACACACACACACACACACACACACACACACACAGATAATCCTGATCAGATACATAAATGTGTGCAGACCCCTCCATGCTTCCTTTGACGTACTGACTGCTTTCCACCCAAAGCCTCCCCACGATTCCTCCCTCTTTTGTAAGGAGCAGAATGGCTGCAGACAAGGAGAAAGCAGCTTTCAGCTCATTGTGAGGACAAGCCTTTTTTCCCTCCCTATCTCAAAGCTGGATTGATTTTCATGTGGGTCATCAATTATTTTCAAGCCCCAAAGTTTAAGCAATTAAAGGAGAAGATGTGAGCAACAAAGACAGTTGATTTGTTCACAAGTGGCCACTCCAATAATTCTCCAATAACTCATGAAACATCATGAGTTCAATCAATCATTCAAACAGTCAAAGAATTCATCATTATACAAGAAGGTATTGGACATATGATATCTGGCTTTCTTCTTGATTGCTCAAGTCAGAGAGAACAAGAATGAAGACAATATGGGAAAGTAACAGAAAGAAATGACTAAGGATATAATAGAGAAAATACTGGAAAAGAGGATGTCTCAGCAAAACAGCTCTGTTATTTAACCGGCTGCTCGCCCTTTCTCCCCTCTGATACTCTAGACCAGAGCTTCATCAGAAAGACAACTTGCGTCTCTTCCCCATTTAAACCACTGCTCCGTTGCCTTTCCAATTGACTCCGAGAGGCGCCCGTTGACATTTCCCATGCATTCCGAACACGCAATGTTGCAGGAGGCTGAATCCGAGAACCCAGTGTCTCGTATGGTCATCTGGGCACCCATTCTGCCAGTTAGTCCCTGCTCAGTCAGCCTTCTGCTCGCTGCTCCACTCCCCATCCATGCGCACCTCAGAAGCATAAGGCTGAGGGGAGCACGTCCTTACCTCCCCCCCCCCCCCCCGTCTCCTCAATGCTGGCAGCCCAGCCAAGGGGAGGTGTGAGGTGTAAACTCAGCTCTAATCCAAGGCTCTCAGCGCCCCCACAGGAAACCATATGGAAGCTGTGTGTTGGGAATATGGTGATTTGAATGCAGTAGGGCTGGCTCTCGCTCTCTCTCCACGGCAGGGATTATCGATATGCCAGCGGTGGTCTTAATTGTTCACCAAGGTTTTGCGTTTCAGCTCGAGACTTATGTTTTTCTTTCCCGGTGTGTGAAATTATTGACGTGTGGTGTTAATAGTTTGGCTTCATAAAACACTGAGTACACATATGTGGTGGGGATCCTTATCCACAGATATGATAAACAGTGAAACACAGCAGTGATGAGTATTATCTTCATCAAAGACATGTTTTACAAATACTATTACTCTAAATAGTGTACAGTAATTTCACTTGCATGTTGATCGTCCACCCCAACCAATAACACAAGAAATTGAACATCTTTCCTGTGTATTACTGAAAAAAGAACTTGTGAGAGGATCTCCTCTATCAGACAAATAAAAATAAGACACTGAAATAAACCTCCGGTAAGGTCAGCCTAATTTGCGGTGGTATGGGATATTTCGCTGATGATCTAGCCTGTATCACCTGGCTTCTCCTTTCACAAGACTAATCAAATACCTCACAATCCCGCCCATTGCAGATGCACGTTCTGCAAGCTGCAGGTTGGCTCCCAGCTGTGGCGGCACACTCCAGAGTGCCTTGTATGTTAAAGCTGCCGGCCTGTCCTCCTGGCCTCAACCCCATGCCTCTCCCAGGTGCTGTCACCGTGACCGTATCACTCCGTCAAACAAACGCAGGTCGCTGCAGCTGCCAAGATTACCTTCCTTCTTTTCCTTCAGGAATATTGCTGGCTGCCAGGCGTCTGATATGATTCAGTGTGTTTACATTCGCTATCAGCTACTGGGGTGAGAATATGATGAATGTCATGGGGGGGGCGGGGTGCCTGTGTGTGCAAGTTGAGATGTATTCTGGGATAGCGGGGCCAGATGGAGGGATCGGCTATGAAAAAAGAGAGAGAGAGAGAGAGAGAGAGAGAGAGAGAGAGAGAGAGAGAGAGAGAGAGAGAGAGAGAGAGAGAGAGAGAGAGAGAGAGAGAGAGAGAGAGAGAGAGAGAGAGAGAGAGAGAGAGAGAGAGAGAGAGAGAGAGAGAGAGAGAGAGAGAGAGAGAGAGAGAGAGAGAGAGAGAGAGAGAGAGAGAGAGAGAGAGAGAGAGAGAGAGAGAGAGAGAGAGAGAGAGAGAGCAATCAGTGAATAGTCCGTCTTCGTTTTTTACGACAAAACCCTGTCGATCGCTCATGGACTTGAGAGCAACACGATGGGAAAGCAAACAGGAAAGGTAGCAAGCTGAAGTACCATACAGTAGTGGTCTGCGTCATGTCAAATGCTGAAGTCAAGCAAGTGGTGACAGTATTACAAAGGTTCATTATTATCAGGAAACTAGAGTGAGAACCCTATTACAGTAGTCCATGTAATTGAAATAATTGAACAATAGTTGGAAGGGTGGAGACTTATCTGTATCTGTAATAGCTTCTTTTCAGATCAGAAAACTTTACTCATCCCCCCCACCCCCTCACATGTACTAAGCAAGCACAATTTCTGTTTGAGTAAATTGCTCACGCTGTGTTCACGGTCACAGAGGCTTTCAACAGATCAAAAAAGAAGCGGAAATGGCACACTTTCAGTGTCGTTGATGGAGCACTCAGTTATGTTCAGGCGCATGAGGGCCCCGAGCACTTACACAATGGTTATCTGTGGAGCCGTGTGATTAAGATCTAAATGGAAACATGAGGGTGGCGGTTTCCCATCAGGTATCTGATTCATGGCAGGTTATTAATCGAGAGACTGAAAGATGTGCTCTGTGTGTGTGTGTGTGTGTGTGTGTGTGTGTGTGTGTGTGTGTGTGTGTGTGTGTGTGTGTTTAGTTGCTCTGTGAGTGGGTGTGTTTATTTACTTTAAGCTCGTTTTATTCCCCGCCGATGGCAGTGTAGCAAACAGAGATAGCTTGACCTTCACGAGAAGACGAGGAAGGGGACAGTGTCCTTTTCTCTGGGCACTATGACTCAGCGTTTAGCGGAATTACAAGATTGTGGCTGATGCCTGAAGGGGACTAAGCCCAGGACCTCACCTCTGCCACATTACGCACTGCTGTGTCATATTAGTGTGGGCAGGTTAAGGAGGGCTCCAAGGCCAACAGGTTTAATTATATGGTATATATATGAAATAAAAACTTGGCATCAAGGGGACGTTCAAGAGCTCCGTGCCTATGCCAAGAAATATTTAAGGCTATTTAAGGCTAAGGAGCCAAAACGAATGACAAAAAAAAGGAAAACTTCTTTCCTCAGAAGGAATGGAGAAGAGTGAGTGAAACAAATATGCTGTCTTCCTGTCTAACAGTCTGTAACCAAAGCAACTCCATCCCGGTGGGGCAGGAGCGTCGGAAGCTTCTTCATTCCGCCTCTCAGCTCTCAGTGAGATTGACGAACAGATGGGTGCTCTAAAGTTGTTCTTAGCAAGGCGTAGCGCAGCTTCCTGAAAGGCTACTGTCAAATCCTGCCCATATCCGGACCCACTTGGCATGCAGCTGTGCTCCTCTCCAGGATGGAGCGCAACGGAAGCCTACACTGGCCTTTAGTGCTGGTCTTTTCTGGGGGTATTATCTGTTTCACCTGTGAATCCTGTGGCATTTCGAAAAAGCTCCGTTGCTGTTGGACAAAACCACCATGTAATGCCCACTGTAATGCCTCACGAATACCACAGAGGAATGGGACTGCGTTCATGGGACTGCGCCATAGGGAAATTAATTGACAGCTGTGGGTAACAGCCACCCATTTCACAACAGCTCAAATGTGACTTCCAAAGATTGAAGTTTACCTCACATGCATATAACAGTTGTCATGTATGTAACTATTATGGTCTCCGAATGCAACAACGTATTAGTCAATTCCCCAAACCCCAACGTCAATAGTACATACACGGTTTCTTCGATAGCTGAGTTCCCTGCAGTAAACACAGTTATATCAATGCATACAGCTGTGTATGTCGCAAAAATATGGATGACTTGGAATTGTATTCCAGCAAAAATGACAGGAGGTAGGCATTGCTCTCAATGGTGCCTCGGTAGAATGTGGTCATGATGGCTGGTGGCCATCATGACCACATTCTACCGAGGCACCATTGAGAGCATCCTCTCCAGCTGTATCGCTGTGTGGGGCGGAAGCTGCACTGAATACAACAGGAAAACCCTGCAGCGCATAGTGAACACAGCTGGAAGGATTATTGGTGCTTCACTCCCCTCCCTGAAGGACATTTACACCACCCACCTCACCCGCAAGGCGACCAAAATTGTGAGTGATGCAAGTCACCCCGCTCACAATCTGTTTGATCTACTGCCCTCTGGGAAGAGGTACAGAAGCCTGCGCTCCCGCACTACCAGACTCACCAACAGCTTCATACACCAAGCTGTTAGGATGCTGAACTCTCTCCCTCCTCTCCCCCCTCCACCCTCAGCTACATAATCCTGGACATTGGACCCACAATGGCCGCCTGCACCACTCCACTTGCACACTTGTACACTTTGCAACTCGTTGCTGTTGTCCTGAAAACACAACACTTCTGCTGCTCTTACATAACTTGCACCACTATGCCACTTTATTTCTTACTTAGGTCAAACAGAACTACCTCAGCCTCTTATTGGCCTGACTTTGCACTAGTATTTTATTTTATTGACTGTCTATGCACAATTTCAACCAAATTTTGCTGCTCTTATTTTTTCATTATATGTGCCCTCTTATTTACTTATTTACTTACTTTTTTGTTTACTTGAATGTTATGTTTGTCTGTGGACTTAAAATTGGTAAAATATGTCTTGTCTCCACCGTGGGATAGTGAGAAACGTAATTTCGATCTCTTTGTATGTCTGGAACATGTGAAGAAATTGACAATAAAGCTGACTTTGACTTTGACTTTGACTTTGATTAGTAAGTCATTACAATCAAAATGACATTGTGTTCCTCATGCATTTTCTTAGTTCATTCTCAGACAGCTTTCTCGTGTCACACTAATCCAAGAGAAGAAATCCATTGGCATGTATATATATATTTTTTTTCGGGGATGAATCACTCTTTAGCTGATAATTAAAAATACATAGTGAGATGTCAGCCCTTTCAATGGCTCCCCACAGGAAAAATCCCTGGGCACGCTTTGGCACGTAGTCCCAAGTGGCGTGGGTGTGTGTTTGTACCACTTTCGTGTCCTGTGTAGCCGTTGCTGAAATGTCACCTATTTAGTGACGTGTCCACACATGCGAGATGTCTGTGGCAATCTGACTACGGGCTTGTGTTTTCCATCAGGCATTACTGGGTAAGGGTGTTATGAGCTCAGTGTGAAATGTCTGGGACATGTCTCTTTTATAGTGTCTACTGTTTGTGTTGGTATTGTGCATATTTCTGTACTTGTATTTTTATATTTATTTACACGATTTTTATGTTTACTTGGATGTGTATGCAGTACTGTATGTTAGATTGGTGTGTGTATGTATGTGTGTGTGTCTGTGTATTTTTATTTACAATATATGTTTATTTGTGTGTTTATATATGTTTATATGCAATATTGTATGTTGGATTTGTGTGTCTGTGTGTGTGCGTGTGTGTGCAATTGTGTGAATGCGCGTGCATTTGTCTGTCTCTGTCAGTGTGTGTGAGTGTGTAAATTGTGTGTATGGAGAGTGGTGAGGAGCGAAGCGAGTGGCCTCGGCGGCACAAAAGATGGGAAGAGTGCTGATGCTGATGCCGATGCTGATCTCCAGGGCTGTCTGAGGGGGTCTGTGAACCTCTCCACAGCCGCACAGCCGAGAAGACACAAGGTCAGAGCCCATCTCTGCAGATAACATCCCGCCACTGGCAGCTATGGGATACAGATACATACACACACACACACACACACATACTGTACACACACACACACATATACACCCACCCACATACAAACACACACACACACACAGTCACACACACACACACACACACACACACACACACACACACACACACACACACACACACACACACACACACACACACACAGTGCTTCAGTACGGAAATAAATAAACAAGCCAAGCCCCATTCTCTGCTATTCTAAATACTACTAGACAGCAAGGGTGAAAGAGTATCAGGACCAAAAATGAAACTTAGTGTAGTTATCATCTAGTGAGAAAGGGATTTGGACCACACAAGCCATAAATCTAATTAGTTACATAACTCAAAGAGCGTATTTTGGTTTGAACTTTTCAGCCGTTTCATCTTTCAGCAGTAAAAGTGTATTGCCAGATTACCCCAAAGAAACTTGCATGTCATTTCAGCCTTGGGGTTGCTCAGGTTGTGAAGTAGGCCACAGTATTGATGTCTTTATTTCCTGAGGGGGTGTGGATTTGACTTCTCCCCGTCATGTGGTGAGGATTCTGTTTGCTTGGTAAATGAGATTGCTCCGAGGTCAGTGTGCTGCAAATATTAATTTAGATCATGTGAGAACAATGCCACCAGCTATTGTCATCCAGCAATTTAAAATATAAATATCATTATAAATTCAGGTCATTGCCTATGAAGCATTTAACTGAAATAACACGGGCCATTATCAAAAATGATGAGCCGTCAGGTGGTCGCAGGCTGTCTCTCTCTCACTCGCTCATTAGCCACCAGAATTCCGCTACTCTTATCTGCAGCGTACCTGGGTTCAATCTGCATGCATGCCGCACATAAAAAAACTGACAAACTGAATTAATTTTCCAGTGTTTTCCAGCAAACACCTGCACCCCCCAGATCTGTGGGGGAACACGTTTGTTGTTTAGCAATATTGATCAGGGATGCAAAGAGGGATGCCGATGTTCTCCGCCCCTGAAATGAAGCCCAAATGCAGCAAGTGGGAACATGCTGTGCATGTTAAACCATCAGTGAGGGCTTGATCATTTTCCCTGGGTGTAGCCCCCCCACCCGCAATTAATTCAGCACACGCCGCCTTATTACTGTGTGGAAGAATGTCATAGATCAGGTTTAATAATTTATTTCTTATGTTTAATATGTATTACATAGAAGAGAAGAAGATATTGCCAGCGCAGAGCTGAGTTTGGGCCAAGTCTTTTGAAGGGTGGGGGGTGGGGTTGAGTGTTTGTGTGTGTGGTGGTGGGGTGGGGGTCACTTTTATCTCCTGTTGTGAAGTCTAACAGAAATGATGGTGGAGTCAGGGGAGTGAGAAAGGTTGGTTGAGGTGTGCCGGCCAGGTGAACATGAGAGGGTGAGGATGCTCTCTGTCTCCTCCTCCCACTGGCAGCCTTGCGCTTTTTATACGGAGGAAATAAAATTCACGGAGTAACCGGGGAAAAAAATAGTTCAAAGTTGTTGCTCTAGGCCCTGCAACAACCCCACGCAAGATAAAAAACGATGGTGGGGGAATACGGATCATGAATCAGCCAGCCTTGTACTCTCCCAAGCCTTTGCTCTCACCCATGGGAGTAGTAGGGAAAAAAGGATCCCTGTGGCTACACACCATAAGAGCCACCACTGATCCCCGGCCTGAATCAAGGACAAAAAAGACAGCCATGAATGCAGCCTAATGAAATATAGATTGCTGGGGAACACTTTCACTTTGATGTACTGGCCATCAGGCGCTATGCGTCACTGGTCATACGATTCAGTGCCAGACTTGAGGCAGTTAGTGGCCACTGCATGGTTTCATGACAAGGGGACTTGTGCAGTTTGAAATCCACAGAGACACACACACACACACACACACACCGAAAGATGACATGCATCTTCAGGTCTTCTAGAAGCAGCCAACGGCTTTATGCTTGTCAATGATTCAGGAAGAAAGCCTAGGGGAGAACGGCACCAGCATTCCCGATGTGACTCCACAGTGAGTCCCTTGACAGTCACACCGCATAACCTCATCTCTCTATCTCTCCCTCTCTGCCCCCATTCTCTCCCTCTCTCTGTCTCCTCTTTACAGCCCTGCTTGCTGTCTTCTTTCCTTCTCTTTCTTCCCCTCTCTCTTTCCTTCTCTACCTCTGTGTCTCCTTCTCTTACCATCTCTGTCTTTCCATGCTGAAGAAGCTGGGCCCTCTGCGTCTACTTCTCACCTGCTCTCTCTCTCTCTCTCTCTCTCTCTCTCTTCTGCATCTTTCTCTTTCTGTGTGTTTTGATCTCTTTCCATCTCTCCTCTCATGCTCTATGAGCCTGGGCCCCCGAGAGCACTCTTCCGCTATGAATGGAGGATGACACGAGCTGTGCTGGACCAACTCATGAGAGACAGAGAGAGAGAGAGAGAGAAAGAGAGAAACTGCCCTCCAGGGAATCATACTATCGCTGTTGGACAAACTCTGGCAGAGGACCGCGGCCCCGTCTGCCTCCTCCGCCTCTCCTCCGTCTCGGCTCGTCATTTCTCTCCTCGCGCCTCTTGTGTAGCTGCCAGTGAGATTTAAGATTCGGCTCTGGGGCTGAATGGTGGTTGCCACCAGTGACTTATTTTCCATTAAATGTGTGTTTCAGACGAGGATAAAAAAAAAAACGCCAGAATTGTTTCCTGTGTCCTTGGCGATGTCCTTTAGCTGAAGGTAACAGCTCAAGATGATTTAAAAAGTATAGAAAGGCAGAACACAGAACACAGACCTCCACCAAGGCCAAATACGACATCTTGCAATGTTAAAGAAAATGGAAAATAGATCATGGATCAGACCTGGAATCTGGACCCATTCCAAAATATATTGGGTTCTTCTTTGGCCTACACTCCACCCGAACAAACTTCCATGAAAATTGGCCAAGTAGTTTTTGCATAATCCTTCTGAAGACAGACAGAAAAACAACACTGAAAACCAGGGCTTTGAACCAGATTTTTTTGTCAATTGGTTCGTTCTGAACAGAAACAGTATTTTAACGTTTCTGGTTTTGGTTCCCACCCTAAAATTGACGTTCCCGAACCGGTTAGAACAAAAAAATATTGTTCCAGAACCGGTTAATAACGTTCCATGTCAGCTGTCGGAAAAAAATATACGTACGCTTTCAAAACGGCTATTAATAGTCACAATATTGTCTTTTAGACTCTATCCTACAGCAAACAAACACTAGGCCTCTGCTTTATACAAGCTGCACCAGTGTCTTCATATAGCCTTTAGCCTAAATAGTTTCCTGGTCAAACAAAAAAAGTATATTTTTGGTGGGTACTGTAATATTGGATTCTTGGATGCCTTCCCATTGTCTTAATGCCAAAATGAGGACTATTATGTTTATCCAAATAAATTAAAGCTGTAGCCTTAATGTGAATGCTAGGTTTTTCCAACAATGTTCGTCACGGCCTAGTAAAAAGAGAAAACAGGTGAAATGAAATCATTGAGATTTGGAGACTTAATAGGCCTTTTGATTGCCTGCTAGTGGCAAGCTCTGTCTGTCTGCACTCTCCATGCATTCATTGAATGACAGGTGGTGACCCTCACCATTTCACTGAAGACACAAAACTTTCCCAGGAACAAAAAAAGAACCGGTATTAACCGGTTACCACTATTTTAAAAAATCGTTTCTGTTCCGGAACATAAAATAATCATAAAGTTTCTGGTTTCGTTTCTGTTCCTAGCAAAATGGCAAAAGTTTCTGGTTTTCGTTTTCGTTCCATGAACCAGTTCAAAGCCTTGCTGAAAACATAACCTTCTAGGTGGATTTAGAGAATTGCAATGCAAATAGATTACGACATTTAAAATGTTAAACAAGAAATACACTGTAACTCAAAACTAATCGACGTTTTTGAGACATTACTTTAATAAATCTGTAAACCGCACCATCTGTTATAATGCATGAGTGCGCAGTTAGAATAGAAACATAATCGAACAGTATAATCTAGACATTAATGAATTTCTCAGCCCATTCAGTCCTTACCTGTTATGTCAAACGAAAACCTAATGCCCATCAAAATGTATGATGACATTTTGTGTCCCATCAGTGATGGATCTGTGTTGACTCCTCAACTCTGTCAAAATGCTGATGACTATTGATCGCTTCACCGGTATGATGATTCTACTTTGAATGCAAAGCCCAGTACTAAGTTGGAAAATTGCTTTTAAGAGCACTCCCCAAAAATATCAATAAATGGACAGGATGATTCCTTGCCTGTGCTGCTTGAGTTGCTCGCATATGGGATTATTATTTAAAAAGATATTTCACACACCACTGGAAGAGCTTTTCATGAGTATCAATTCAATGGGGAGCGCTTTGACTGAGTTCCCATGATGCACCACTGACGTGTCACTCGGCCAACAGCGAAGAGTGGAATAGGCAAAAAAAGAGAAATATGCCTCAAAACGCGCTCACCCTTAAACCCATCTGTCACGAGTTCTGGTCTCTTTTTAATAGCCGAGAGGTATTCTGTACGACTCAGCTTTAGTTGTCATGGAGCTTTGACTGATCAAAACATGTATGAAATATAAGGTCCATGCTCACAGATCCCTGACGTAGCTTTATTTTGACGCCATCTGTATTCTGTAAAAGGATGTGCCTCTGGGAGACTGAGTTGAGGTTTTATGGTGCAGAATTATAAATGTGCAATTTTATGATGCAGAGTTGTAATAGTTCTCTGATTCATAACCTTTCTGCTGTATAGCACATATAGTATACACAGAACCCTGTTATGAGAAGTACATTTTAACTACAACTCTACTATGCAGTGGTCTTCAGTTTTATGCAAAACCCCTTCTTTCTGAATGGTTTCAGATGTACTTAGTGGTTAGCAGTGTTGTTTACTCTATTACTGCTGGGTCAAAGATTAGTCCATCTATCAGACACCCATCTGTGCAAAAGGTGAGAGCATCACTGTCCACCTCTCTATCGACAGCTGCTCTCTGTATCTCCTCTATACTAGCTCTCCGTTCCCATGGTCTGTTTTGCTCTTCAGGGATCTCACTCTGGATATGTTCCTGCGCTGTTCCACAGACTTTAATATGACGTGTCAATGAGCTGAACTGCAAAATCCCCCTCCCTCTCAGTCTCTTGTATACCGATCCGTCAGCTCACCAGACACACTGTCTTTATCCTCCTCACAAATGCACTCTGTGGCCGCATGCAGGCCACTTGTGTTTTCTCTCTCTCTCTCTCTTTTTCTTTACCTTCAACCAAATTCAATTTAGCCCCTGCCTGCAGCTGACAGTGCACCAGTGACACTGGCTCCAGTGTGGTGATTCTCTTAGAAATGGGAAGGCTGGGTGAGAGACTGGCTGGCTTATTGGCTACATCAAAGTCCTTTTAGGCAAGTCCCTCCACTCGGCAGCCATATTGCAATGCTTTTTGGGCACTCACCGGGCATCCTCTTCGGCAGAAATGCGCGTGCGCAAGGCTTCACGACACCAATCTTGCTCCAGCTGCGAGTTCACAACACATGACTGGCACAATGTCTTCACAACACACCATATGATTGGCTCAATGTATTCACATCACACCACATGATTGGCTCAATGTATTCACATGTCGACGTTTTGCCGAGGAAGGGGTGGGATATGTGTAGACAACGGCCATATTGGCGTTACAAACTAGCCCCATGGATTTCTATGGAGGATTTTTTGAGTGCTGTGTCTCCACATTAGAAAGTCTCTGGCTACATGCACTCAAGACTTGTTGCCTCCTGCTCTTGGCTTGAAAAGGCAACTTGCTGTGGGGCTCAAGGGACCGTCAGCCTCTCTAAAAACACTTTTTCTCTGGCTCAGAAAAATGCACCTGCTGCTTGGTCAGTTATGCAGTAGCATGCATCACCTCAGGAGAGAGGCACAGAGAGATAAATAGTGAGAGAGAGAGAGAGAGAGAGATATGGGTGTGGTTCCAGTGTCAACGGGGTAGCCCCTGACCACTACTGCACACACCCGGTAAGACTGTTAAGTGCCTAGAGTGGCTCTCTACCACTATCAAGTCCATGGGTATCAGAATAAGGATGAGGAGAAAAACAGCAGAGACAGAGTCCATTACTGCGTGACGCACGACGTGCATTCAATAACAATGTTTGCAGTGATGTCGCCCTTGTGGAAGCAGTTCCGTCTGTTTGAATATTCATTGGCCATTTGGCATGGCCCGTCCCGCTTGGGAGGAACTGTGGAATATCTCCGCCACACACGTTTTGGTTTTCAGATTGATTTATTGAATTATGACGACTCTGCAAATAGCCCTGTTCATTTAATAAATACCTCATTAGCTCTGCACGAATCTCTGTTTATAGCCTAAATATGGTAATAAAATATGCCAAACGAAATTGCACGCCCTGGTTACCTGGCCACACACATAGGCTTATCAAGTGTTGCATCTTGATTTACCACAGGTTAAAGCTGATATTTTTCGTGTATTTGTATTTGATATTTGTCGTGTATCTACAAAATGACTGCAATATACAACTATAGGTTATTTTTTGATCTAATGTTGCTAACCGAGTTAACATGGATATAACGCGTAGCTACAGCAGACACTGGAACTCATAACATTGATCTCTCGCTTGACACCAGAGTGGCGCGCTTACATTTGTGCAAAAGCAGCGTCCAATGAACACATGGGGTCAGGTGTCACATATCAAATACATTTAAATTAAAATACTCCATTTACTTATTAGTGTATCTCCATACACTACATAGATGCAAACACGTCAAAGGCCCAACCCTCAAAATAAACATTTAGGTGTTAGTACCAATCATTTTCAATATGATGGCCTTGACAACAGAGAAGTAGCTGAGGTTGCTTGTAAGTGACATTTGCAATGAAGGGTCCATGTGCTAAACAGGCATTAGCCTACTATATCAAACAGCATGGTCATGACAACATACCCCAACCTGATTCATTTGATACTTCTCTCAGTAATTCAATAGCTTGTCACTTTAGTGAGCGCAACCATGGCAGAAAAACAAAGTCATCAATGGAGAGGAATAACACCCGGCTACATCTTCTGTTTTGGTTTAATTGTGTTCGTGCCTGTGAGAGGGGCAGGGCAATCATTCCTTCAGTGTCTTAGTTTAAACGCGCAATTATTCGGCTCTCCCTCTACAGCAGCGTCAGACACACTTCACTCACGCGCTGTACAGGGGCGCGAGGCGCAACTGGGAGCGCGGAGTCGTCGGACTCTCCGTCACGAAGGGATTTCTGTCCTCTTTTTTTTTTAGTTCAACAAGGCTCAGTTGCGGTGACCGTAGCGGAACAGCAACACCTGCTCTTCTCTCTAGATTCCGTCCCTGTTTTATATTTTATGCGCTGGTGCCAAAGGGAGACCGGTGAAGGTAGAATGGGCGAAACCCTCAGGTTTCCTCCGTAACTCTGGAAATGGATCCGACATCCTTGCATGGATACAAAGGTACAATTCACAGTTCGGTGTTGTTTGAATCCTATTCTTGGCGAGAAGAATGGAGAGTGGCGATAGCATAGACGAGAATAGCTCATGACAGCAGCGTTTGTATCGTCAGCTCGGTTTCGTTGCACTTGTTGAGTGAACGTGGGGATGACCGTGTGCTCGAGGTTACCGCAATAGCTCTGACATGAATGGGTCCTTCGCCTGTGATTCTCCGCGTTATTTCATATTTTATCGCATCCCAAAAATCATTCAACATGTGCAGCTTCTGATTTATGCAGACACAGGTAGGCTATTGTTTATTAACCGTCTTTAATGCAAATTATTCGCTTCTTCAAAACACCGAAAGTGTTGCTGTAGCCTATGCGTTACACATTTGAGCTTATTGTTGAATGCGGTTTATTGACATGAATTATGAGGATAATGCTGCAATCTATTGCTTTTTATGTATGTTAGGTTTCCTATCAGGATAGACTAAATGTGTGCATGCTGTCAAATATTTAGGGTGGAGTCGATCTGCACCTTAAACTGGATCGACTGATAGCTCATAGAAGTTTCCTGGCATGTTGAATCACTAGAACTGTATGCTTCATATTGCAAACACATTTCGCACCAACTGCCAACACCATGGTTTTTGTTTGTTCCAGGATACAGCGATATGAAGACAGAACATAACAAGTGCGGTAATGCGTATTTAGTGTCTTGTAGTGCACAGCTGTCCACCAGATGTTCACTACCTGAATGGCTGCAGTGAGAACCGTTATTTTAAAATGCACAAGGGCTTGCTCAGAGCTATTACGCATCATAGCTAACAAGTACGAATTCATATACACTAAATCACTGCGTCTCCCTAGTCTCTTCATTGCTACAGGCGAAGTGTAATATTAAATAACATATAATAAACTATAGCTGTGGGAATGTGTGACTGGTAATTAAGTACCCCACTATGGAAGTAGCATGGTCATATCACATTTGCTTTAATATCACTAATTTATCCACTAGCTATTACACAGTTATCCATGTTCAAGGGTAATATCATGCAGTAGGTTGGCTGTTATATGACAGATCTGATGAATGCAGTCTTGGATTTTGCCATTGAGATAATTCACTCTCAGTTTCTCAGAGGTTTTGCTTGCAGCAGAACCACTGCCAGTACGCTTTTTGCAGTTTTAAGAGATTACAAATCTTGCCTCTTGCAACTGATTTATTGCCTACCTCCCTGAATGGAACAGACAAGACTCCAGAAAGCCAACAACAACTCAGCAACATCAAATACGCATCCAAATATGAAGCCTTTATGTAGGTGTGGCCCCTAGGGGTATATGCCTACATCCTGTTGAGCACTTTCCTGGCTTTCTCCAATTGCTTGACCTTGGGCTCTAACTTCAAAGGAGAAGTGAGTGAGTGTTTCATAGGGCTATTTGAAGTGTCCCCACAGAGCTATGGTTTGTCATGTTTGACATAAAGCCTATGTTACACGCATCACTGTTATAGCTAGCCTCCAGCAGGTTTTGTTTGTTATTTATTTATTTTGTTTTGATTTACCCAAAACATAACACCCTTGGAGGGGTGAATACCATTTTCTAGTGTAGAAAGACCGTAACAACAAAAACATTTGGACATTTGAAAGAAACAACACTGAATAAAAATAGATAAATAAATATGCTGAAAGCTATTTTAGGAGTGAGGGACAGTGAGCAGGAGGGTTCTTTTATTTCTGTATTTTAGTCTGTATTTTATCAGGAACAGATTGTATCGTTTGGTCATCTGCATTTACTTGGAGAAATTTGATTTCATTCTCATTAATTTCCTAAGTGGAGTGAGCTATTTTGTAATGAAGCTGTTTGGTAGTAAAGAGATGCAGTTGTTACAGAGGAGCTCTCTCTTCTTCTGTCCTCCTAAATTCTAATCAGGCAGAAAATGGGTTTACTGCCATTTGGTAATTGCATCATGTACCGCGTGATTAGGGTTGCACTCACTGTGTGTGTTTGACAGGCTGGGTCTGTGGGTGTCATCATGTGAGCATGGGTGAGTCTGTGTGTGCCATTGGATGGGTATCTATATTTATTTGGTTGCATATATTTCAATGTGTGTATATTTATGTGTGTGTGTGTGTATTTATGCACTGTGCTGTGCCAAGGAATGGATATCTGCTTGTGAAAACAGTAATTGAGGTCTACTCGTTGATGGTGGTATTTGTCATAATGAAAAGTAAAACATGATTTTCCAGGGATTTCCATTCTTAATCCATATATTTCCCTCAGGAACACAGACTCCCATGTATAGGGAAGCAGTTTGTTCTGTGGCCCCGGACCATCAGGAATGCCCCTCGCTTTATTTCTGGAGCAGTGAACTGTATTGTTATGCCCGTGTCTATGCATACCTGTTTGTATGTATATTGTTTTTTTTTTTTTGTGTGTGTGTGTGTGTTTGTTGTGTGTATATGCATTTGCCTTTGAATATGTGTGTGTGTGTGTGTGTGTTAGTGTCTGTGTGAGTGCACACATAACAGATTCCACTGCAGTGCAAATCTGCATTTGCTCACAGTGCAACTGTGGCCAGGATATTTTAATCCATTAAATATCAATTACCGCACAAACCATTTCCTCTGCCCTGAATGAAAATGAATATTGATTTTTAAGAGCTCTTATATCAGTGTCATTCCCTGTACCTTGGTTTTATACCTATTTTGGTTGTTAATTACCCATAATTCCAAACACAATATCTGTAATTTATGAGAGGTCTAACGGGCAAGTCCTTGGGTGTTTACCTTCTTACCCAGACTAATTATTCTGCCCATTATCAGACAGACAAACAAACAAACAAACACAAATCTTCCAGGTGCTGAACTTCAGAACTATTGATAATGGATATGGTCAATAACTTTCACAACGTCATTATGCTTTCATAACAGTTAGAATTCAAATGAATTATGTAATGAGGGTGAAGGGTGAAGATTGATGCATAGCACCCGTGCCTCACCATCATTGATATGGTAGATTACCATTGTAGTGTCTCTAAAGTGCTCAGATATGTTTTGTTTATTACCATATGTAGTATTCCTGTAATTGTAGTATTTTTGAATGTAGCAATTCCATGCAGTGCTTTATGTACTTGTTGCTTCACAATTCTTAAATATATAGGCTACTAATATAATTACAATTACATTAGTTATGTATTATATATACAATTAGAAATACACTAAATTATGCTATACTATAACATTCACTATAATTGTTTGCAATAATGTTCCTGATATTTTCTCTCTAATGCATACCATAGTTATGCTCTTCCTTCTCCAGTAGAGAATATTATGGTAATTCTTTAACATTGTGTTCTATTTCATCTCTCGGTTTGTTCCTCTCTTTCTCTTTCTCCATCTATCCATGTTTATGCAAGGAGTGAGTAGGCTACTGCAGTGCTGTAGTTCTTGCACCTTGGCAATAAAAATTTAGATCCTTATAAAAAAAAACTCATGTGGAATGCGAGGCAGCGTGCGTGTGGACTGTGATATTTGAGGTTTTTTTTGAGAACTGAACAGAACAGAAATGGTCAGTATTTGTCTTTTCTTAAAAGGGTCATCTTAGTAATCAGCCCATCTGGCTTTTTATAGCCTTACATTTTTGTTCTTGTCAGGAACGGCTTTTTTGCCTATTTTTCAGAGGATGTGACAGCTGACAGCACTATTTGTACGTGTGTGTATCGTGTGTGTGTGTGTGTGTTTGCATTGTATGTGTGTACATGTGTGTGCCTGTGTAGCTGTGTGATACCCAAACCCAAGGTGAATACACAAACTCCGCCTCTGTTTGTATTCCGCCCCCTTTCTCCTTCCCCCCGCGGTGCCCTCCTCACTCACGGCAGCATCTGTGTGTCTTTGGCTCCGTCTCCGCTGGGGCCACCTCAGGGCCTGGGGCCACACACATGCGTGCTCCCCGGGTTAGACACACAGGACCCAGAGGTCTGGAAGGAGGGATGAATCCCACCCGACAGACACATGGCCTGCTGCCACACAGTGTCTTTGTCCCTCCTCTGGGACCGGAGGAGGACGTGAGGTGTGTGTGTGTGTGTGTGTGTGTGTGTGTGTGTGTGTGTGTGCGTGTGTGTGTGCGCGCGCGCATGAGAGAGAGAGAGAGAGAGAGAGAGAGAGAGAGAGAGAGAGAGAGAGAGAGAGAGAGAGAGAGAGAGAGAGAGAGAGAGAGAGAGAGAGAGAGAGAGAGAGAGAGAGAGAGAGAGAGAGAGAGAGAGAGAGAGAGAGAGAGAGAGTGAGAGAGAGAGAGAGAGAGAGAGAGTGAGTGAGTGAGTGAGAGTGAGAGAGAGAGCATGTGTACGTGCAGGGCTGATATGATTGAGCATTCACATCCAGACTGCCTGCTGATCTCTGATCCGCGCGACATTGGCCTTGACAATGGCAGCCCCCTGCCCACCACCACCCACCCTCCCCGACCTGCCGAAAAAGGGCTAAGACACTATTAGACAAATTTGTGGATGAGGCAGACAAAACAAACCCGGCGGGATTGCTGGCGAGCCTATTTACAGAATTAAATTAAACCAGGGCCATTCAGAAAAAAAAAGTTTCTCTCTTGGAAACCTTCACTATGGAGTAATCAATACCCGTGTGTGCCTGCCAAGGCCTCTGTCTTGCTTGAGTCCTCCGGGGGAAGGCCCCTCTGAAGTAGGTGCCCAGTCTCTTGGCTCTGCCATCATCTGTTGCCTCTATTGGGTCGGTGTTTGACCAATTAGAGCCCAGTGGATGTTTGATTTGGTTGAATTTGATCTATCTTTAGTGCAGGCTGCATTGTCACAGTCCATCTACAACTCATTTGGCCCCAGTGCTGAAGGACTTTTTAGAGACCTGTAAGAGATTCATCAAAGCAGCACATGGAAACATGCAGACATTTTCTTTTGAAAAATACTCAGGCTCTAAATATACTCCACAACATATTTTGTAGTTGAACAAAAATAGGCAGTTTCACTAAACAAGATCGTCAGTGGACATATTTCACAACATTCACAACAAACACCACACGATAAGCCACTACAGACAAAAAACAGACCCTCATTTTCTCATTTAGTGATCAGAAACTCTCAATTTGTCACTTGGATCAAATCCCATTGTTCCAATTAAAGCGCTGTAGTCTCTGACAGCAGTCGACATCCAGTCAAGCAGAGCGGCAGGTGTGCCTCTACTTTGCATGGAGGATGGCAAATGCACTAATACTGTAGGTCTATTTTGCTGAGGGGAGACCCAGTGGCTTCATGTGGGTGAATCAATGAATATATATTATTCTGGCACGTTCCCTTTAATAGTCGGCAACAATTTTTTTCTAGAGAACTTTCTAGAGTACCCACCGTTGTATGACCCCTTGCTCTTTGCAACAAAGATGATGGACATGGTCATAATTCCAACTCATTTCCCTTGATATCTCTTGCTTGTTGCTGCTGTGTGTATTGTTTTGTGGGGATTTCCCTGTGAAAGCTTTGGCTACTTGGATGATAAGTTATTACTCCTTCAAATGAATACCCTCATGCCATTGCTTTGAATGAGATCTGTGATTAATGGTATACGTTAATAAGCCTCTCCAAATATTAATATGCAATGTGTCTGTGACTCAGTGGGAATGTAAGCAGCCTCATGCATTATTTGAAATAAAATGAATTACAGCAAATGGTAAATGACACTGATTAGTTTTATCGTCTAAATGAAAATGAATCAGGGCCAGGATTGTAATTAAAAAGGGTACTCAATGCTTTTGTATCGCCTCAGTGGAAAAAGCAACAGTGATTCTCAGAAGTTCCCTCATGAACTCCAGATGGGCGAGAGGGAGGGAGAGATTGCAATGCATATTTGATGAGAGAGGTTGCTGAACCCTTGCTAAAGTACTTTGATTGAATCACTGACAGACAAACACAAGCCTCATTGGTGGTTAGGCATAAAAAATAATTCTTGGGTTCCGGTTTCCGACCGACCCTGTCCATTTATGTGCGACCCAAATTTATTTTATGAGCTTGGGGAAGAAATAACACTAAATAGGCTTAAATAAATCCACAAATAAAAGGCGAACTTTTACATTAATTACCCCATTGCATTATGTAATAGGGATGAGCGTATTCTCTCTTTTTAAAAAGCTAACAAACGAAATAGCCTAGTGCACAGCTGTTCACGAAGACGTTTTGTCACTACCAAGCACCGATTACTACTGGGCCATTTGTTATGTTCTGAATAGGCCTACCTGCCAGTTGGTGGCGAAAACGTAATCTCTGATGCACAGCTCTGATGCACAATGTGAACGTGAAGTAACAGTCGGAATCACCCGCCACGAATATTCATCTTCTGTTAATTAATCTTTCTGTTACAATGGACATGTGCAACGTGTCAGTGATTTGCCCATGCAAGTCCAGCGTGGAGACCAGAATAGTGAGGTTGGGTATAAAGTCATTTGACGATGTCCTTAAAGAGGTGAAAACGTGCCCTTGTATGTTCGTATCTGCAGCCGGCAAAGTTGACCGAGCTGACAAATGGACAGATATCGCTAGCGATGTCGTGTCGACCCCCAACAAGCACTTTGGGTTCAATAGTCAGTAACGTCATGTCTCTATTTTAGTTTAAATATTTGGTTCTGAAGTGTAGCCCAGTGCCAGAATGTTTATTCTCCACGGCTGAAAATAGGCCTACTGAAACTCCGTCCGCCTTCGTGATGCTCTTTCGAGCTCAACAACTCACTCATCTGCCCCCGCCCAAAGTGCCACTGACAAAAAAGGACGAACTGAGAAATTACATCCTGAAAAGCCTGCTCGAAGAGTGGGCTTCTCGGTGCCAGAGAGCACGAACCAAGGGTCGTATTTGCTGACGGTAAGTGAGCTGTAACGTTTGTAGGCTTATGACATGTTTGTTAGCCTAAAATATATTTTTCATATCATATGGATAACATGTTTAGGCTAAGCAATATAACAGGAGTTGGAGTGAGGTTCGTGAATGTGAGGTTGTTCATAAAGCCTTCTGCTTCGACTGAATAAAGAGGTTACAGGAAAATAATAAATGTATAGGCTAAACCTAGAACAAGTCCAGACTAGTCCATTTTGCCATAGGGTCAGTGGATTGGATCCACAGACATAGGTAGCCAGTATGCGTGCAGATTATCACACATAGGCCTACGTAAATGTACACATAACCTACTCCAAATTATCACACCTATGTAAACAAAATATTTCAGTAGTTTTGTGTCAGGCACAATGGTAGAAGTTATATGTTAGCTACATGTTTGCTGATTTGTAGTGTACTTAAATGTATAACAATGTATATTAGTTATGTTAAAATATTAAGCCACTTAAATATTAAAAAGCTGACTTTTTTATTTTTTGTATTTTCAGACACTAACAAATGGCCTCTGGTGCATTACCAACCAACACACTGTTATCCGCGATGCGTCTCTCAAAGACAGGGATGTGCATGCTATTCCATCGTGCTGGAGCTTTGAGGGATACAATGAAGTGAAGAGAAAGAAAATTAAGGAGCAACCCATGTCTGCTGCCATTCTGAAGTGTCACTCCCAAGCCCTGTTGTCTTTGTGTGACCGATCATACATGTCCTCAACTGATGCTTGGAGAGCACTAAGGGAGGACATTTTCAGTCTTGCCACATGCCTTCAGAAGTATGCAGAGTACCTGGAGAGGAAGAAAAATACTGCATCTGCAAATCATAGCTCACATACACCTGTCAGAGTTGTATCGGAGAACATTTCGGTGACACACCACAAAAACACATCCGAGGTGGCTGCAAGGTACCAGCTGCTGGACAATGTTATGTGTCAAACAGATATCTAATACCTGTGCTCCTGGATGAGACTGTACACCTGGAGGAATCCTTTGCAAGTTCATGTCTGTAGCTGTCGATGTGCTGAAATACCAACCTGGGGGCAGCAAGACTGGCATCACCTTTCTGTGGAAAGTGGAAAGCACCAGAACACAGGACGAGCAGCTGACCCAGACCACTCGAGTTGTCAGTTCTCTGCAGCCACTTCTCCCACAGTACCACACCAGATACATGAAAAAAGAATTCAAGAGGAAGGTAGCGAACGTAGCTAAGGTGACACCTAGCATTGTAGAGGCAATCTATCAGGAAATCTAACTTGATTCTTCAGCCCCATCTAATCCTCTCATGAACCAGCGCATCCAAGTGGCTCTCCAGGGAGAGCCTGGCATTATTGTCGACTTGCGCACCCTTAACAGTGGTCGTCCTGGTGACAACTTTGAGGAGTTCTTCTCTAAAATGGAAGAAGCAGTCAATGAAGTCACTGCTGCAGATGATCGGAGACATGGCACTGCCCACCTTTCGCAGTGGTTGTCGCTAGAGGATCTCATTGAACAGGTGAAGTCCAAATGCCCTGAAGGAACCAGGGTGCCCAGCAAAGCCCTTGTGAGGTTGCAATTTGCACCACAGAATCCCTACACCCGGAGAGCTTTGAACTTCACCTCACGCTTTGAACTCAAGTACAAGATCCAGCGAAGACAGCTCAGAGCATCTCACCCTGATGCGCATTTCTGTGCTGCGCTCTTCAAGTTCTTGCGCCTACGCATGCATCAGCTGCGTTCAGACATATTTGTCTTATTCATCGACGATAAGGCCAGTTGGAGAACCAGGGCAGCCTGTGTCCACCGGTGTCCGAGGTCGACACGCAATCACACCTTCAACCAGCCAACTGGTAGCACTGGATCATGACATGACGGGCAAGGGATCCATCACATCCACTGTATACATGCAACCCAATGTCCCTAGTCAGCCAGAAGGTTCATGGTACAGTGGCAAGGTAAAGATTGTGGTGCAGGACTCTGTCTTCCAAAAGTCTACTGCATACAGAAATGCAGCAGCAACAGTAAGGCTCGCACAGGAAGACCCTTCAGGATGCAAACCAATCCATGTCAAGTACAGTGATGGTGGAACAGAACATCGCACCCTACTGGTCAAAGTTCAGCTTAGTCTGATCGCAATATTTAAGATGCTAGCACTGGACATGCTCATTGCCTGCAGAGCAGCTCCAGGCCAGAGCTGGCAGAATCCAGTTGAGAAGGTGATGACTATACTTAACATTGGCCTGCAGAACTGTGCATTGGAGAGAGACAAGACAGGAGAAGACATGGAAAACCTGCTGCAGAGATCCGCAAAGCTGGTGAGAAAAACAAAGAGCTGGCTGAGGCTTGGAGCACTTCAGTTGCGCCAGTGCTGGACACGGTGGCAGGACGCTACGGTCGGCTGAAATTGAAGGGAGAGTCAATCACAGTCATAGATGCCGTCACAGATGCAGAAGAAGATTCTGTTTTGAAGGTAATCAGAACACTCTTCCCAGCAATAAATCCTGCAACTGTGACCAAGCAACAAGCTGACAAGGATCCAGCATTCACAGGGTGGGTGGAGAAACACTGCCGGCAACGCCAGTATCTGTTTCAGGTAACTTTTTCCCTGTTTTTGACTATTTTCATTTAACTCAATGATTATTTTATTATATATTGGTTGTAAAGGACTTAGAGCAGCATTAAATGTATGAAAGATGCTATATAGCTAAAAAAAATCTCTCTTTCTTTATTTCTTTCTGTAGATATGCAAATGTGATGACACTGAATGCTGCTCAGTACCAGTCCTCCCGCCTGAAAAGATGATGTGGCTTCCTGACCCCATGCCTGATGCCTCTTGTAGCAGGATGGACGGCGGCGGAGTAGACAGAAAAGGCCAAGTGATTTCCAAAAGTTATTTTTTTATTTTTCTCTTTCTTTTTTTTTTGTCTTTTCTAAAATTATGTGCAAATCATTACCATGTCATAACACTCAAAAAAGAAAACAAAAACTGATCAAAATCCAAAATAAACAGGCACAGAAATTCACCAGGCTATATCTCACTAGACCCTGAGCAATTCAAAAAGACATATTACTCTCCCGCTTCTCTCCCTAAGACTGAGCCCATGGGGCCTAATACAGACCAGAACTAGCTGTAGCCCCACCTACTGGACACATCCACTGTCTAACATAAATCAATTATCCCCCCAAACATTTTATCACTACAAAATAATAATTCAAAGAAACAAATACAAAATAAACAAAAATACTGAATAATTTCCTTTCCCCAAAATAACTCATAAACCAATACAATTCACCTTAAACCACAGAACATCAAAACACCCCTGTCAAAATGGTCAGGCCAACATCAACCCGGGAAACCCCTCTACTTGTACCCCTAGTGGTAGTGTCCCTCGGGTTTCCAAGCAGGAAGTAATGTACGATGCGGTATGGTGGTGAGTAAAGTGAATACGGTGATGTAGTTAGTTTTAACAAATAAATGAGAATGTTTTTAACGGCCAGTGTGTACAGTTGCGTTTGTCAAATGTAGATGGAGTTAATACAGATGAGATGTGGAAATGACAATGAGTTGTGAACGAACTTTTCAATCGAATACCGCGTACCCACAATTGCCCTCGCGATATGCCGGTAGATGGCTACCTGTCCGCTATGCACTGCGCACGGGTCACGGCTCAATCTGTGACACCTCTGGTAAGAATGTATTTTAACATTCAATACATTGTAGGCAAACTTTGTGAATTATTCACTCAACATGCTTTAGTCAATTATTACATCTGTTCACATATTCATATGACGCCCACAGCTGAAAGCAAAATACTTAAATATGTTTGTGTTGTGCTTAATTGAAGGTGACCATTACTTGTCTCTGGCTGAGGTTATGGGCAAAGACACAGATGACGACCATCGACCTTCTGTCCAACAGTGCCACAAACACAAGCAAGCTGCGTGTGTTGACTTCTTTATGTCAGACGCACTGGAGATGCAACAGAAAGATTCTGGACTGTTCACTGCCCAGCATGCACGGGCCGTAGTTAGCTGCATGGAGTGTTCCAAACCACGAGTTATCTACTCAATGCGGCTCCTCTCCTCTCGCCACCAGTCCACACTAGCAGAAGCACTGTCAGATGACGGCTTTGACTACACCTGTGGGAGTCACATCCTGGAGCCAAGTCATGTTCTTGCATCAACTGTCCAGGTCAGGTTGGCTCTCTCATGTGGGGATCCTGTAGAGTTGGCTTACTACCGTGCACCTTTTGGGAGACAGGATCTATGCGCGCACTGTGGTGGACCTCAAGGAAACAGCTTGCCATCACTGTTAGAACAATTCAAAACTGTCTTACCCTGCTGCCAAGTTTGTATTAGAGCTGGCAAGAAGCACATTGTAGCCAGACCATATGGAAAGCAAAAGTGAGCCTGTGTCAATGGCTGCCATAAGTTTCCTTTCATGCCTCTGTGGTACAGTTCAATGTTTTGAATTGTTAAATGTTATTTTGAAAGTCTTTCTGAAAAGGTTTGTGACAGTATTGAGGTTAATACTTATTAAAGGTATTAAATGAAATATTGCTTATTCATGTTGACTAAATGTTTGTTCCGCTATCACCGCAATTTCCTACCTACCCTTTCTGCCACTGGGGGGGGGGGGGGGGGATCCCTACCGACCCATGACCTCAACTGACAACCAACAGGAACCAAACCTTTTTTTTTTATGCCCTATGTTGATGGTCCAGTGCTGCATCATTAGTTTAAAACTTGCCATGTTCCTCCATTTTGTTGGCAGAGTTAAATGAGCAACTTTCCTGAAATTTCTACAAATGACAGTGTGCCTTTTAAAAAATCTTTCGTTCGCATTTCTAAAGACCTAGACATTTATAACAGATCTTGGCCCTCTGTGGGATAAAGAAACACTTTCATCTCCCAGTCTTTCTCCCAACTCCCCCCTCAAAGGGAGTGACTTTCCATTAGTCTATCACTCAGATGTACCAGATTTAAAACGATCTGCACATTTCCATTCCCCCTCCGCCTCTCTAACAGCGAGTATCTCAGTCATTAGAAGGTGAACTCCATGCTCCAGATTTAATTATGCCTTGCTAAATTTGTCCTTACACTGCTGTATCAACTCAAACTAATTTTCTCGAATCGTCAAAGAAGTGGTAGCAGGAACTCAGACCTTTCCCCGATTAATATTGTCCTTCATTGAAATCGGTTCAGCGACCTCTTCACAAAATGAGGATGAGGATGATAGACGTTTGTGGACATTGTCTGACATAATGACAGTGTATGTCTCTCTGTCTTGGATCTCATTCAACTATACTAGCTTATTTTTCACTTTTGGCCCAAGGAAATGACAACAATTACAATGACATAAGTCAATGCCCTTTAACCATACTTTGTTAATTGTACTGGATTCATTTTTAAACACAAGAATAGGACTATGCAGAGTCATTTCGGACTGGCTTACAGCTAAATTTGTGGAAACCTCCAATTTGAGGAGTGATGAGAATTAATGTCAACAGCTTTCTGATACTTCTATACTATAGAGCCAGCATCTGTAGATGATGGCTGGCTTTATGGACAAGAGAAATCAGTGTATTGGACTTTGAATACTCCCAGTTGGACCATGGTCACTCATGTCAGAGATGTTCTCTACACTGACTCTGCAGCCAGTTAATTGTGTGTGTGTCTGTGTGTTGATTGTTCTGTTGTATAGTGCCCCCAAGTGGCCTGATTATCTCTTTTACCAAACCAGTGCAACTGTTCATTTTGTTGTTATTTATGTTTCTTAACCATTAACCAATGATTTCTCTCTCTCTAAAAAAAGAAATAAGCATGTAAGCAAGCATTAGAGCAGAAAATAACAATCACCTTTAGGAGAGATCCCATTTACAGTTTGAAGTGAAACAGCCCTTAGTTCACTGAATGCCTACTGCCCTGTGTTTGAGGACAATTCAAATCGAGTTTGAATTTTGAATATGGCTAAAATATGATTAGGCAGATTTGCCTATAGGTAGTTAGGTAGGCTCCTGGCACAAAACAGTTTTTCAGAACACAGCAGATGTACAGGCCTACAGCAACTCATAGCTGCGGGCTGAACTGTCCTGGAAGATTCTCTCCCCCCCCCCCCTCTCTCCCTGATACATACAGACACCAGACACTCACAGGGAGAGAGGGGGGGGTATTCCAGGATGGATCCATGATCCATTACTCATCTCCTCTCTCACAGCACATCAACAGCCTGATTGCACCTGCCGCTCTGCATCCCACCCACCTACCCTCAGTGAGGAGTGGTCTGCTGGAGCACTCGCTCAGAGCAGCACACAGCACACTCCACTGCACTTACCCACAGCACTCTGGAACTGGGCCACCATCTGAACACACACATGCACAAGCACACTAGTAAATCACTTTCATACACACATAAACACTAAGTTAACTTAATCAATAAGGAACTCAGAATTTGAAAAGAAATATCTAGTATATTCTCATATCAGTATATTATAAGTAGTTGAGAACTCCTACAAATATTAAAAAATGTCTGCTGTCCTTTTAGTTTCTTGGACCATTGGGTGGTTTCAAAGAAAGTAGTGTGCTTTCATAGCGGCTTGTTTATCATTTCAAACATAAAACTCTCAGGCAGTGATGTGGTATTTCTGATATTACATGTACAGTACACACCAATCATAAATGTTTCCTCGCTCGTGTCCTTAAAAAACAATGTCCTTGTCTGTGTCCTGCTTGGCATCCAAACTGGCAAGACCTGCCAAATCCCAATGAAGAAAAAGTTTGACTTGATAAGATAATGAGATGTGTCTTAAACACAGAATAAATATTTGATTCCACACTTTTTCTGTGCTTTTGAGGTGCACGCTGAATAAGATGTGGCCTAATCTTTGTTTTTCTTGGCAGATCTATCTCTCTTCAGGCAAGCACTCAGTTTGTGTGTGTGTGTGTGTCTGTGTCTGTATTTTACTGGCAGAGTAGAATCCTACAGACTCTCACTTGGCAAAGCAGGCAGTCTTGCTGAGGGATGGCATTTACATTTAAATTTATACATGCAAGTGTGTGTGTGTGTGTGTGCGTGTGCGTGCGCGTGCGCGTGCGCGTGCGTCAAAAGTGAGAACGACACTGTAGAATAGCCCATGTTTCTTGGTTGACAAAGCAGGCTTTTTTTCCCTGCAAGGCACCGTCACTGTCAAATCCTCTACTCTTCCATTCCACTCTTCTGTTTTTCATCTCTTTGGGAGTGTGAAGACAGTGAGAGAGAGAGAGAGGGCAAGAGAGCACAGGTGACAGAAAAATTAAGAGAGAGAGAGAACAACAGAGTGGAGACAGGTGTCAACTACTCAGTATACTCAAACTGCCTCCATGCTGTTCTAAGGAGAGAGAGAGAGAGAGGGAGAGAGAGAGAGAGACTCTTGGCTGAGTATAGCTCTCACTTCAAGGCAAAACACGAGACCTGCTGCCATTGATGATGGCTGAAGAGGCTGCAGCTTCTACCTGTGTCGGAGGAGGCTTAAGCAGAAGACAACTTGCTGTGTTTTAATCCACTTCAAAATCCTAATCTGCAGGGCCCCTCCCTCTCTCTCTCTTTCATTCCTCTCTGGCTTCCAGGCCTGAGCAGTAGGGATTTGCCTGAGATGTCAGCTCCCCTACTTATTCCTCCTCTCAGTCTAGCACCTCTTCTTCCTCCTCTTCTTTTGTTCTGCGAAAAATCAAGAACCTTTTGCTTCACTCATTTTCCATTTCTCACCAATTTAGTGTCAGCTAGCTCACCAAAAAAAGACAGGACCTCTTGAGATTCTGCAAGCTATGAAATACCAGTATGGTGTTGATGTCCTCTTGTACAGTATGTCTTCAAGATTTTGGCTGAACCCATGGCCTTACGTAAGAGCAATAATCTACTCCCTCCTCCCTGACTCCTACATCTCTTGTTCTCGGTTTGCACCACCTTGCAGTAGCGCAGTGCAGGGGGAATCGGCTTAGCAAAAACAAACCGACCACAAAAAGCAAAAAAGCCCTTGCTCTCAACTTGGAGAACAACAACAAAAGAATACAACCATCTTGCCCAGTGACAGCAACAGCATCAGCCTCCATCTTGTGTCCAGTCAGTGAGAGGAGAAGGAAGGACACATGCCGGACTTCAGAGGGCCACAGTGCGAGGTCAGGACGAAGGTGTGAATCTGCAGTGACGTCCCCCTCCACCACCACGCAGTGATTTGCACTTGCCAGCTTCACTCCTGTCACTCTTGCGGTGTCTTGTAGGGTCGCCGGGACTCAGGGAGCTCTCCTGAGGGGGTGGGGGTTGAGGGTGGTGGCTGAGGACCTAGCTGACAAAGTCAGTTAATGCTAAAGCCACCCCAAACACACACACACCCACACTTCTCGACTACTCTTGCATAGATCTCATCCAGCCCACCAAAGCTAGCCCCCTGGGGTGCCGGGTGACAGAAGCGTCAGGCTGATCCTTTTAAGATGGCAGATTGACCACTGAATGCCAATTAAGAAGTGTCAGAGGATCTCTGCGGGATGCGGACTTCACTTGGGAATGGAAAAAAGTTCTTCACTTCACACAGGTCTTACATGTCTGGCAGTCGAAACCAAAGAAGTGACAGCTTTTACTACAGTCAGGCATTTGATGTTCTTCTGAAACAGTGCAAATTAATGTTTTTAATTCAGTGACATGGAAATAATTGGAAAAAAGTCAATGACAGTCAGTCAAAGCTTAAAAAGTGTCAGATGATCAAGTTGGCCTTTGCAGCTTTTGGAACACCCAATGGAATCCAGCCAACTCGTGGATGTTTTAAATTCAAATTCCCTGTGGCATACTGGCGGTAAAAAGGTCAAACAATGACACATAAAAAATACACTGGTGCTTCCGATCTCCATCTGTGCTAATATACTGCTTGGCTAAAGAGGACTGTGAGCTTTGTGGTTTGCATTTTTTTTCTGTCTCTTATCTTCCTCAGTTTCTCTCTGTCAGTCTCTCCCTATCTCTTTCTCCCTCTCCTATGGGAGATTATGGTGTATATGTTTCAGTAATTGACATAATCGAGCTGTTTTTCCCCATGTAAGCTAGCATAATACATTAATATGAGAGATTTTATTAATGTTTTAACAATGAACTACACTTACCCTCTCTTTCTGTCTCTCCCTGTCATCCATCTTTTTTCTTTCTCTCATTCCTCTTCTCATTTGATCTTTCTGTGTTTTCTTCACTCTTCTGCTGTTATTTTCCTTCTCCCACGCACTTTGGGTACCAAAAACCTATACACATTTTTGTTGTCATCTATTTTTATTTCCTGATCTCTTCCTCTTTTCCTCGCATCCTTTCCTCCTCACCTCGCTCACTTGTCATCCTGTCTGCACTTCTACTTCTCACTGTTGACATTCCTGGGTGTTACTCTTGCTCTTGTCTTTTGATTCTATTCGTTCTCTTTTTGACATACCTCCACCCCCCTCCACCTTTTCTCTTGCAGACTATGACGTGTACCCGTGGGGGTGGGGGCGTGGGGCCGGTGGCTCTCGCATGAGGATGCCACTGCGGCTGCTGCTGTGGGAGCACGCCTCTTCCTTCTCCTCTTCCTCCTCCACCTCCTCTTCTTCCTCGTCCTCCTCCTCCTACTCTACCTCGTCCTGCATCACCTTGTCATCCTCCTGCTCGTCCTCGTGGTGGTGGTGGCCCATGGAGGCAGAGTCCTTTACGTTTGCCTCCTCCTCCTCTTTCTCCTCCTTCTCCTCCTTCTCGTCGTCGCTGCTGCCGCCAGCGATCCAGATCCCGCGCGGCCAGTCGCCGCACCCGGCCACCGGCATGGTGACGCTGGAGCAGAAAACCACCTTCGCCCTGGTGCTCTTCCTCTTCCTGCTGCTGGGCGTGCTCATCGTGCGCTGCTTCCGCATCCTGCTGGACCCCTACCGCAGCATGCCCACCTCCACCTGGGCTGACGGGCTCGACGGCCTTGAGAAGGGACAGTTCGACTACACGCTGGCGTAGGGCGGAGGGTCTGCATGCCGGCAGCCCGGGACAGTTTGACCACACACTGGCATAGAAAGATGGATGGCTCAAGACTGGACAGTGTGACTACACAGTAGTGTAGAGAACAGATGCATGAGCTGATGACCTGAGGGAGGGACACATGCTGTCAGAGAGGGAGGTGGAAGATTTCGCACACACGCCTACTACACACAATATCCAAAGGCTTTTGTGATGTTTGAAAGTGTTTAACATGACGGTTATAGGGTGGGCAAATGCTCATTGAGATTGGTGGCGTACATACATTAGAATGCACACAAGTGTAGAGTTATACATACAGTATAAATAGATGTAGACAGAAACATAGATATAAACACACACACTTACATTAGAGGTAATGTTATAAGGATATGTGCCTATGCACTACTGATAAAGATACATAAGGATGTAAAAGTAAATGACTACGGAGATAAGTTTAGGTATAGAATTGTATAGATTGGTTACAGGTACTGTGTTCCTAGCCGACTATCTTTCTGGAGACCCAATGAAGTGGGTTTTAATGGACATCGCTAAAAACATCTTAATGACGTTTTTCTAAACAAAGTTTATGAAGAGCCCTCTGGATGGTTGTCAGCCATCACGCTTGCCACTTACACTTGTCGGAGATTTAAACGGTCCTTACCTGCCTTGCAAAGCCTCCTATCTCCTCCCCATTCTTCTGCACTCCACGAGTAGCTCTAAACTCACATTACCCCTTATCCATAGTGGGTGTCAGTGGACATCGCTCACATACAATTTCCACTATAGGCATCCCAGAACCATGGCCAGCTAACCAAGCCAAACATGCTTATTCTCAGCATTCAATATTAAGGATTCCGATAGGAGAACTAATGGAATACTCATTATTTATTGAAAGGTCAAAGAGTGACTAACCACTCTGAGGGAATGACATTATAAAGGCTCCCATCATTTGTTTTCTTCCTCCTCCAAAGCCCTGCCAGGAATGGGGATTTCTATTCTCTCCTACTCTGTTTCTATGATTCATACATGTTTTAAGCTTGGAGATGTGTTGATATGTGCTCGTGAGAGGTATGCAATACTAGGCAAATGAATACTGACATACTCTGCTCCTCCAGAGTATAGACTCACACAGAGAATGCACTCAGATCAATGCAACTACACAATAATTTAGTCGAATGACGAATGGAACAGCATTCCGATTGGTTTCAATGAAGAAAATGAATGTGTTTACACACAGGCCCTAAAGATCACCATCTGTAAACACACACACCTGCTTTCTGACACAGTTGCCTACACTCTGAAACACACATAGACACACACACAAGCCAAATACGTTCCCACCTTGAACAAATACTGTATTTGTGTGCACCACACATCTTCTGTATTTATAGGGTGTGTATGAGGAACTCTGCTCTGCCACAAGAGACTGCAAATAGCCTCTGGCCAGCTCAGTAGCCCATGACTAGAGGTTGCAGTCATACTGGGTAGTTCTCTTTTAAACACACCTTTTACTTTTTTTTCTTTCTTTCTCTCTTACTCTGTCTCTCTCTATCACTTTCTGCCACTCAACAGACTATGTGCACAGTACTGCTCACTAAATGTTCCAGCTCCAGCACTTTGCAATTCCCACCAAATACGCCGATGCACATCAAGTGTTTGCAGATTGGCATTGATAAACAAGTGGTCCTTATCTATGAAATGGCGGGCTTTATCTGCAGGCCTCCGAGCAGAAATTCATCAATGGAACTTTCAGTGGTCATCTTCCCTGATTGGATTGCATTGCGCGCCCACTGGCTAATCAAAAAATTGCATCCCCCCACTATCATTTAGCAGTAAATACTGTGCATTCGTTTTGATTACAGATTAGACATTCTGTGGCTGCTCCACTGAGCTGACTGATTAGCACAACAATACAAATAAATAAATAAATACGTTTGACACACACACACCAACAAAACAATTTAATGTGAGTGGTTGTGATTAAGTCCGTGGAATCCTATTTGTTTGTTTTGAATGAGCTTAATATCTTGCGGCTATACGCTTCTATTCATCCTGAGGAAAGAACACACGACAGAAGATATACACTAAATTGCTATAGAAAACTAAGAACATATTAAACAGCATATGAAGAGTTCAGATGCAAAACCCTCTAAATCCATCTGACCACTTTTCTTTTAAATGAGCATTTAAAATCAGGCTCCTATAGGTTATTGCCTATAAATTGATATTTCAGACCAAGGAAGAGAGTGGTATTTAGTGGGTTTTGAAGTTAAATTATTTAATTAGCGTATACTATGTGTGGAGAGCATCCACTCACCATCTTTATCTCAATTTTGACATAGGTGGCATTTAGAGGCTTTTGCATCTGAACCCTTCATATACACACACTTACACAGTGCAGAGGGATGCACACCGTGAGAAAACTACTGCCAGTCTCTTCCAGGTTGAGTAACAAATGACTTTTATTAAAGGTTTTCAGAGCCCCATATGGCTTTCATTTTCAACACTCTCCACGTACTGTATCTTCAATGTTTTGCAATGGAGTTTGCACAGAGGTCTTGAGAGGCTCGAGAGCCATTTGAAAAAGCTCTTTCCCAGTCCTTTTTGCACCAGCCCATTGATCCCCTGATGGCCTGGCTCTGCAAATTGAGTAATAAAGGAAGGGCCTTGGTTCCTGCTCTGAGCCACTGCACGTGTCTAACTTACTTATCCAAGTGTTAGTTTTAGAGTCAAACGCAAATATCATGTGAGGTTTAAGCTCCGATGTGGTCTTTCTCCATCGTTTTTGGTGAACGCTGCCACGTGCTTTTGAGATGCTTTTGAGAATTTTAAATGCTGTCTTTGTAAATTCAAAATGGTTTGGCACCTGTTGATGTGGAATACTTAACTTTGTCCTCACAAAGGCCATTTGGTGTGATGTTGGTTTCAGTGTCTCCCACTTGAATGTCAAACTTACTGACCCCACATCCAGCGATGGTTTCTTTTTATTGCACTATAATATTTCTCATCTGCGTGCCAGTCATTGCTACGAATGAGGCCGATGATGAAACTGTCCAAATGTCGCTGACAAGACTGACATTGAGTCACAACAAGTCAGACAGGTTTGGGATGTGGAGCAATGAACTGAACTGGACTGAATGCTCAAACGTGTCATCAGGTGTTCACTTCCTGTTGGTTGAAGTACTGTTAAAAAAAGACTTCCAATGACCTGCCACACCTCGGAGACCCCTCTGCACTTCTTCTTCTTCCTTCAGACTCACTGTAGGCTGTATTCACACACACACACACACACACACACGTGCTGCTGTGACTGTTGGCTCCCTGTAAAAGCACTGTTCTCCTGAAGAGACTTGCTTCGCTTCTCTTTGAATAGGCTTGTATTCAATGCAGTTAAGCAGTGCAGTGCTGAACACGTCTCTGCTTATGTCTATGTGTCATCCAAAAAAAAAAACAAGCAAACAAACAAAAAGAAAATAAATGAGATGTCTAAGTATTTCCAACAACTTCCAACTTACAGGGTTCTTTGTGGGCAAAGGGGTATGTGTGTGCCCTTCCTTGTGATTGTAGAGATGTGTAGACCTGCCTACTGTTAACAATTCTAACTTTTGTCTTCATTGCACTAGAGAACAAGTTTAAAAAGATAGAGGTCTATTTTCAGTCTGTGAAATAAAATGCATAGATGGTCTATAGATCAGTCTGTGTGATTATTTAAAAGTGCTGTTGAAATCTATGGTGATTAACACTTCCAGTGACAACAAGCGTTCAGCCACTCTCTCTTGTGCGTCACAGCTGCATTTGTGTGCTAAGAGTAACTGTGAATAAAGTTCCCTGTTTCATTGGTCTTACTGCGTGTCTATGTATGTATGTATGTGTATGTATGTATATATGTATATATGTATGTATGTGTGTATGTATGTATGTATTTGTCTGTCTCTTCTCTTCCTATCTTAATACTGAACCTCTCTCTCCCTTTATCTCCTAGGTTTTTTCCTTTCCATTCTTTAATTGATACTGTGCATAATTTTGTTTGGATAACTGGCAAAATAGTTTTCTTGGTGTCTACCAGTTTGCCTCTGTTTGGAGCCAAAAACCCAATGCAACACATATTAGGATATGGAGCACATATTTGGTTATGGAAATAGACCGTAAAACAGCCCTTTTTCCTGCTATGAAATGCTTGAGCGACTAGGAGGGCAGAGGGAAAGAAAAGCCAGACAGGTGATGTCAATTCCGGAATGACAGCATCGTCGTCTGATGAAGAGCCGAAGGGCTCGAAACGTCATTTGTGTTGGGGATTGAACTCAAATAAATGTTTAAAAAAAAAACGGAGAGCAAGTGTGCGGACCTTCTCTGTTACGCTGGATCTTGGACTTTTGGCTCCTGCACCTTAATTTGGATGTGCACGTTCCCAAACTAAAATACTAGCATCGTTGTCTCTGCCATCAAACATCATGAACCATCAAAACAACTCAAACTCTATCTTTATCTCATCTGGTGAGCAAGTTGCTGTTGCTATTCATGGACTGTGCTTTCTGCTGGTTATCCCTGGGAACATCGCAGTGGTAGGCCTAGTGTTCATGTGTCAGTGGAGACGCCTATGCAGGCATCTACGGCAGCATGCATGCAGAGGTACGTGCTGGTTCTGCATCGTCAGCAATGGAACAAACTCCAGTGCGAGCAGGTCGTCAGATCAGAGGGCGAGAAAATGGGTGTTCTACTGGAAATTGTGTTGCTTTATGTCACACAATTGAGTATCTTGATGACTTCATACCTCTGCCTGCACAGAAAGGTCAATGACAGAGCCCTGTCCAACTACAAACTACCACTTGTGACCTGCATTATAGTGACATTTTTCATCTTTAGTACTCCCTATATGTTGTTGTTAGCGTAATGATGATGGCTACCCCTTCACAATCTGTTTTAGCTGTTAGAAGGTTGGCCTACAGGGGACCCCGGTGTGCCAGGCAGAGCATTGTTTTCCTCAACAGTTGTGTGAATCCATTCCTGTATGCTTTCAAATTTCCCTGCGTCAAAGTGATGATAAGCAAATTACAAATACTGTTTCACATAGTATAGCAATTTCAGCCTAGGTAAGCATGTTTGTATGATATATCACTTTGTCTTCTCAGTATATAGGCCTAATAGTGGCTTTTATAGCCTGTATGTGTACATTGTCCATTGTTTACATGTTGTACTGCTATAGTAAAACCAATAGCCAGAACAAAAGGTCTTGTATGTGAACATATTTGGCCATTACATTTTTTGAAGAACTAGAAACAGCAGACAGAGAGAGTACAATACTGCCTTGAGATATTTTCTAATGAAGAGAAACTAATGTGTTACTTCTCCTGCCATCATGTAAATATGTCTTTGTTGAATTGTATTTTTAAGGGGTAGGTCTATAATTGTATTCTATTGTGATTTTTCTAATATTTACAATAAATAATAAACAATAAACAATAAATGTTATGCTGTGAATATAATGCGGTTAGGATATTATGCACGAGAAGAGCCATAAGGCGACGGCAGACCCTCACTCCAGGCACACAATATTTTAGCGACCTGTTGCCAATCACAGTTATGCCAGCTGGCGATATATACTTTAGTATATATATACTAAAACTGCTGTTTGGGAAGTTTGCTTTCTTATGTTCTGGGCCAGATGCCGACCACTTCAGTGCTGGTGCATTTATTAGTGTCTTAATGTGTTCCTTCCAATAAAGCGAGATAACTAACACTTCTAAGGTATGTAGGTGGAGACACAGACATACATAGACAGATGGACAGACAGACAGAAGCTAACGAAGTACACCGCTTTATGTGCAGTGTTGGGAGGGTTACTTTCAAAACGTATTCCGTTACAGAATACAGAATACATGCCCAAAAATGTAATTTGTAACGTATTCCGTTACGTTACTCAATCTGAGTAACGTATTCTGAATACTTAGATTACTTCCGCATTGAATTGCCTTTTATAAGTGTAGGAATGCGGCCATCAAATCCTGTTTAGGCCTACTAAACAGGCCTATTCTGGTGTGTTCGTCTGTTCCAAATGGCTGAAGTGTTAGGCCCACATATACCTGATACAACTTTAAAATAGCAAGGTGACCACTAAAACTACAGCAGGCGACTAGGCTAATTAAAACAAACAAAATAAATAGGCTACTTTAAGGGCGTAGCCAGAAATTGTAATTAAGATGTGCCGGTGGCATCAACCCAGTACAAGTGAGGGGCATATGACAGGTGGAACGCAAATGACCTGTAAATGTAAACACTATCTAGGCTACTGTATATCAGGGCTCTCAAAATGAACGTGATCGCGTAATGACAATCAAAAACCGCACGTTAATATGCTAGGCTTACTCGCAAGAATAATTCTTCAGAGGCTGCACCATATAATTCTTTTTAAAACGTAAATGTAGATCTAATTAGAAAAAAAATAATCCATAAATCTATTTTAAGTTAGAATAAAAAACTTAGAATGCAGTTCCTATTTTAGAGATTGGTTTTATTGTAGGCCTAGGTCTAAATCAACACGTGAACTAGGCTTTATTTAGGCCTATTGATTAGCAAACTGTGTAACCGATTGGCCGAAGTAGCTTGAGCTGTTAATACTTGGGAAAATATCCTTTGAACAGACATCAGGAACCACGATCAGTGAGGAACAGGAGTTACCTCCACTTACTTTAGGCTACTCCTAATTTGCTGTGCAAACAGTCATTTCAGGGTCTCCGATGACGCGTCCATAATGCGTGCTGACTGCGTTTTGATGCTAGTGCAAGACGGCGGGGCTTGGATTTAAACATGTAAACAATTTCATCATAGATTGCTTTCAGGAGCTTCTGGGAAATGGAGTTGCCTTAATTTATTTAGAGAGTGAATAAACTTATGAAACAGAGAAGTATCGTCATGTAATCCATTGATTTCAACAATGTAACTGTATTCTAAATACCAACTATTTAACTTGTAACTGTATCGGAATACAGTTACTCATAATTTGTATTCTGAATACGTAACGCCGGTACATGTATTCCGTTACTCCCCAACACTGTTTATGTGCCACTGAAGAGACTCAAGTTGCAATATGCCATTAAGAGCAGGGCTTTGAACCGGTTCAAGGAACGAAAATGAAAACCGGGAACTTTTTGTATTTTACAGGGAACAGAAACGAAACCGGAAACGTTATTATATTTTATGTTCTGGAACAGGAACACTTATTTAAAAATAATGGTAACCGGTTAATACCGGTTTTATTTCGTTCCTCAAAGTTTCCGTTGCCTAATTAACTAAAAAAAAAGTAATTATTTTCCTCCGCACGTTACCATGACGGCTGAGGTTCACTTCCTGTGTGACATCACATCAGACATTCGCTGACTGAATGGAGAGAGAGCTGTGGATTACAAAGTCTCCACTCCACAGGAACGAAATTAACCATTCCGGGAACAGTATTTTTTTGTTCTAACCGGAATGTCAATTTATTGGTGGAACTCATAACCGGAAACGTTATGATTCCGTTTCTGTTCGGAACGAACCGATTGGAAAAAAAAAATCGGTTCAAAGCCCTGATTAAGAGTGCTGTGTGCAACATGGCTAGGAGCCTTACGGAGATACCACTATGCCTGTTTAACTCAAGACAGACTTACTGACAGACCGCTAAGACCTCCAACAGCAGAGCTCTTGAAACATGCTGGAGTTCACCTACACAGAACATGGTTTAGTTAGGGCAGTGGTTCTCAAACTTTTCACAATGAGTAGGCTACCACCTCAGAAAACAATTGGCTCTCCAAGTACCACCACTATGACCGGCATTAAAATACAGTAGCGTAGGCCGATTTAACTACACATTTTACATTGTATGCTGTTTTGCGCTGTTTCTTTTTTTTTCAAGAAAGACAAAACTTAACTTCAGTGATCGCGTCATTTAAGGACTTTTATTATATATATTATATATTTAGGTATTTATGAAAAAACACCTTGGAGACTCCCAGTGTACCACTAGAGAAAGTCTGCGTACCACCAGTGGTACCCGTACCACAGTTTGAGAACCACTGAGTTAGGGTAACTGACAAAATAATGTGCTTGATGTATTACATGTACTACACTACATTTCCTCTGTAACAATATTTGGAACAAAAGATCTGGCACATATTTGGTTATGGAAATAAACCACAGATGGCATAGAAAAGGGCTTTTGTAATCAAATGCAAACAAACAAACAAAAGGCAAGCATCAGTGGAGAGGGGAATAAATATCCCATAGAGATGAAAAGAGAAAACACATGAAGGTTAGACGCATAAAGGTTAGCTATCGAACATCATGAAACATCTCAACAACTCAACTTCGATCTTTATCTCACCTGGAGAGCAAGCTGCTACTGCCATTCGTGGACTTTGCTTTCTGCTGGGAATCTCTGGGAACATCGCAGTGGTGGTGTTCCTACTGCGCCATATCAAGTGGGACAACTTCACCCTCCAGCTGATGCTGAACCTGGCAGCCTCAGACATCCTATCCCTCTTGACTCTATCGGTGTGGATGTACAGCTGTGGGCCTTGCTTCCTGCAAGTTCTTCTACTTCATCGGCCATACAGGCATTCACACCAGTGTGCTGATAGTAATGCTCATGACTGTGCATAGGTACATGCTGGTCCTGCATCGTTCACAGTGGACCAAACTTGGCCAACGGGGAGAGAGGGCTGTGTTGGCAGGCGTGTGGATGCTCGCTAGTGTGCTCGCCATCTCCCCAGTGATCACTGTCAACATCATTGAGGATGAAGGTAAACTCTATTGCGAGCAGGTCGTCAGATTAGAGGGCGAGAAAGTGGGTATTCTTCTACTGGAAATCATGTTACTTTATGTCACACCATTGAGTATCCTGATAACTTCATACATCTGCCTGCACAGAAAAGTTAGTGACAGAGCCCTGTCCAACTACAAACTAGGAAAGCTGGTGACCTGCATCATAGTGACATTTATTATCTTTACTACTCCCTACGTTGTAGTTAGCTTAATGATCACCACCTGTTTTATCTGTGAGAAGGTTGGCCTACACGGGACCGAGACGCGCCGTGCAGAGCATATTTTTCCTGAACAATTGTGTGAATCCATTCCTGTATGCTTTCAATTTTCGCTCTCTGCGTCAAAATGCTTACAAAAATGTCACACAAACTTCAAATAATGTGACGGACAGCTCACAAACTATAGCAACTTTATCATAGGTAAGCAAATTTAAATTTTGGGTAGTGCAGCATAAAGTGACAGTTTTATATTTATGGTTAGCCTAGTTTCTGTTTTTAGAACTGGCAAGACTCTCTCATAATATAACACTTAAGCCTATCTTATATTGTGTTGTGGAAGTCAGATTTGACAATACTTTGTAATAATAATAATAAATATAGCTGCAAGCAGCAATGCGGGGGCCTAGCAGAGCGCTATAGCAGAAATGGCGTTGCCACGGCATGAGCAAGCACTTACAGCAAGAGGCCAAATAACACCAATGTCTTTGTGCGGTCTCACAATCAGCTACCATGTCCCTGTACCAAGTTTGGACTTCATACACCAAAGTGTTGCTGAGATACGAGCTCACTTCCTGTATTACAGCGCCCCCTGTAGAGGCCAAATGATTCCAATTTCCTAGTGCATCATCATAATCAGGTAACAGGTCCTTATACTAAGTTTGGAGTTTGTACACCAAAGCGTTGCTGAGATACAAGCTCACTTCCTGTATTACAGCACCCCCTATAGAGGCCAAATGATGCCAATTTCCTGCTGTGTCCTCACAATCAGATACAAAGTCCCTGTACCCAGTTTGGACTTCATACATTAAAGCGTCTCCGAGATGTTAGCCCACTTCCTGTTTTGCGGCTTCATGGCCATATTTGATTGGCTGCCATAGGCCAATAAAGTGGAATCTGAAAAATCTGACAAGTATCGTTTGTGCGGCTCGGTCTGAAGATCATCTCTGCCAAGTTCTGTGAAAATCAAATGAAATTTGTGACCGCTGAAACTTTTCGTAGAGTTTAGACCAATTCCAATATGGCGATGGTCCAATATGGCAGAAAGTGACGGGATAGGAGTCGATGAACTCGGGATGGTCCAAGGATTCAGAGGCTACCTCAATTGTGAAAATCAGACAAAAGAGTCAAGGATCACGCGCATAAACGCATGTGCAGCATTAAACTGGTGGTGGCGCTAGTGTGTTCAATGTATATGCATGAAATTTGGTGTGAGTGATTGGGACAGTGTCCTGACTAATGGTCTTGAGTTTTGTTATGTTATCTCAAAGCGTCACCTAGATGTTTGTCCACTTCCTGTTTGGCGTCCTCGTCACCATATTTGATTGGCTGTCACGGGCAAACAAAAATGAAATTGAAAAATCTGACCAGTATCGTTTGTGCGGCTCGGGCAGAAGATCATCTCCAACAAGTTTCGTGAAAATCTGAGGAAATTTGTAACCGCTGAAACTTTTCGTAGAGTTTGGACTAAATCCAATATGGCGGAGGTCCAGTATGGCCAAAAGTGATGTAATAGGGGTCAATCAACTCAAGTCAGTCCAGGGATTCCAACGGTGCTTAATTTGTGAAAATCGAACACACCGTTCAATTGTTACATGCGTAAATGTGAGTCCAGATTCGACCTATTGGTGGCGCTAGAGTGTTCGGCAGAGAGCTTTGTAAATTCGTGAGAGTGATCATGGGACGGTCCTGAATCAGGGCGCTAAATTTCATAATAATAATGACTTGCAAATACCTTTCAACCCAGCTTTTCAACTTTCAGCCAAACTTTGACCTGTTGGTGGCGCTAGACGGCTGGGTTTAGAGGTCCGTAAATGAGTGTGAGTGGTCAGTGGAGTGTCCCGAAACTTTCTGCCAAAAAATCTGCACTTTTTAGCCAGGCGTTCTATGGGCTGCCATAGACTCCAATGGCAGAAGTGTAATAATAATAATAAATATAGCTGCAAGCAGCAATGCGGGGGCCTAGCAGAGCGCTATAGCAGAAATGGCGTTGCCACGGCATGAGCAAGCACTTACAGCAAGAGGCCAAATTACACCAATGTCTTTGTGCGGTCTCACAATCAGCTACCATGTCCCTCTACCAAGTTTGGACTTCATACACCAAAGTGTTGCTGAGATGTGAGCTCACTTTCATTATTACAGCACCCCTAGAGGCCAAATGAGACCACTTTACTTCATGTCCTCACAATCAGCTAATATGTCCCTGTACTAAGTTTGGACTTCATACACCGAAGTGTTGCTGAGATACAAGCTCACTTCCTGTATTACAGCGCCCCCTATAGAGGCCACATGATGCCAATTTCTTAGTGCGTCCTCACAATCAGATACCAAGTCCCTGTACCAAGTTTGGACTTCATACATTAAAGCATAGCCGAGATGTTAGCCCACTTCCTGTTTGGTGGCTTCATTGCCATATTTGATTGGCTGTCACGGGCAAACAAAAATGAAATTAAAAAATCTGACAAGTATTGTTTGTGCGGCTCGGTCTGAAGATCATCTCCGACAAGTTCTATGAAAATCGGATGAAATTTGTAACCGCTGAAACTTTTCTTAGAGTTTGGACTAAATCCAATATGGCGGAGGTCCAATATGGCGGAAAGTGATAGGTTAGGGGTTGATGAACTCTGTATGGTCCAAGGATTCAGACACTACCTCAATTGTGAAAATCAGTCAAAAGAGTCAAGGATCACGCGCATGAACGCATGTCCAGCATTGAACTGGTGGTGGCGCTAGTGTGTTCAATGTATATGCACGAAAAGTGGTGTGAGTGATTGGGACAGTGTCCTGACTAATGGTCTCAAGTTTTGTTATGTTAACTCAAAACTTCACCTAGATGTTTGTCCACTTCCTGTTTGGCGGCTTCGTCACCATATTTGATTGGCTGTCACGGGCAAACAAACTTGAAATTGAAAAATCTGGCAAGTATCTTTTGTGCGGCTCGGGCAGAAGATCATCTCCGCCAAGTTCTGTGAAAATCGGATGAAATTTGTGAACGCTGAAACTTTTCGTAGAGTTTGGACTAAATCCAATATGGCGGAGGTCCAGTATGGCGGAAAGTGACGTAGTAGAGGTCATTCAACTCAGTTCAGTCCAGGGATTCCAACGGTGCTTGATTTGTGTAAATCGAACACACCGTTCAATTGTTACATGCGTGAATGTGAGTCCAGATTCGACCCATTGGTGGCGCTAGAGTGTTTGGCATAGAGTTCTGTAAATTGGTGAGAGTGATCATGGGACGGTCCTGAATCAGGGCGCTAAATTTCATAATAATAATGACTTGCGAATACCTTTCAATCCAGCTTTTCAACTTTGGGCCAAACTTTGACCTGTTGGTGGCGCTAGATGGCTGGGTTTAGAGATCTGTAAATTAGCGTTAGTGGTCAGTGGAGTGTCCCGAAACTTTCAGGCAAAAAATCTGCACTTTTTAGCCAGGCGTTCTATGGGCTGCCATAGACTCCAATGGCAGAAGTGTAATAATAATAATAAATATAGCTGCAAGCAGCAATGCGGGGGCCTAGCAGAGCGCTATAGCAGAAATGGCGTTGCCACGGCATGAGCAAGCACTTACAGCAAGAGGCCAAATTACACCAATGTCTTTGTGCGGTCTCACAATCAGCTACCATGTCCCTCTACCAAGTTTGGACTTCATACACCAAAGTGTTGCTGAGATGTGAGCTCACTTTCATTATTACAGCACCCCTAGAGGCCAAATGAGACCACTTTACTTCATGTCCTCACAATCAGCTAATATGTCCCTGTACTAAGTTTGGACTTCATACACCGAAGTGTTGCTGAGATACAAGCTCACTTCCTGTATTACAGCGCCCCCTATAGAGGCCACATGATGCCAATTTCTTAGTGCGTCCTCACAATCAGATACCAAGTCCCTGTACCAAGTTTGGACTTCATACATTAAAGCATAGCCGAGATGTTAGCCCACTTCCTGTTTGGTGGCTTCATTGCCATATTTGATTGGCTGTCACGGGCAAACAAAAATGAAATTAAAAAATCTGACAAGTATTGTTTGTGCGGCTCGGTCTGAAGATCATCTCCGACAAGTTCTATGAAAATCGGATGAAATTTGTAACCGCTGAAACTTTTCTTAGAGTTTGGACTAAATCCAATATGGCGGAGGTCCAATATGGCGGAAAGTGATAGGTTAGGGGTTGATGAACTCTGTATGGTCCAAGGATTCAGACACTACCTCAATTGTGAAAATCAGTCAAAAGAGTCAAGGATCACGCGCATGAACGCATGTCCAGCATTGAACTGGTGGTGGCGCTAGTGTGTTCAATGTATATGCACGAAAAGTGGTGTGAGTGATTGGGACAGTGTCCTGACTAATGGTCTCAAGTTTTGTTATGTTAACTCAAAACTTCACCTAGATGTTTGTCCACTTCCTGTTTGGCGGCTTCGTCACCATATTTGATTGGCTGTCACGGGCAAACAAACTTGAAATTGAAAAATCTGGCAAGTATCTTTTGTGCGGCTCGGGCAGAAGATCATCTCCGCCAAGTTCTGTGAAAATCGGATGAAATTTGTGAACGCTGAAACTTTTCGTAGAGTTTGGACTAAATCCAATATGGCGGAGGTCCAGTATGGCGGAAAGTGACGTAGTAGAGGTCATTCAACTCAGTTCAGTCCAGGGATTCCAACGGTGCTTGATTTGTGTAAATCGAACACACCGTTCAATTGTTACATGCGTGAATGTGAGTCCAGATTCGACCCATTGGTGGCGCTAGAGTGTTTGGCATAGAGTTCTGTAAATTGGTGAGAGTGATCATGGGACGGTCCTGAATCAGGGCGCTAAATTTCATAATAATAATGACTTGCGAATACCTTTCAATCCAGCTTTTCAACTTTGGGCCAAACTTTGACCTGTTGGTGGCGCTAGATGGCTGGGTTTAGAGATCTGTAAATTAGCGTTAGTGGTCAGTGGAGTGTCCCGAAACTTTCAGGCAAAAAATCTGCACTTTTTAGCCAGGCGTTCTATGGGCTGCCATAGACTCCAATGGCAGAAGTGTAATAATAATAATAAATATAGCTGCAAGCAGCAATGCGGGGGCCTAGCAGAGCGCTATAGCAGAAATGGCGTTGCCACGGCATGAGCAAGCACTTACAGCAAGAGGCCAAATTACACCAATGTCTTTGTGCGGTCTCACAATCAGCTACCATGTCCCTCTACCAAGTTTGGACTTCATACACCAAAGTGTTGCTGAGATACGAGCTCACTTCCTGTATTACAGCGCCCCCTGTAGAGGCCAAATGATTCCAATTTCCTAGTGCATCATCATAATCAGGTAACAGGTCCTTATACTAAGTTTGGAGTTTGTACACCAAAGCGTTGCTGAGATACAAGCTCACTTCCTGTATTACAGCACCCCCTATAGAGGCCAAATGATGCCAATTTCCTGCTGTGTCCTCACAATCAGATACAAAGTCCCTGTACCCAGTTTGGACTTCATACATTAAAGCGTCTCCGAGATGTTAGCCCACTTCCTGTTTTGCGGCTTCATGGCCATATTTGATTGGCTGCCATAGGCCAATAAAGTGGAATCTGAAAAATCTGACAAGTATCGTTTGTGCGGCTCGGTCTGAAGATCATCTCTGCCAAGTTCTGTGAAAATCAAATGAAATTTGTGACCGCTGAAACTTTTCGTAGAGTTTAGACCAATTCCAATATGGCGATGGTCCAATATGGCAGAAAGTGACGGGATAGGAGTCGATGAACTCGGGATGGTCCAAGGATTCAGACGCTACCTCAATTGTGAAAATCAGACAAAAGAGTCAAGGATCACGCGCATAAACGCATGTGCAGCATTAAACTGGTGGTGGCGCTAGTGTGTTCAATGTATATGCACGAAAATTGGTGTGAGTGATTGGGACAGTGTCCTGACTAATGGTCTCGAGTTTTGTTATATTAACTCAAAGCGTCACCTAGATGTTTGTCCACTCCCTGTTTGGCGGCTTCGTCACAATATTTGATTGGCTGTCACGGGCAAATAAAAATGAAATTGAAAAATCTGACCAGTATCGTTTGTGCGGCTCGGGCAGAAGATCATCTCTAACAAGTTTCGTGAAAATCGGAGGACATTTGTAACCGCTGAAACTTTTCGTAGAGTTTGGACTAAATCCAATATGGCGGAGGTCCAGTATGGCCGAAAGTGACGTAATAGGGGTCAATCAACTCAAGTCAGTCCAGGGATTCCAACGGTGCTTAATTTGTGAAAATCGAACACACCGTTCAATTGTTACATGCGTAAATGTGAGTCCAGATTCGACCTATTGGTGGCGCTAGGGTGTTCGGCATAGAGTTCTGTATATTGGTGAGAGTGATCATGGGACGGTCCTGAATCAGGGCGCTAAATTTCATAATAATAATGACTTGTGAATACCTTTCAACCCAGCTTTTCAACTTTCGGCCAAACTTTGACCTGTTGGTGGCGCTAGATGGCTGGGTTTAGAGATCTGTAAATTAGCGTTAGTGGTCAGTGGAGTGTCCCGAAACTTTCTGGCAAAAAATCTGAACTTTTTAGCCAGGCGTTCTATGGGCTGCCATAGACTCCAATGGCAGAAGTGTAATAATAATAATAAATATAGCTGCAAGCAGCAATGCGGGGGCCTAGCAGAGCGCTATAGCAGAAATGGCGTTGCCACGGCATCAGCAAGCACTTACAGCAAGAGGCCAAATTACACCAATGTCTTTGTGCGGTCTCACAATCAGCTACCATGTCCCTCTACCAAGTTTGGACTTCATACACCAAAGTGTTGCTGAGATGTGAGCTCACTTTCATTATTACAGCACCCCTAGAGGCCAAATGAGAACACTTTCCTTCATGTCCTCACAATCAGCTAATATGTCCCTGTACCAAGTTTGGACTTCATACACCAAAGTGTTGCTGAGATACGAGCTCACTTCCTGTATTACAGCGCCCCCTATGGAGGCCAAATGATTCCAATTTCCTAGTGCATCATCATAATCAGGTAACAGGTCCTTATACTAAGTTTGGACTTTGTACACCAAAGCGTTGCTGAGATACAAGCTCACTTCCTGTATTACAGCGCCCCCTATAGAGGCCAAATGATGCCAATTTCTTACCGTGTCCTCACAATCAGATACAAAGTCCCTGTACCAAGTTTGGACTTCATACATTAAAGCATAGCCGAGATGTTAGCCCACTTCCTGTTTGGTGGCTTCATCGCCATATTTGATTGTCTGTCACGGGCAAACAAAAATGAAATAAAAAAATCTGACAAGTATCGTTTGTGCGGCTCGGTCTGAAGATCATCTCTGCCAAGTTCTGTGAAAATCAAATGAAATCTGGGACCGCTGAAACTTTTCGTAGAGTTTAGACCAATTCCAATATGGCGGAGGTCCAATATGGCGGAAAGTGATGGGATAGGAGTCGATGAACTCGGGATGGTCCAAGGATTCAGATGCTACCTCAATTGTGAAAATCAGACAAAAGAGTCAAGGATCACGCGCATGAACGCATGTGCAGCACTAAACTGGTGGTGGCGCTACTGTGTTCAATGTATATGCATGAAAATTGGTGTGAGTGATTGGGACAGTGTCCCGACTAATGGTCTCGAGTTTTGTTATGTTAACTCAAAGCATCACCTAGATGTTTGTCCACTTCCTGTTTGGCGTCCTCGTCACCATATTTGATTGGCTGTCACGGGCAAACAAAAATGAAATTGAAAAATCTGACCAGTATCGTTTGTGCGGCTCGGGCAGAAGATCATCTCCAACAAGTTTCGTGAAAATCTGAGGAAATTTGTAACCGCTGAAACTTTTCGTAGAGTTTGGACTAAATCCAATATGGCGGAGGTCCAGTATGGCCAAAAGTGACGTAATAGGGGTCAATCAACTCAAGTCAGTCCAGGGATTCCAACGGTGCTTAATTTGTGAAAATCGAACACACCGTTCAATTGTTACATGCGTAAATGTGAGTCCAGATTCGACCTATTGGTGGCGCTAGAGTGTTCGGCATAGAGCTTTGTAAATTCGTGAGAGTGATCATGGGACGGTCCTGAATCAGGGCGCTAAATTTCATAATAATAATGACTTGCAAATACCTTTCAACCCAGCTTTTCAACTTTCAGCCAAACTTTGACCTGTTGGTGGCGCTAGACGGCTGGGTTTAGAGGTCCGTAAATGAGTGTGAGTGGTCAGTGGAGTGTCCCGAAACTTTCGACGAAAAAATCTGAACTTTTTAGCCAGGCGTTCTATGGGCTGCCATAGACTCCAATGGCAGAAGTGTAATAATAATAATAATAATAATAGGAAAAACTACTAAAACAATGGGTGCCTTCGCAGCTTCGCTGCTAGGCCCCCAATAATAATAGGAAAAACTACTAACTCAATGGGTGCCTTCGCAGCTTCGCTGCTAGGCCCCCAATAATAATAATAGGAAAAACTACTAAAACAATGGGTGCCTTCGCAGCTTCGCTGCTAGGCCCCCAAATATAGCTGCAAGCAGCAATGCGGGGGCCAAGCAGTGCGCTATAGCAGGAATGGCGTTGCCATGGGATGAGCAAGCACTCACAGCAAGTTTGATGGCAATTGGATAAAGAACGGCTGAGAAATAAGCTAATTTACTTTGTTAAAGCACAACTAGAGGCCAAATTACACCAATGTCCTTGTGCGTTCTTACAATCAGCTCCCATATCCGTCTACCAAGTTTGGACTTCATACACCAAAGTGTTGCTGAGATGTGAGCTCACTTTCTTTATTGCAACACCCCTAGAGGCCAAATGAGACCACTTTCCTTGCATATCCTCACAATCAGCTAATATGTCCATGTATCAAGTTTGGACTTCATACAACGAAGCGTTGCTGAGATATGAGCCCACTTCCTGTATTACAGCGCCCCCTATAGAGGCCAAATGATGCCAATTTCCTACTGTGTCCTCACAATCAGATACCAAGTCCCTGTACCAAGTTTGGACTTCATACATCAAAGCGTTGCTGAGATACAAGCTCACTTCCTGTATTGCAGCGCCCCCTGTAGAGGCCAAATGACGCCAATTTCCTAGTGCATCCCCACAATCAGGTACCAAGTCTCTATACCAAGTTTGGACTTCGTACATCAAAGCATTGCTGAGATACAAGCTCACTTCCTGTATTGCAGCGCCCCCTATAGAGGCCAAATGATGCCAATTTCCTAGTGCGTCCTCACAATCAGATACCAAGTCCCTGTACCAAGTTTGGACTTCATACATTAAAGCGTAGCCGAGATGTTAGCCCACTTCCTGTTAGGCGGCATCGTCGCCATGTGTGATTTGCTGTCACGGGCAAATAAACTTAAAATTAAAAAATCTGACAAGTATCGTTTGTGCGGCTCGGTCTGAAGATCATCTCCGCCAAGTTCTGAGAAAATCGGAAGAAATTTGTAACCGCTGAAACTTTTCGTAGAGTTTGGACTAAATCCAACATGGCGGAGGTCCAATATGGCGGAAAGTGACGGGATAGGGGTCGATGAACTTGGGATGTTCCAAGGATTAAGACGCTACCTCAATTGTGAAAATCAGACAAAAGAGTCAAGGATCACGCGCATGAACGCATGTCCAGCATTGAACTGGTGGTGGCGCTAGAGTGTTCAATGTATATGCATAAAAATTGCTGTGAGTGATTGGGACAGTGTCCTGACTAATGGTATCGAGTTTTGTTATGTTAACTCAAAGCGTCACGGAGATGTTAGTCCACTTCCTGTTTGGCGGCTTCATCACCATATTTGATTGGCTGTTACAGGCAAACAAAAATGAAATTGAAAAATCTGACAAGTATCGTTTTTGCGGCTCGGGCAGAAGATCATCTCCGCCAAGTTCTGTGAAAATCGGATGAAATTTGTAACCGCTGAAACTTTTCGTAGAGTTTGGACTAAATCCAATATGTCGGAGGTCCAATATTGCAGAAAGTGACGGGATAGGAGTCGATGAACTCGGGATGGTCCAGGGATTCAGACGCTACCTCAATTGTGAAAATCAGACAAAAGAGTCAAGGAATACGCGCATGAACGCATGTCCAGCATTAAACTGGTGGTGGCGCTAGAGTGTTCAATGTATATGCATAAAAATTGCTGTGAGTGATTGGGACAGTGTCCTGACTAATGGTATCGAGTTTTGTTATGTTAACTCAAAGCGTCACGGAGATGTTAGTCCACTTCCTGTTTGGCGGCTTCATCACCATATTTGATTGGCTGTTACAGGCAAACAAAAATGAAATTGAAAAATCTGACAAGTATCGTTTTTGCGGCTCGGGCAGAAGATCATCTCCGCCAAGTTCTGTGAAAATCGGATGAAATTTGTAACCGCTGAAACTTTTCGTAGAGTTTGGACTAAATCCAATATGTCGGAGGTCCAATATTGCAGAAAGTGACGGGATAGGAGTCGATGAACTCGGGATGGTCCAGGGATTCAGACGCTACCTCAATTGTGAAAATCAGACAAAAGAGTCAAGGAATACGCGCATGAACGCATGTCCAGCATTAAACTGGTGGTGGCGCTAGAGTATTCAATGTATGCATAAAAATTGCTGTGAGAGATTGGGACAGTGTCCTGACTAATGGTACCGAGTTTTGTTATGTTAGCTCAAAATGCCACAGAGATGTTAGTCCACTTCCTGTTTGGCAGCTTCATCGCCATATTTGATTGGCTGTCACGGGCAAACAAAAATGAAATTGAAAAATCTGACAAGTATCTTTTGTGCGGCTCGGGAAGAAGATCATCTCCGCCAAGTTCCATGAAAATCGGATGAAATTTCTGACCGCTGAAACTTTTTGTAGAGTTTGGACTAAATCCAATATGACGGAGGTCCAATATGGCGGAAAGTGACGTAATAGGGTTCATTGAAATTAGGTCGGTCCAGGGATTCCAACGGTGCCTGATATGTGAAAATCGGACGCACCGTTCAATGGTCACATGCGTGAATGCAATCCAGGTTCGACCCATTGGTGGCGCTAGAGTGTTGGGCATAGAGTTCTGTAAATTGGTGAGAGTGATCATGGGACAGTGCTGAATCAGTGTACCAAATTTCATAACTTTAGACCCAGCGATTCAATTTTCGGCCAGATTTTGACCTGTTGGTGGCGCTAGATGGCTGGGTTTAGAGGTCCGTAAATAAGTGTGAGAGGTCAGTGGAGTGTCCCGAAACTTTCTGCCAAAAAATCTGAACTTTTTAGCCAGGCGTTCTATGGGCTGCCATAGACTCCAATGGCAGAAGTGTAATAATAGGAAAAGCTAGTAACTCAATGGGTGCCTTCGCAGCTTCGCTGCTTGGCCCCCAAATATAGCTGCAAGCAGCAATGCGGGGGCCTAGCAGAGCGCTATAGCAGAAATGGCGTTGCCACGGCATGAGCAAGCACTTACAGCAAGAGGCCAAATTACACCAATGTCTTTGTGCGGTCTCACAATCAGCTACCATGTCCCTCTACCAAGTTTGGACTTCATACACCAAAGTGTTGCTGAGATACGAGCTCACTTCCTGTATTACAGCGCCCCCTGTAGAGGCCAAATGATTCCAATTTCCTAGTGCATCATCATAATCAGGTAACAGGTCCTTATACTAAGTTTGGAGTTTGTACACCAAAGCGTTGCTGAGATACAAGCTCACTTCCTGTATTACAGCACCCCCTATAGAGGCCAAATGATGCCAATTTCCTGCTGTGTCCTCACAATCAGATACAAAGTCCCTGTACCCAGTTTGGACTTCATACATTAAAGCGTCTCCGAGATGTTAGCCCACTTCCTGTTTTGCGGCTTCATGGCCATATTTGATTGGCTGCCATAGGCCAATAAAGTGGAATCTGAAAAATCTGACAAGTATCGTTTGTGCGGCTCGGTCTGAAGTTCATCTCTGCCAAGTTCTGTGAAAATCAAATGAAATTTGTGACCGCTGAAACTTTTCGTAGAGTTTAGACCAATTCCAATATGGCGATGGTCCAATATGGCAGAAAGTGACGGGATAGGAGTCGATGAACTCGGGATGGTCCAAGGATTCAGACGCTACCTCAATTGTGAAAATCAGACAAAAGAGTCAAGGATCACGCGCATAAACGCATGTGCAGCATTAAACTGGTGGTGGCGCTAGTGTGTTCAATGTATATGCATGAAATTTGGTGTGAGTGATTGGGACAGTGTCCTGACTAATGGTCTTGAGTTTTGTTATGTTATCTCAAAGCGTCACCTAGATGTTTGTCCACTTCCTGTTTGGCGTCCTCGTCACCATATTTGATTGGCTGTCACGGGCAAACAAAAATGAAATTGAAAAATCTGACCAGTATCGTTTGTGCGGCTCGGGCAGAAGATCATCTCCAACAAGTTTCGTGAAAATCTGAGGAAATTTGTAACCGCTGAAACTTTTCGTAGAGTTTGGACTAAATCCAATATGGCGGAGGTCCAGTATGGCCAAAAGTGATGTAATAGGGGTCAATCAACTCAAGTCAGTCCAGGGATTCCAACGGTGCTTAATTTGTGAAAATCGAACACACCGTTCAATTGTTACATGCGTAAATGTGAGTCCAGATTCGACCTATTGGTGGCGCTAGAGTGTTCGGCATAGAGCTTTGTAAATTCGTGAGAGTGATCATGGGACGGTCCTGAATCAGGGCGCTAAATTTCATAATAATAATGACTTGCAAATACCTTTCAACCCAGCTTTTCAACTTTCAGCCAAACTTTGACCTGTTGGTGGCGCTAGACGGCTGGGTTTAGAGGTCCGTAAATGAGTGTGAGTGGTCAGTGGAGTGTCCCGAAACTTTCTGCCAAAAAATCTGCACTTTTTAGCCAGGCGTTCTATGGGCTGCCATAGACTCCAATGGCAGAAGTGTAATAATAATAATAATAATAATAATAAATATAGCTGCAAGCAGCAATGCGGGGGCCTAGCAGAGCGCTATAGAGCAGAGCGCAGAGCAAGCACTCAGCAGCAAGATGACAAATTACACCAATGTCTTTGTGTGTTCTCACAATCAGCTACCATGTCCCTCTACCAAGTTTGGACTTCATACAGCAAAGTGTTGCTGAGATGTGAGCTCACTTTCATTATTACAGCATCCCTAGAGGCCAAATGAGACCACTTTCCTTCATGTCCTCACAATCAGCTAATATGTCCCTGTACCAAGTTTGGACTTCATACACCGAAGTGTTGCTGAGATACGAGCTCACTTCCTGTATTACAGTGCCCCCTATAGAGGCCAAATGATGCCAATTTCCTACTGTGTCCTCACAATCAGGTACCAAGTCCCTGTACCAAATTAGGACTTCATACATCAAAGTGCTGCTAAGATAGGAGCTCACTTCCTGTATTGCAGCGCCCCCTATAGAGGCCAAATGATTCCAATTTCCTAGTGTGTCATCATAATCAGGTAACAGGTCCTTATACCAAGTTTGGAGTTTGTACACCAAAGCGTTGCTGAGATACAAGCTCATTTCCTGTATTACAGCGCCCCCTATAGAGGCCACATGATGCCAATTTCCTAGTGCGTCCTCACAATCAGATACCAAGTCCCTGTACCAAGTTTGGACTTCATACATTAAAGCATAGCCGAGATGTTAGCCCACTTCCTGTTTGGTGTCTTCATCGCCATATTTGATTGGCTGTCACGGGCAAACAAAAATGAAATTAAAAAATCTGACAAGTATCGTTTGTGCGGCTCGGTCTGAAGATCATCTCCGACAAGTTCTGTGAAAATCGGATGAAATTTGTAACCGCTGAAACTTTTCGTAGAGTTTGGACTAAATCCAATATGGCGGAGGTCCAATATGGCGGAAAGTGATAGGTTAGGGGTCGATGAACTCTGTATGGTCCAAGGATTCAGACACTACCTCAATTGTGAAAATCAGACAAAAGAGTCAAGGATCACGCGCATGAACGCATGTCCAGCATTGAACTGGTGGTGGCGCTAGTGTGTTCAATGTATATGCACGAAAATTGGTGTGAGTGATTGGGACAGTGTCCTGACTAATGGTCTCGAGTTTTGTTATATTAACTCAAAGCGTCACCTAGATGTTTGTCCACTCCCTGTTTGGCGGCTTCGTCACAATATTTGATTGGCTGTCACGGGCAAATAAAAATGAAATTGAAAAATCTGACCAGTATCGTTTGTTCGGCCCGGACAGAAGATCATCTCTAACAAGTTTCGTGAAAATCGGAGGAAATTTGTAACCGCTGAAACTTTTCGTAGAGTTTGGACTAAATCCAATATGGCGGAGGTCCAGTATGGCCGAAAGTGACGTAATAGGGGTCAATCAACTCAAGTCAGTCCAGGGATTCCAACGGTGCTTAATTTGTGAAAATCGAACACACCGTTCAATTGTTACATGCGTAAATGTGAGTCCAGATTCGACCTATTGGTGGCGCTAGGGTGTTCGGCATAGAGTTCTGTATATTGGTGAGAGTGATCATGGGACGGTCCTGAATCAGGGCGCTAAATTTCATAATAATAATGACTTGTGAATACCTTTCAACCCAGCTTTTCAACTTTCGGCCAAACTTTGACCTGTTGGTGGCGCTAGATGGCTGGGTTTAGAGATCTGTAAATTAGCGTTAGTGGTCAGTGGAGTGTCCCGAAACTTTCTGGCAAAAAATCTGAACTTTTTAGCCAGGCGTTCTATGGGCTGCCATAGACTCCAATGGCAGAAGTGTAATAATAATAATAAATATAGCTGCAAGCAGCAATGTGGGGGCCAAGCAGTGCGCTATAGCAGGAATGGCGTTGCCATGGCATGAGCAAGCACTCACAGCAAGAAGCCAAATTACACCAATGTCCTTGTGCATTCTCACAATCAGCTACCATGTCCCTCTACCAAGTTTGGACTTCATACACCAAAGTGTTGCTGAGATGTGAGCTCACTTTCTTTATTACAGCACCCCTAGAGGCCAAATGAAACCACTTTCCTTCCATGTCTTCATAATCAGCTAATATGTCCCTGTACCAAGTTTGGACTTCATACACCAAAGTGTTGCTGAGATGTGAGCTCACTTTCTTTATTACAGCACCCCTAGAGGCCAAATGAAACCACTTTCCTTGCATGTCTTCACAATCAGCTACCATGTCCCTCTACCAAGTTTGGACTTCATACACCAAAGTGTTGCTGAGATGTGAGCTCACTTTCTTTATTACAGCACCCCTAGAGGCCAAATGAGACCACTTTCCTTCATGTCCTCACAATCAGCTAATATGTCCCTGTACCAAGTTTGGACTTCATACACCGAAGTGTTGCTGAGATACAAGCTCACTTCCTGTATTACAGCGCCCCCTATGGAGGCCAAATGATGCCAATTTCTTCCCGTGTCCTCACAATCAGATACAAAGTCCCTGTACCAAGTTTGGACTTCATACATGAAAGCGTCTCCGAGATGTTAGCCCACTTCCTGTTTTGCGGCTTTATCGCCATATTTGATTGGGTGTCATGGGCCAATAAAGTGGAATTTGAAAAATCTGACAAGTATGGTTTGTGCGGCTCGGTCTGAAGATCATCTCCGCCAAGTTCCGTGAAAATCAGATGAAATTTGTAACCGCTGAAACTTTTCGTAGAGTTTGGACTAAATCCAATATGGCGGAGGTCCAATATGATGGAAAGTGACGGGATAGGGGTCGATGAACTCGGGATCGTCCAAGGATTCAGACGCTACCTCAATTGTGAAAATCAGACGAAAGAGTCAAGAATCACGCGCATGAACGCATGTCCAACATTGAACTGCAGGTGGCGCTAGAGCGTTCAATGTATATGCATAAGAATTGCTGTGAGTGATTGGGACAGTGTCCTGACTAATAGTATCGAGTTTTGTTATATTAACTCAAAGCGTCTTCGATATGTTAGTCCACTTCCTGTTTGGCGGCTTCGTCACCATATTTGATTGGCTGTCACGGGCAAACAAACTTGAAATTGAAAAATCTGGCAAGTATCGTTTGTGTGGCTCGGTCAGAAAATCATCTCCGCCAAGTTCCTTGAAAATCAGATGAAATTTGTAACCGCTGAATATTTTCATAGAGTTTGTATTAAATCCAATATGGCGGAGGTCCAATATGGCGGAAAGTGATGGGATAGGGGTCGATGAACTCGGGATGGTCCAAGGATTCAGATGCTACCTCAATTGTGAAAATCAGACAAAAGAGTCAAGGATCACACGCATGATTGCATGTCCAACATTGAACTGGTGGTGGCGCTATAGCGTTCAATGTATATACATAAAAATTGCTGTGAGTGATTGAGAAAGTGTCCTGACTAATGTTATCGAGTTTTGCTGTGTTAACTCAAAGTGTCACCTAGATGTTTGTCCACTTCCTGTTTGGCGGCTTCGTCACAATATTTGATTGGCTGTCACGGGCAAATAAAAATGAAATTGAAAAATCTGACCAGTATCGTTTGTTCGGCCCGGACAGAAGATCATCTCCGCCAAGTTCCATGAAAATCGGATGAAATTTCTGACCGCTGAAACTTTTCGTAGAGTTTGGACTAAATCCAATATGGCGGAGGTCCAATATGGCAGAAAGTGACGTAATAGGGGTCATTGAACTTAAGTCGGTCCAGGTATTCCAACGGTGCCTGATATGTGAAAATCGGACGCACCATTCAATGGTCACATGCGTGAATGCAATCCAGGTTCGACCCATTGGTGGCGCTAGAGTGTTGGGCATAGAGTTCTGGAAATTGTTGAGAGTGATCATGGGACAGTGCTGAATCAGTGTGCCAAATTTCATAACTTTAGACCCAGCGGTTCAATTTTCGGCCAGATTTTGACCTGTTGGTGGCGCTAGATGGCTGGGTTTAGAGGTCCGTAAATGAGTGTGAATGGTCAGTGGAGTGTCCCGAAACTTTCTGCCAAAAAATCTGCACTTTTTAGCCAGGCGTTCTATGGGCTGCCATAGACTCCAATGGCAGAAGTGTAATAATAGGAAAAGCTAGTAACTCAATGGGTGCCTTCGCAGCTTCGCTGCTTGGCCCCCAAATATAGCTGCAAGCAGCAATGCGGGGGCCTAGCAGAGCGCTATAGCAGGAATGGCGTTGCCATGGCATGAGCAAGCACTCACAGCAAGAGGCCAAATTACACCAATGTCCTTGTGCGTTCTCACAATCAGCTACCATGTCCCTCTACCAAGTTTGGACTTCATACACCAAAGTGTTTCTGAGATGTGAGCTCACTTTCTTTATTACAGCACCCCTAGAGGCCAAATGAGACCTCTTTCCTTGCATGTCCTCACAATCAGCTAATATGTCCCTGTACCAAGTTTGGACTTCATACATCGAAGAGTTGCTGAGATACGAGCCCACTTCCTGTATTACAGCGCCCTCTATAGAGGCCAAATGATGCCAATTTCTTACTGTGTCCTCACAATCAGATACAAAGTCCCTGTACCAAGTTTGGACTTCATACATCAAAGCGTTGCTGAGATACAAGCTCACTTCCTGTATTGCAGCGCCCCCTGTAGAGGCCAAATGATGCCAATTTCCTAGTGCAACCCCACAATCAGGTACCAAGTCTCTATAACAAGTTTGGACTTCGTACATCAAAGCATTGCTGAGATACAAGCTCACTTCCTGTATTGCAGCGCCCCCTATAGAGGCCAAATTATGCCAATTTCCTAGTGCTTCCTCACATTCAGATACCAAGTCCCTGTATCAAGTTTGGACTTCATACATTAAAGTGTAGCCGAGATGTTAGCCCACTTCCTGTTAGGTGGCATCGTCGCCATGTGTGATTGGCTGTCACGGGCAAACAAACTTGAAAATAAAAAATCTGACAAGTATCGTTTGTGCGGCTCGGTCTGAAGATCATCTCCGTCAAGTTCTGTGAAAATCGGATGAAATTTGTAACCGCTGAAACTTTTCGTAGAGTTTGGACTAAATCCAATATGGCGGAGGTCCAATATGGCGGAAAGTGACGGGATAGGGGTCGATTAACTCGAAATTGTCCAAGGATTCAGACGCTACCTCTATTGTGAAAATCAGACAAAAGAGTCAAGGATCACGCACTTGAACACATGTCCAGCGTTGAACTGGTGGTGGCGCTAGAGTGTTCAATGTATATGCATAAAAATTGCTGTGAGTGATTGGGACAGTGTCCTGACTAATGGTATCGAGTTTTGTTATGTTAACTCAAAGCGTAACCTAGATGTTTGTCCACTTCCTGTTTGGCGGCTTCATCGCCATATTTGATTGGCTGTCACAGGCAAACAAAAATGAAATTGAAAAATCTGACAAGTATCTTTTGTGCGGCTCGGGCAGAAGATCATCTCCGTCAAGTTCCAGGAAAATCGGATGAAATTTGTGAACGCTGAAACTTTTCGTAGAGTTTGGACTAAATCCAATATGGCGGAGGTCCAATATGGCAGAAAGTGACGGGATAGGGGTCGATGAACTCGGGATGGTCCAAGGATTCAGACGCTACCTCAATTGTGAAAATCAGACAAAAGAGTCAAGGATCACGCGCATGAACGCATGTCCAGCCTTAAACTGGTGGTGGCGCTAGTGTGTTCAATGTATATGCATGAAAATTGGTGTGAGTGATTGGGACAGTGTCCTTACTAATGGTCTCGAGTTTTGTTATGTTAACTCAAAGCGGCACCTAGATGTTTGTCCACTTCCTGTTTGGCGGCTTTGTCACCATATTTGATTGGCTGTCACGGGCAAACAAACTTGAAATTGAAAAATCTGGCAAGTATCTTTTGTGCGGCTCGGTCTGATGATCATCTCAGCCAAGTGTCATGAAAATCGGAAGAAATTTACGAACGCTGAAACTTTTCGTAGAGTTTGGACTAAATCCAATATGGCGGAGGTCCAGTATGGCGGAAAGTGACGTAGTAGGGGTCATTCAACTCAGTTCAGTCCAGGGATTCCAACGGTGCTTGATTTGTGAAAATCGAACACACCGTATAATTGTTACATGCGTGAATGTGAGTCCAGATTCGACCCATTGGTGGCGCTAGAGTGTTCGGCATAGAGTTCTGTAAATTGGTGAGAGTGATCATGGGACGGTCCTGAATCAGGGCGCTAAATTTCATAATAATAATGACTTGCAAATACCTTTCAACCCAGCTTTTCAACTTTTGGCCAAACTTTGACCTGTTGGTGGCGCTAGACTGCTGGGTTTAGAGGTCCGTAAATGAGTGTGAGTGGTCAGTGGAGTGTCCCGAAACTTTCTGCCAAAAAATCTGCACTTTTTAGCCAGGCGTTCTATGGGCTGCCATAGACTCCAATGGCAGAAGTGTAATAATAGGAAAAGCTAGTAACTCAATGGGTGCCTTCGCAGCTTCGCTGCTTGGCCCCCAAATATAGCTGCAAGCAGCAATGCGGGGGCCTAGCAGAGCGCTATAGCAGAAATGGCGTTGCCACGGCATCAGCAAGCACTTACAGCAAGAGGCCAAATTACACCAATGTCTTTGTGCGGTCTCACAATCAGCTACCATGTCCCTCTACCAAGTTTGGACTTCATACACCAAAGTGTTGCTGAGATGTGAGCTCACTTTCATTATTACAGCACCCCTAGAGGCCAAATGAGAACACTTTCCTTCATGTCCTCACAATCAGCTAATATGTCCCTGTACCAAGTTTGGACTTCATACACCAAAGTGTTGCTGAGATACGAGCTCACTTCCTGTATTACAGCGCCCCCTATGGAGGCCAAATGATTCCAATTTCCTAGTGCATCATCATAATCAGGTAACAGGTCCTTATACTAAGTTTGGACTTTGTACACCAAAGCGTTGCTGAGATACAAGCTCACTTCCTGTATTACAGCGCCCCCTATAGAGGCCAAATGATGCCAATTTCTTACCGTGTCCTCACAATCAGATACCAAGTCCCTGTACCAAGTTTGGACTTCATACATTAAAGCATAGCCGAGATGTTAGCCCACTTCCTGTTTGGTGTCTTCATCGCCATATTTGATTGGCTGTCACGGGCAAACAAAAATGAAATTAAAAAATCTGACAAGTATCGTTTGTGCGGCTCGGTCTGAAGATCATCTCCGACAAGTTCTGTGAAAATCGGATGAAATTTGTAACCGCTGAAACTTTTCGTAGAGCTTGGACTAAATCCAATATGGCGGAGGTCCAATATGGCGGAAAGTGATAGGTTAGGGGTCGATGAACTCTGTATGGTCCAAGGATTCAGACACTACCTCAATTGTGAAAATCAGACAAAAGAGTCAAGGATCACGCGCATGAACGCATGTCCAGCATTGAACTGGTGGTGGCGCTAGTGTGTTCAATGTATATGCACGAAAATTGGTGTGAGTGATTGGGACAGTGTCCTGACTAATGGTCTCGAGTTTTGTTATATTAACTCAAAGCGTCACCTAGATGTTTGTCCACTCCCTGTTTGGCGGCTTCGTCACAATATTTGATTGGCTGTCACGGGCAAATAAAAATGAAATTGAAAAATCTGACCAGTATCGTTTGTTCGGCCCGGACAGAAGATCATCTCTAACAAGTTTCGTGAAAATCGGAGGAAATTTGTAACCGCTGAAACTTTTCGTAGAGTTTGGACTAAATCCAATATGGCGGAGGTCCAGTATGGCCGAAAGTGACGTAACAGGGGTCAATCAACTCAAGTCAGTCCAGGGATTCCAACGGTGCTTAATTTGTGAAAATCGAACACACCGTTCAATTGTTACATGCGTAAATGTGAGTCCAGATTCGACCTATTGGTGGCGCTAGGGTGTTCGGCATAGAGTTCTGTATATTGGTGAGAGTGATCATGGGACGGTCCTGAATCAGGGCGCTAAATTTCATAATAATAATGACTTGTGAATACCTTTCAACCCAGCTTTTCAACTTTCGGCCAAACTTTGACCTGTTGGTGGCGCTAGATGGCTGGGTTTAGAGATCTGTAAATTAGCGTTAGTGGTCAGTGGAGTGTCCCGAAACTTTCTGGCAAAAAATCTGAACTTTTTAGCCAGGCGTTCTATGGGCTGCCATAGACTCCAATGGCAGAAGTGTAATAATAATAATAATAATAATAGGAAAAACTACTAACTCAATGGGTGCCTTCGCAGCTTCGCTGCTAGGCCCCCAAATATAGCTGCAAGCAGCAATGCGGGGGCCTAGCAGAGCGCTATAGCAGGAATGGCGTTGCCATGGCATGAGCAAGCACTCACAGCAAGAGGCCAAATTACACCAATGTCCTTGTGCGTTCTCACAATCAGCTACCATGTCCCTCTACCAAGTTTGGACTTCATACACCAAAGTGTTTCTGAGATGTGAGCTCACTTTCTTTATTACAGCACCCCTAGAGGCCAAATGAGACCTCTTTCCTTGCATGTCCTCACAATCAGCTAATATGTCCCTGTACCAAGTTTGGACTTCATACATCGAAGAGTTGCTGAGATACGAGCCCACTTCCTGTATTACAGCGCCCTCTATAGAGGCCAAATGATGCCAATTTCTTACTGTGTCCTCACAATCAGATACAAAGTCCCTGTACCAAGTTTGGACTTCATACATCAAAGCGTTGCTGAGATACAAGCTCACTTCCTGTATTGCAGCGCCCCCTGTAGAGGCCAAATGATGCCAATTTCCTAGTGCAACCCCACAATCAGGTACCAAGTCTCTATAACAAGTTTGGACTTCGTACATCAAAGCATTGCTGAGATACAAGCTCACTTCCTGTATTGCAGCGCCCCCTATAGAGGCCAAATTATGCCAATTTCCTAGTGCTTCCTCACATTCAGATACCAAGTCCCTGTATCAAGTTTGGACTTCATACATTAAAGTGTAGCCGAGATGTTAGCCCACTTCCTGTTAGGTGGCATCGTCGCCATGTGTGATTGGCTGTCACGGGCAAACAAACTTGAAAATAAAAAATCTGACAAGTATCGTTTGTGCGGCTCGGTCTGAAGATCATCTCCGTCAAGTTCTGTGAAAATCGGATGAAATTTGTAACCGCTGAAACTTTTCGTAGAGTTTGGACTAAATCCAATATGGCGGAGGTCCAATATGGCGGAAAGTGACGGGATAGGGGTCGATTAACTCGAAATTGTCCAAGGATTCAGACGCTACCTCTATTGTGAAAATCAGACAAAAGAGTCAAGGATCACGCACTTGAACACATGTCCAGCGTTGAACTGGTGGTGGCGCTAGAGTGTTCAATGTATATGCATAAAAATTGCTGTGAGTGATTGGGACAGTGTCCTGACTAATGGTATCGAGTTTTGTTATGTTAACTCAAAGCGTAACCTAGATGTTTGTCCACTTCCTGTTTGGCGGCTTCATCGCCATATTTGATTGGCTGTCACAGGCAAACAAAAATGAAATTGAAAAATCTGACAAGTATCTTTTGTGCGGCTCGGGCAGAAGATCATCTCCGTCAAGTTCCAGGAAAATCGGATGAAATTTGTGAACGCTGAAACTTTTCGTAGAGTTTGGACTAAATCCAATATGGCGGAGGTCCAATATGGCAGAAAGTGACGGGATAGGGGTCGATGAACTCGGGATGGTCCAAGGATTCAGACGCTACCTCAATTGTGAAAATCAGACAAAAGAGTCAAGGATCACGCGCATGAACGCATGTCCAGCCTTAAACTGGTGGTGGCGCTAGTGTGTTCAATGTATATGCATGAAAATTGGTGTGAGTGATTGGGACAGTGTCCTTACTAATGGTCTCGAGTTTTGTTATGTTAACTCAAAGCGGCACCTAGATGTTTGTCCACTTCCTGTTTGGCGGCTTTGTCACCATATTTGATTGGCTGTCACGGGCAAACAAACTTGAAATTGAAAAATCTGGCAAGTATCTTTTGTGCGGCTCGGTCTGATGATCATCTCAGCCAAGTGTCATGAAAATCGGAAGAAATTTACGAACGCTGAAACTTTTCGTAGAGTTTGGACTAAATCCAATATGGCGGAGGTCCAGTATGGCGGAAAGTGACGTAGTAGGGGTCATTCAACTCAGTTCAGTCCAGGGATTCCAACGGTGCTTGATTTGTGAAAATCGAACACACCGTATAATTGTTACATGCGTGAATGTGAGTCCAGATTCGACCCATTGGTGGCGCTAGAGTGTTCGGCATAGAGTTCTGTAAATTGGTGAGAGTGATCATGGGACGGTCCTGAATCAGGGCGCTAAATTTCATAATAATAATGACTTGCAAATACCTTTCAACCCAGCTTTTCAACTTTTGGCCAAACTTTGACCTGTTGGTGGCGCTAGACTGCTGGGTTTAGAGGTCCGTAAATGAGTGTGAGTGGTCAGTGGAGTGTCCCGAAACTTTCTGCCAAAAAATCTGCACTTTTTAGCCAGGCGTTCTATGGGCTGCCATAGACTCCAATGGCAGAAGTGTAATAATAGGAAAAGCTAGTAACTCAATGGGTGCCTTCGCAGCTTCGCTGCTTGGCCCCCAAATATAGCTGCAAGCAGCAATGCGGGGGCCTAGCAGAGCGCTATAGCAGAAATGGCGTTGCCACGGCATCAGCAAGCACTTACAGCAAGAGGCCAAATTACACCAATGTCTTTGTGCGGTCTCACAATCAGCTACCATGTCCCTCTACCAAGTTTGGACTTCATACACCAAAGTGTTGCTGAGATGTGAGCTCACTTTCATTATTACAGCACCCCTAGAGGCCAAATGAGAACACTTTCCTTCATGTCCTCACAATCAGCTAATATGTCCCTGTACCAAGTTTGGACTTCATACACCAAAGTGTTGCTGAGATACGAGCTCACTTCCTGTATTACAGCGCCCCCTATGGAGGCCAAATGATTCCAATTTCCTAGTGCATCATCATAATCAGGTAACAGGTCCTTATACTAAGTTTGGACTTTGTACACCAAAGCGTTGCTGAGATACAAGCTCACTTCCTGTATTACAGCGCCCCCTATAGAGGCCAAATGATGCCAATTTCTTACCGTGTCCTCACAATCAGATACAAAGTCCCTGTACCAAGTTTGGACTTCATACATTAAAGCATAGCCGAGATGTTAGCCCACTTCCTGTTTGGTGGCTTCATCGCCATATTTGATTGTCTGTCACGGGCAAACAAAAATGAAATAAAAAAATCTGACAAGTATCGTTTGTGCGGCTCGGTCTGAAGATCATCTCTGCCAAGTTCTGTGAAAATCAAATGAAATCTGGGACCGCTGAAACTTTTCGTAGAGTTTAGACCAATTCCAATATGGCGGAGGTCCAATATGGCGGAAAGTGATGGGATAGGAGTCGATGAACTCGGGATGGTCCAAGGATTCAGATGCTACCTCAATTGTGAAAATCAGACAAAAGAGTCAAGGATCACGCGCATGAACGCATGTGCAGCACTAAACTGGTGGTGGCGCTACTGTGTTCAATGTATATGCATGAAAATTGGTGTGAGTGATTGGGACAGTGTCCCGACTAATGGTCTCGAGTTTTGTTATGTTAACTCAAAGCATCACCTAGATGTTTGTCCACTTCCTGTTTGGCGTCCTCGTCACCATATTTGATTGGCTGTCACGGGCAAACAAAAATGAAATTGAAAAATCTGACCAGTATCGTTTGTGCGGCTCGGGCAGAAGATCATCTCCAACAAGTTTCGTGAAAATCTGAGGAAATTTGTAACCGCTGAAACTTTTCGTAGAGTTTGGACTAAATCCAATATGGCGGAGGTCCAGTATGGCCAAAAGTGACGTAATAGGGGTCAATCAACTCAAGTCAGTCCAGGGATTCCAACGGTGCTTAATTTGTGAAAATCGAACACACCGTTCAATTGTTACATGCGTAAATGTGAGTCCAGATTCGACCTATTGGTGGCGCTAGAGTGTTCGGCATAGAGCTTTGTAAATTCGTGAGAGTGATCATGGGACGGTCCTGAATCAGGGCGCTAAATTTCATAATAATAATGACTTGCAAATACCTTTCAACCCAGCTTTTCAACTTTCAGCCAAACTTTGACCTGTTGGTGGCGCTAGACGGCTGGGTTTAGAGGTCCGTAAATGAGTGTGAGTGGTCAGTGGAGTGTCCCGAAACTTTCGACGAAAAAATCTGAACTTTTTAGCCAGGCGTTCTATGGGCTGCCATAGACTCCAATGGCAGAAGTGTAATAATAATAATAAATATAGCTGCAAGCAGCAATGCGGGGGCCAAGCAGTGCGCAATAGCAGGAATGGCATTGTCATGCTATGAGCAAGCACTCACAGCAATTGATTGCAATTGGATAAAGAATGGCTGAGAAATAAGCTCATTTACTTTGTTACAGCGCCCCTAGAGGCCAAATTTCACCAATGTCCTTGTGCGTTCTCACAATCAGCTACCATGTCCCTCTACCAAGTTTGGACTTCATACACCAAAGTGTTGCTGAGATGTGAGCTCACTTTCTTTATTACAGCACCCCTAGAGGTCAAATGAGACCACTTTCCTTGCATGTCCTCACAATCAGCTAATATGTCCATGTATCAAGTTTGGACTTCATACAACGAAGCGTTGCTGAGATATGAGCCCACTTCTTGTATTATAGCGCCCCCTATAGAGGCCAAATGATGCCAATTTCCTACTGTGTCCTCACAATGAGGTACCAAGTCCCTGTACCAAGTTTGGACTTCATACATCAAAGCGTTGCTAAGATAGGAGCTCACTTCCTGTATTGCAGCGCCCCCTATAGAGGCCAAATTATTCCAATTTCCTAGTGCGTCATCATAATCAGGTAACAGGTCCTTATACCAAGTTTGGACTTTTTACACCGAAGCGTTGCTGAGATACAAGCTCACTTCCTGTATTACAGCGCCCCCTATAGAGGCCACATGATACCAATTTCGTAGTGTGTCCTCACAATCAGATAGCAAGTCCCCATACCAAGTTTGGACTTCATACATTAAAGCATAGCCGAGATGTTAGCCCACTTCCTGTTTGGCGGCTTCGTCACCGTATTTGATTGGCTGTCACGGGCAAACAAAATTGAAATTGAAAAATCTGGCAAGTATCTTTTGTGCGGCTCGGGCAGAAGATCATCTCCGCCAAGTTCCGTGAAAATCAGATGAAATTTGTAACCGCTGAAATTTTTCGTAGAGTTTGGACTAAATCCAATATGGCGGAGGTCCAATATGGCGGAAAGTGACTGGATAGGAGTCGATGAACTCGGGATGGTCCAAGGATTCAGACGCTACCTCTATTGTAAAAATCAGACAAAAGAGTCAAGGATCACGCGCATGAACGCATGTCCAGCATTGAACTGGTGGTGGCGCTAGAGTGTTCAATGTATATGCATAAAAATTGCTGTGAGTGATTGGGACAGTGTCCTGACTAATGGTATCGAGTTTTGTTATGTTAACTCAAAGAACCACGGAGATGTTAGTCCACTTCCTGTTTGGCGGCTTCATCGCCATATTTGATTAGCTGTCACGGGCAAACAAAAATGAAATTGAAAAATCTGACTAGTATCTTTTGTGCGGCTCGGGCAGAAGATCATCTCCGCCAAGTTTCGTGAAAATCGGATGGAATTTCTGACCGCTGAAACTTTTCGTAGAGTTTGGACTAAATCCAATATGGCGGAGGTCCAATATGGCAGAAAGTGACGTAATAGGGGTCATTGAACTTAGGTCGGTCCAGGGATTCCAACGGTGCCTGATATGTGAAAATCGGACGCACCGTTCAATTGTCACATGCGTGAATGCAATCCAGGTTCGACCCATTGGTGGCGCTAGAGTGTTGGGCATAGAGTTCTGTAAATTGGTGAGAGTGATCATGGGACAATGCTGAATCAGTGTACCAAATTTCATAACTTTAGACCCAGCGGTTCAATTTTCGGCCAAATTTTGACCTGTTGGTGGCGCTAGACGGCTGGGTTTAGAGATCCGTAAATGAGTGTGAGTGGTCAGTGGAGTGTCCCGAAACTTTCTGCCAAATTTCAGCACTTTTTAGCCAGGCGTTCTATGGGCTGCCATAGATTCCAATGGCAGAAGTATAATAGGAAAAGCTAGTAACTCAATGGGTGCCTTCGCAGCTTCGCTGCTTGGCCCCCAAATATAGCTGCAAGCAGCAATGAGGGGGCCAAGCAGAATAGGCTGGAGTAGCCATGGCGACAAGATAGAACTCAGCAGACATCCGCGATCAACAGTTTCAACTAGTGTCACATCAAAACATAACTGATTTTGTAGGGCTGAAACAGGGCTGAGAATTGCCAACGCCTCCGCCAGCCAGCCCCCCATCTAATCACCCCTGCCCATCCCCGCCCTTGCACGCACGCATTAGAATGAACTGGATGGAACATGTTGTCATCAGTTTCACATCAAAAAATAAAGAATCGATGAAACACATCAGCAACTACAGATCAAAATGCAAAATTGCAAATTGCAGCAACCTCTACAGGTCAAAGGTCACCAAATGTTTTGTGCGTCCTCCTAATGGGGTCATGAATCTATGTAGTAAGTTTGGTTATGATACATGGCAGGGTTGCTGAGATATGAGCTCACTTCCTGTTTGGCGGCTTCGCCATCATTTTTGATTGGCTGTTACGGAAGAATGCTTTTGTCAATTGTTCCAGAAAGCAATATATTGATAGGTTATGGTCTGAAGATAGTCTGTGCCAATTTTGGTGAAGATCAGATGAAATTTGTGACCTGTGAAAACTTTTTGATGTTTTTGATTAAATCCAATATGGCGGCCGAATCAATTATGATGACATCACAAGTTGGCCTGGGTTGGCCTAAGGACGTCCAAAAGTATTACCTGAAACCACTAGTGCATTTTAATTCTAAGCACAACAGCAGCTACAGGCCAAAAGGCATGTTTCTTAATTACAGCGCCCCCTAGAGGTCAAAGGTCACCAGATTTCTTGAGTGTCCCCCTGATTGGGTCTTGAGTCCATGCACCCAGTTTGGCTTTGATACATGCAAGGGTTGCTGAGATATGAGCTCACTTCCTGTTTGGCGGCGTCGCCGCAAATTTCGATTGGCTGTTACAGCCGAATGCTTCTGTCAATTGTTCCAGAAAGCAACGCACTGATAAGGCATGGTCTGAAGATGGTCTCTGCCAATTTTGGTGAGGATCCGCTGAAATTTGTGACCTGCAAAAACTTGTACGTGTTTTTGATTAAATCCAATATGGTGGCCGAATCAAGTACGATGACATCACAAGTTGGCTTGGGTCGGCCTAAGGACCTCCAACAGTATTACCAGACACCACTAGTGCATTTTAATTCTAACCACAACTGCAGCTACAGGCCAAAAGGCATGTTTCTAAATTACAGCGCCCCCTAGAGGTCAAAGGTCACCAGATTTGTTGAGCGTCCCTCTGATTGGGTCTTGAGTCCATGTACAAAGTTTGGTTATGATAGATAAATGGGTTGCTGAGATATGAGCTCACTTCCTGTTTGGCGGCTTCGCCGCAAATTTTGATTGGCTGTTACGGGCGAACGGTTTTAGTTCCGAAGACGAAAAGGAGTATCTTTTGTGAGGCTTGGTCTGAAGATCATGTGTGTCAGGTTTGGTGTCGATCGGACAAAATTTGTGACCTGTGAAAACTTTTTAGTGTTTTTGATTAAATCCAAAATGGCGGAAAATCCATCATGGCGGAAAATGACGTCATAGGATGCGTTGAACTCGGCTTGGTCCAAGGATTCTAAAAATACATCATTTTTGACAATCGGGTCATCTAGTCAAAAGTTACGCGCATGAACGCACGTCCAACTTTGGCCTATTGGTGGCGCTAGAGCGCTCATGGTGCCGGTATGAAACATGGTGAAATTAATCATGAGACTGTCCCCAATCAGTGTGCCAAATTTCACAACTTTTCACCAGACGGTTCTATGGGCTGCCATAGACTCCAATGGCGGAGGAAAGATGTTAAATAATAATAATAAGAAATCATAGAAACACAATGGGTGCCTTCGCAGCTTCGCTGCTTGGCCCCCAAATATAGCTGCAAGCAGCAATGCGGGGGCCTAGCAGAGCGCTATAGCAGAAATGGCGTTGCCACGGCATCAGCAAGCACTTACAGCAAGAGGCCAAATTACACCAATGTCTTTGTGCGGTCTCACAATCAGCTACCATGTCCCTCTACCAAGTTTGGACTTCATACACCAAAGTGTTGCTGAGATGTGAGCTCACTTTCATTATTACAGCACCCCTAGAGGCCAAATGAGAACACTTTCCTTCATGTCCTCACAATCAGCTAATATGTCCCTGTACCAAGTTTGGACTTCATACACCAAAGTGTTGCTGAGATACGAGCTCACTTCCTGTATTACAGCGCCCCCTATGGAGGCCAAATGATTCCAATTTCCTAGTGCATCATCATAATCAGGTAACAGGTCCTTATACTAAGTTTGGACTTTGTACACCAAAGCGTTGCTGAGATACAAGCTCACTTCCTGTATTACAGCGCCCCCTATAGAGGCCAAATGATGCCAATTTCTTACCGTGTCCTCACAATCAGATACAAAGTCCCTGTACCAAGTTTGGACTTCATACATTAAAGCATAGCCGAGATGTTAGCCCACTTCCTGTTTGGTGGCTTCATCGCCATATTTGATTGTCTGTCACGGGCAAACAAAAATGAAATAAAAAAATCTGACAAGTATCGTTTGTGCGGCTCGGTCTGAAGATCATCTCTGCCAAGTTCTGTGAAAATCAAATGAAATCTGGGACCGCTGAAACTTTTCGTAGAGTTTAGACCAATTCCAATATGGCGGAGGTCCAATATGGCGGAAAGTGATGGGATAGGAGTCGATGAACTCGGGATGGTCCAAGGATTCAGATGCTACCTCAATTGTGAAAATCAGACAAAAGAGTCAAGGATCACGCGCATGAACGCATGTGCAGCACTAAACTGGTGGTGGCGCTACTGTGTTCAATGTATATGCATGAAAATTGGTGTGAGTGATTGGGACAGTGTCCCGACTAATGGTCTCGAGTTTTGTTATGTTAACTCAAAGCATCACCTAGATGTTTGTCCACTTCCTGTTTGGCGTCCTCGTCACCATATTTGATTGGCTGTCACGGGCAAACAAAAATGAAATTGAAAAATCTGACCAGTATCGTTTGTGCGGCTCGGGCAGAAGATCATCTCCAACAAGTTTCGTGAAAATCTGAGGAAATTTGTAACCGCTGAAACTTTTCGTAGAGTTTGGACTAAATCCAATATGGCGGAGGTCCAGTATGGCCAAAAGTGACGTAATAGGGGTCAATCAACTCAAGTCAGTCCAGGGATTCCAACGGTGCTTAATTTGTGAAAATCGAACACACCGTTCAATTGTTACATGCGTAAATGTGAGTCCAGATTCGACCTATTGGTGGCGCTAGAGTGTTCGGCATAGAGCTTTGTAAATTCGTGAGAGTGATCATGGGACGGTCCTGAATCAGGGCGCTAAATTTCATAATAATAATGACTTGCAAATACCTTTCAACCCAGCTTTTCAACTTTCAGCCAAACTTTGACCTGTTGGTGGCGCTAGACGGCTGGGTTTAGAGGTCCGTAAATGAGTGTGAGTGGTCAGTGGAGTGTCCCGAAACTTTCGACGAAAAAATCTGAACTTTTTAGCCAGGCGTTCTATGGGCTGCCATAGACTCCAATGGCAGAAGTGTAATAATAATAATAATAATAATAGGAAAAACTACTAAAACAATGGGTGCCTTCGCAGCTTCGCTGCTAGGCCCCCAAATATAGCTGCAAGCAGCAATGCGGGGGCCTAGCAGAGCGCTATAGCAGAAATGGCGTTGCCACGGCATGAGCAAGCACTTACAGCAAGAGGCCAAATTACACCAATGTCTTTGTGCGGTCTCACAATCAGCTACCATGTCCCTCTACCAAGTTTGGACTTCATACACCAAAGTGTTGCTGAGATGTGAGCTCACTTTCATTATTACAGCACCCCTAGAGGCCAAATGAAAACACTTTCCTTCATGTCCTCACAATCAGCTAATATGTCCCTGTACCAAGTTTGGACTTTGTACACCAAAGCGTTGCTGAGATACAAGCTCACTTCCTGTATTACAGCGCCCCCTATAGAGGCCACATGATGCCAATTTCTTAGTGCGTCCTCACAATCAGATACCAAGTCCCTGTACCAAGTTTGGACTTCATACATTAAAGCATAGCCGAGATGTTAGCCCACTTCCTGTTTGGTGGCTTCATCGCCATATTTGATTGGCTGTCACGGGCAAACAAAAATTAAATTAAAAAATCTGACAAGTATCGTTTGTGCGGCTCGGTCTGAAGATCATCTCCAACAAGTTCTATGAAAATCGGATGAAATTTGTAACCGCTGAAACTTTTCGTAGAGTTTGGTTTAAATCCAATATGGCGGAGGTCCAATATGGCGGAAAGTGATAGGTTAGGGGTTGATGAACTCTGTATGGTCCAAGGATTCAGACACTACCTCAATTGTGAAAATCAGACAAAAGAGTCAAGGATCACGTGCATGAACGCATGTCCAGCATTGAACTGGTGGTGGCGCTAGTGTGTTCAATGTATATGCACGAAAAGTGGTGTGAGTGATTGGGACAGTGTCCTGACTAATGGTCTCGAGTTGAGTTATATTAACTCAAAGCATCACCTAGATGTTTGTCCACTTCCTGTTTGGCGGCTTCGTCACAATATTTGATTGGCTGTCACGGGCAAATAAAAATGAAATTGAAAAATCTGACAAGTATCGTTTGTGCGGCTCGGGCAGAAGATCATCTCCAACAAGTTTCGTGAAAATCGAAGGAAATTTGTAACCGCTGAAACTTTTCGTAGAGTTTGGACTAAATCCAATATGGCGGAGGTCCAGTATGGCCGAAAGTGACGTAGTAGGGGTCAATCAACTCAAGTCAGTCCAGGGATTCCAACGTTGCTTAATTTGTGAAAATCGAACACACCGTTCAATTGTTACATGCGTAAATGTGAGTCCAGATTCGACCTATTGGTGGCGCTAGAGTGTTCGGCATAGAGTGCTGTAAATTGGTGAGAGTGATCAAGGGACGGTCCTGAATCAGGGCGCTAAATTTCATAATAATAATGACTTGTGAATATCTTTCAACCCAGCTTTTCAACTTTCGGCCAAACTTTGACCTGTTGGTGGCGCTAGATGGCTGGGTTTAGAGATCTGTAAATTAGCGTTAGTGGTCAGTGGAGTGTCCCGAAACTTTCTGGCAAAAAATCTGAACTTTTTAGCCAGGCGTTCTATGGGCTGCCATAGACTCCAATGGCAGAAGTGTAATAATAATAATAATAATAATAGGAAAAACTACTAAAACAATGGGTGCCTTCGCAGCTTCGCTGCTAGGCCCCCAATAAATATAGCTGCAAGCAGCAATGCGGGGGCCTAGCAGAGCGCTATAGAGCAGAGCGCAGAGCAAGCACTCAGCAGCAAGAGGACAAATTACACCAACGTCTTTCTGCGTTCTCACAATCCCTCTATCAAGTTTGGACTTCATACACCAAAGTGTTGCTGAGATGTGAGCTCACTTTCTTTATTACAGCCCCCCTAGAGGCCAAATAAGACCACTTTCCTTCATGTCCTCACAATCAGCTAATATGTCCCTGTACCAAGTTTGGACTTCATACACCGAAGTGTTGCTGAGATACGAGCTCACTTCCTGTATTACAGTGCCCCCTATAGAGGCCAAATGATGCCAATTTCCTACTGTGTCCTCACAATCAGGTACCAAGTCCCTGTACCAAATTAGGACTTCATACATCAAAGTGCTGCTAAGATAGGAGCTCACTTCCTGTATTGCAGCGCCCCCTATAGAGGCCAAATGATTCCAATTTCCTAGTGTGTCATCATAATCAGGTAACAGGTCCTTATACCAAGTTTGGAGTTTGTACACCAAAGCGTTGCTGAGATACAAGCTCATTTCCTGTATTACAGCGCCCCCTATAGAGGCCACATGATGCCAATTTCCTAGTGCGTCCTCACAATCAGATACCAAGTCCCTGTACCAAGTTTGGACTTCATACATTAAAGCATAGCCGAGATGTTAGCCCACTTCCTGTTTGGTGTCTTCATCGCCATATTTGATTGGCTGTCACGGGCAAACAAAAATGAAATTAAAAAATCTGACAAGTATCGTTTGTGCGGCTCGGTCTGAAGATCATCTCCGACAAGTTCTGTGAAAATCGGATGAAATTTGTAACCGCTGAAACTTTTCGTAGAGTTTGGACTAAATCCAATATGGCGGAGGTCCAATATGGCGGAAAGTGATAGGTTAGGGGTCGATGAACTCTGTATGGTCCAAGGATTCAGACACTACCTCAATTGTGAAAATCAGACAAAAGAGTCAAGGATCACGCGCATGAACGCATGTCCAGCATTGAACTGGTGGTGGCGCTAGTGTGTTCAATGTATATGCACGAAAATTGGTGTGAGTGATTGGGACAGTGTCCTGACTAATGGTCTCGAGTTTTGTTATATTAACTCAAAGCGTCACCTAGATGTTTGTCCACTCCCTGTTTGGCGGCTTCGTCACAATATTTGATTGGCTGTCACGGGCAAATAAAAATGAAATTGAAAAATCTGACCAGTATCGTTTGTTCGGCCCGGACAGAAGATCATCTCTAACAAGTTTCGTGAAAATCGGAGGAAATTTGTAACCGCTGAAACTTTTCGTAGAGTTTGGACTAAATCCAATATGGCGGAGGTCCAGTATGGCCGAAAGTGACGTAATAGGGGTCAATCAACTCAAGTCAGTCCAGGGATTCCAACGGTGCTTAATTTGTGAAAATCGAACACACCGTTCAATTGTTACATGCGTAAATGTGAGTCCAGATTCGACCTATTGGTGGCGCTAGGGTGTTCGGCATAGAGTTCTGTAAATTGGTGAGAGTGATCATGGGACGGTCCTGAATCAGGGCGCTAAATTTCATAATAATAATGACTTGTGAATACCTTTCAACCCAGCTTTTCAACTTTCGGCCAAACTTTGACCTGTTGGTGGCGCTAGATGGCTGGGTTTAGAGATCTGTAAATTAGCGTTAGTGGTCAGTGGAGTGTCCCGAAACTTTCTGGCAAAAAATCTGAACTTTTTAGCCAGGCGTTCTATGGGCTGCCATAGACTCCAATGGCAGAAGTGTAATAATAATAATAATAAATATAGCTGCAAGCAGCAATGCGGGGGCCTAGCAGAGCGCTATAGAGCAGAGCGCAGAGCAAGCACTCAGCAGCAAGATGACAAATTACACCAATGTCTTTGTGTGTTCTCACAATCAGCTACCATGTCCCTCTACCAAGTTTGGACTTCATACAGCAAAGTGTTGCTGAGATGTGAGCTCACTTTCATTATTACAGCACCCCTAGAGGCCAAATGAGACCACTTTCCTTCATGTCCTCACAATCAGCTAATATGTCCCTGTACCAAGTTTGGACTTCATACACCGAAGTGTTGCTGAGATACGAGCTCACTTCCTGTATTACAGTGCCCCCTATAGAGGCCAAATGATGCCAATTTCCTACTGTGTCCTCACAATCAGGTACCAAGTCCCTGTACCAAATTAGGACTTCATACATCAAAGTGCTGCTAAGATAGGAGCTCACTTCCTGTATTGCTGCGCCCCCTATAGAGACCAAATGATTCCAATTTCCTAGTGTGTCATCATAATCAGGTAACAGGTCCTTATACCAAGTTTGGAGTTTGTACACCAAAGCGTTGCTGAGATACAAGCTCATTTCCTGTATTACAGCGCCCCCTATAGAGGCCACATGATGCCAATTTCCTAGTGCGTCCTCACAATCATATACCAAGTCCCTGTACTAAGTTTGGACTTCATACATTAAAGCATAGCCGAGATGTTAGCCCACTTCCTGTTTGGTGTCTTCATCGCCATATTTGATTGGCTGTCACGGGCAAACAAAAATGAAATTAAAAAATCTGACAAGTATCGTTTGTGCGGCTCGGTCTGAAGATCGATCATCTCCGACAAGTTCTGTGAAAATCGGATGAAATTTGTAACCGCTGAAACTTTTCGTAGAGTTTGGACTAAATCCAATATGGCGGAGGTCCAATATGGCGGAAAGTGATAGGTTAGGGGTCGATGAACTCTGTATGGTCCAAGGATTCAGACACTACCTCAATTGTGAAAATCAGACAAAAGAGTCAAGGATCACGCGCATGAACGCATGTCCAGCATTGAACTGGTGGTGGCGCTAGTGTGTTCAATGTATATGCACGAAAATTGGTGTGAGTGATTGGGACAGTGTCCTGACTAATGGTCTCGAGTTTTGTTATATTAACTCAAAGCGTCACCTAGATGTTTGTCCACTCCCTGTTTGGCGGCTTCGTCACAATATTTGATTGGCTGTCACGGGCAAATAAAAATGAAATTGAAAAATCTGACCAGTATCGTTTGTTCGGCCCGGACAGAAGATCATCTCTAACAAGTTTCGTGAAAATCGGAGGAAATTTGTAACCGCTGAAACTTTTCGTAGAGTTTGGACTAAATCCAATATGGCGGAGGTCCAGTATGGCCGAAAGTGACGTAATAGGGGTCAATCAACTCAAGTCAGTCCAGGGATTCCAACGGTGCTTAATTTGTGAAAATCGAACACACCGTTCAATTGTTACATGCGTAAATGTGAGTCCAGATTCGACCTATTGGTGGCGCTAGGGTGTTCGGCATAGAGTTCTGTAAATTGGTGAGAGTGATCATGGGACATTCCTGAATCAGGGCGCTAAATTTCATAATAATAATGACTTGCAAATACCTTTCAACCCAGCTTTTCAACTTTCGGCCAAACTTTGACCTGTTGGTGGCGCTAGACGGCTGGGTTTAGAGGTCCGTAAATAAGTGTGAGTGGTCAGTGGAGTGTCCCGAAACTTTCGACGGAAAAATCTGAACTTTTTAGCCAGGCGTTCTATGGGCTGCCATAGACTCCAATGGCAGAAGTGTAATAATAATAATAATAATAATAATAGGAAAAACTACTAAAACAATGGGTGCCTTCGCAGCTTCGCTGCTAGGCCCCCAATAATAGGAAAAACTACTAACTCAATGGGTGCCTTCGCAGCTTCGCTGCTAGGCCCCCAATAATAATAATAGGAAAAACTACTAAAACAATGGGTGCCTTCGCAGCTTCGCTGCTAGGCCCCCAAATATAGCTGCAAGCAGCAATGCGGGGGCCAAGCAGTGCGCTATAGCAGGAATGGCGTTGCCATGGGATGAGCAAGCACTCACAGCAAGTTTGATGGCAATTGGATAAAGAACGGCTGAGAAATAAGCTAATTTACTTTGTTAAAGCACAACTAGAGGCCAAATTACACCAATGTCCTTGTGCGTTCTTACAATCAGCTCCCATATCCGTCTACCAAGTTTGGACTTCATACACCAAAGTGTTGCTGAGATGTGAGCTCACTTTCTTTATTGCAACACCCCTAGAGGCCAAATGAGACCACTTTCCTTGCATATCCTCACAATCAGCTAATATGTCCATGTATCAAGTTTGGACTTCATACAACGAAGCGTTGCTGAGATATGAGCCCACTTCCTGTATTACAGCGCCCCCTATAGAGGCCAAATGATGCCAATTTCCTACTGTGTCCTCACAATCAGATACCAAGTCCCTGTACCAAGTTTGGACTTCATACATCAAAGCGTTGCTGAGATACAAGCTCACTTCCTGTATTGCAGCGCCCCCTGTAGAGGCCAAATGACGCCAATTTCCTAGTGCATCCCCACAATCAGGTACCAAGTCTCTATACCAAGTTTGGACTTCGTACATCAAAGCATTGCTGAGATACAAGCTCACTTCCTGTATTGCAGCGCCCCCTATAGAGGCCAAATGATGCCAATTTCCTAGTGCGTCCTCACAATCAGATACCAAGTCCCTGTACCAAGTTTGGACTTCATACATTAAAGCGTAGCCGAGATGTTAGCCCACTTCCTGTTAGGCGGCATCGTCGCCATGTGTGATTTGCTGTCACGGGCAAATAAACTTAAAATTAAAAAATCTGACAAGTATCGTTTGTGCGGCTCGGTCTGAAGATCATCTCCGCCAAGTTCTGAGAAAATCGGAAGAAATTTGTAACCGCTGAAACTTTTCGTAGAGTTTGGACTAAATCCAACATGGCGGAGGTCCAATATGGCGGAAAGTGACGGGATAGGGGTCGATGAACTTGGGATGTTCCAAGGATTAAGACGCTACCTCAATTGTGAAAATCAGACAAAAGAGTCAAGGATCACGCGCATGAACGCATGTCCAGCATTGAACTGGTGGTGGCGCTAGAGTGTTCAATGTATATGCATAAAAATTGCTGTGAGTGATTGGGACAGTGTCCTGACTAATGGTATCGAGTTTTGTTATGTTAACTCAAAGCGTCACGGAGATGTTAGTCCACTTCCTGTTTGGCGGCTTCATCACCATATTTGATTGGCTGTTACAGGCAAACAAAAATGAAATTGAAAAATCTGACAAGTATCGTTTTTGCGGCTCGGGCAGAAGATCATCTCCGCCAAGTTCTGTGAAAATCGGATGAAATTTGTAACCGCTGAAACTTTTCGTAGAGTTTGGACTAAATCCAATATGTCGGAGGTCCAATATTGCAGAAAGTGACGGGATAGGAGTCGATGAACTCGGGATGGTCCAGGGATTCAGACGCTACCTCAATTGTGAAAATCAGACAAAAGAGTCAAGGAATACGCGCATGAACGCATGTCCAGCATTAAACTGGTGGTGGCGCTAGAGTGTTCAATGTATATGCATAAAAATTGCTGTGAGTGATTGGGACAGTGTCCTGACTAATGGTATCGAGTTTTGTTATGTTAACTCAAAGCGTCACGGAGATGTTAGTCCACTTCCTGTTTGGCGGCTTCATCACCATATTTGATTGGCTGTTACAGGCAAACAAAAATGAAATTGAAAAATCTGACAAGTATCGTTTTTGCGGCTCGGGCAGAAGATCATCTCCGCCAAGTTCTGTGAAAATCGGATGAAATTTGTAACCGCTGAAACTTTTCGTAGAGTTTGGACTAAATCCAATATGTCGGAGGTCCAATATTGCAGAAAGTGACGGGATAGGAGTCGATGAACTCGGGATGGTCCAGGGATTCAGACGCTACCTCAATTGTGAAAATCAGACAAAAGAGTCAAGGAATACGCGCATGAACGCATGTCCAGCATTAAACTGGTGGTGGCGCTAGAGTATTCAATGTATGCATAAAAATTGCTGTGAGAGATTGGGACAGTGTCCTGACTAATGGTACCGAGTTTTGTTATGTTAGCTCAAAATGCCACAGAGATGTTAGTCCACTTCCTGTTTGGCAGCTTCATCGCCATATTTGATTGGCTGTCACGGGCAAACAAAAATGAAATTGAAAAATCTGACAAGTATCTTTTGTGCGGCTCGGGAAGAAGATCATCTCCGCCAAGTTCCATGAAAATCGGATGAAATTTCTGACCGCTGAAACTTTTTGTAGAGTTTGGACTAAATCCAATATGACGGAGGTCCAATATGGCGGAAAGTGACGTAATAGGGTTCATTGAAATTAGGTCGGTCCAGGGATTCCAACGGTGCCTGATATGTGAAAATCGGACGCACCGTTCAATGGTCACATGCGTGAATGCAATCCAGGTTCGACCCATTGGTGGCGCTAGAGTGTTGGGCATAGAGTTCTGTAAATTGGTGAGAGTGATCATGGGACAGTGCTGAATCAGTGTACCAAATTTCATAACTTTAGACCCAGCGATTCAATTTTCGGCCAGATTTTGACCTGTTGGTGGCGCTAGATGGCTGGGTTTAGAGGTCCGTAAATAAGTGTGAGAGGTCAGTGGAGTGTCCCGAAACTTTCTGCCAAAAAATCTGAACTTTTTAGCCAGGCGTTCTATGGGCTGCCATAGACTCCAATGGCAGAAGTGTAATAATAGGAAAAGCTAGTAACTCAATGGGTGCCTTCGCAGCTTCGCTGCTTGGCCCCCAAATATAGCTGCAAGCAGCAATGCGGGGGCCTAGCAGAGCGCTATAGCAGAAATGGCGTTGCCACGGCATGAGCAAGCACTTACAGCAAGAGGCCAAATTACACCAATGTCTTTGTGCGGTCTCACAATCAGCTACCATGTCCCTCTACCAAGTTTGGACTTCATACACCAAAGTGTTGCTGAGATACGAGCTCACTTCCTGTATTACAGCGCCCCCTGTAGAGGCCAAATGATTCCAATTTCCTAGTGCATCATCATAATCAGGTAACAGGTCCTTATACTAAGTTTGGAGTTTGTACACCAAAGCGTTGCTGAGATACAAGCTCACTTCCTGTATTACAGCACCCCCTATAGAGGCCAAATGATGCCAATTTCCTGCTGTGTCCTCACAATCAGATACAAAGTCCCTGTACCCAGTTTGGACTTCATACATTAAAGCGTCTCCGAGATGTTAGCCCACTTCCTGTTTTGCGGCTTCATGGCCATATTTGATTGGCTGCCATAGGCCAATAAAGTGGAATCTGAAAAATCTGACAAGTATCGTTTGTGCGGCTCGGTCTGAAGTTCATCTCTGCCAAGTTCTGTGAAAATCAAATGAAATTTGTGACCGCTGAAACTTTTCGTAGAGTTTAGACCAATTCCAATATGGCGATGGTCCAATATGGCAGAAAGTGACGGGATAGGAGTCGATGAACTCGGGATGGTCCAAGGATTCAGACGCTACCTCAATTGTGAAAATCAGACAAAAGAGTCAAGGATCACGCGCATAAACGCATGTGCAGCATTAAACTGGTGGTGGCGCTAGTGTGTTCAATGTATATGCATGAAATTTGGTGTGAGTGATTGGGACAGTGTCCTGACTAATGGTCTTGAGTTTTGTTATGTTATCTCAAAGCGTCACCTAGATGTTTGTCCACTTCCTGTTTGGCGTCCTCGTCACCATATTTGATTGGCTGTCACGGGCAAACAAAAATGAAATTGAAAAATCTGACCAGTATCGTTTGTGCGGCTCGGGCAGAAGATCATCTCCAACAAGTTTCGTGAAAATCTGAGGAAATTTGTAACCGCTGAAACTTTTCGTAGAGTTTGGACTAAATCCAATATGGCGGAGGTCCAGTATGGCCAAAAGTGATGTAATAGGGGTCAATCAACTCAAGTCAGTCCAGGGATTCCAACGGTGCTTAATTTGTGAAAATCGAACACACCGTTCAATTGTTACATGCGTAAATGTGAGTCCAGATTCGACCTATTGGTGGCGCTAGAGTGTTCGGCATAGAGCTTTGTAAATTCGTGAGAGTGATCATGGGACGGTCCTGAATCAGGGCGCTAAATTTCATAATAATAATGACTTGCAAATACCTTTCAACCCAGCTTTTCAACTTTCAGCCAAACTTTGACCTGTTGGTGGCGCTAGACGGCTGGGTTTAGAGGTCCGTAAATGAGTGTGAGTGGTCAGTGGAGTGTCCCGAAACTTTCTGCCAAAAAATCTGCACTTTTTAGCCAGGCGTTCTATGGGCTGCCATAGACTCCAATGGCAGAAGTGTAATAATAATAATAAATATAGCTGCAAGCAGCAATGCGGGGGCCAAGCAGTGCGCTATAGCAGGAATGGCATTGCCATGCCATGAGCAAGCACTCACAGCAAGTTTGATTGCAATTGGATAAAGAATGACTAAGAAATAAGCTCATTTACTTTGTTACAGCGCCCCTAGAGGCCAAATTACACCAATGTCCTTGTGCGTTCTCACAATAAGCTACCATGTCCCTCTACCAAGTTTGGACTTCATACACCAAAGTGTTGCTGAGATGTGATCTCACTTTCTTTATTACAGCACCCCTAGAGGTCAAATGAGACCACTTTCCTTGCATGTCCTCACAATCAGCTAATATGTCCATGTATCAAGTTTGGACTTCATACAACGAAGCGTTGCTGAGATATGAGCCCACTTCTTGTATTACAGCGCCCCCTGTAGAGGCCAAATGATGCCAATTTCCTACTGTGTCCTCACAATGAGGTACCAAGTCCCTGTACCAAGTTTGGACTTCATACATCAAAGCGTTGCTAAGATAGGAGCTCACTTCCTCTATTGCAGCGCCCCCTATAGAGGCCAAATTATTCCAATTTCCTAGTGCGTCATCATAATCAGGTAACAGGTCCTTATACCAAGTTTGGACTTCATACATTAAAGCATAGCCGAGATGTTAGCCCACTTCCTGTTAGGCGGCATCGTCGCCATGTGTGATTGGCTGTCACGGGCAAATAAACTTGAAATTAAAAAATCTGACAAGTATCGTTTTTGAGGCTCGGTCTGAAAATCATCTCCGCCAAGTTCTGTGAAAATCGGATGAAATTTGTAACCGCTGAAACTTTTCGTAGTGTTTGGACCAAATGCAATATGGCGGAGGTCCAATATGGCGGAAAGTGACGGGATAGGGGTCGATGAACTCGGGATGGTCCAAGGATTCAGACGTTACCTCAATTTTGAAAATCAGACAAAAGAGTCAAGGATCACGCGCATGAACGCATGTCCAGCATTAAACTGGTGGTGGCGCTAGTGTGTTCAATGTATATGCATGAAAATTGGTGTGAGTGATTGGGACAGTGTCCTGACTAATGGTATCGAGTTTTGTTATGTTAACTCAAAGCGTCACCTAGATGTTTGTCCACTTCCTGTTTGGCGGCTTCGTCACCATATTTGATTGGCTGTCATGGGCAAATAAAAATGAAATTGAAAAATCTGACTAGTATCGTTTGTGCGGCTCGGGCAGAAGATCATCTCTATCAAGTTTCGTGAAAATCAGAAGAAATTTGTAACCGCTGAAACTTTTCGTAGAGTTTGGACTAAATCCAATATGGCGGAGGTCCAATATGGCGGAAAGTGACGTAATAGGAGTCATTGAATTCAGGTCGGTCCAGTGATTACAGCAGTGCCTGATTTGTGAAAATCGGACCCACCGTTCAATGGTCACATGCGTGAATGCAATCCAGGTTCGACCCATTGGTGGCGCTAGAGTGTTGGCCATAGAGTTCTGTAAATTGGTGAGAGTGATCATGGGATGGTTCTGAATCAGTGCGCCGAATTTCATAACTTTAGACCCAGCGGTTCTATTTTCGGCCAAATTTTGACCCGTTGGTGGCGCTAGACGGCTGGGTTTAGAGATCCGTAAATGAGCGTGAGTGGTCAGTGGAGTGTCCCGAAACTTTCTGCCAAAAAATCTGCACTTTTTAGCCAGGCGTTCTATGGGCTGCCATAGACTCCAATGGCAGAAGTATAATAGGAAAAGCTAGTAACTCAATGGGTGCCTTCGCAGCTTCGCTGCTTGGCCCCCAAATATAGCTGCAAGCAGCAATGCGGGGGCCTAGCAGAGCGCTATAGCAGAAATGGCGTTGCCACGGCATCAGCAAGCACTTACAGCAAGAGGCCAAATTACACCAATGTCTTTGTGCGGTCTCACAATCAGCTACCATGTCCCTCTACCAAGTTTGGACTTCATACACCAAAGTGTTGCTGAGATGTGAGCTCACTTTCATTATTACAGCACCCCTAGAGGCCAAATGAGAACACTTTCCTTCATGTCCTCACAATCAGCTAATATGTCCCTGTACCAAGTTTGGACTTCATACACCAAAGTGTTGCTGAGATACGAGCTCACTTCCTGTATTACAGCGCCCCCTATGGAGGCCAAATGATTCCAATTTCCTAGTGCATCATCATAATCAGGTAACAGGTCCTTATACTAAGTTTGGACTTTGTACACCAAAGCGTTGCTGAGATACAAGCTCACTTCCTGTATTACAGCGCCCCCTATAGAGGCCAAATGATGCCAATTTCTTACCGTGTCCTCACAATCAGATACAAAGTCCCTGTACCAAGTTTGGACTTCATACATTAAAGCATAGCCGAGATGTTAGCCCACTTCCTGTTTGGTGGCTTCATCGCCATATTTGATTGTCTGTCACGGGCAAACAAAAATGAAATAAAAAAATCTGACAAGTATCGTTTGTGCGGCTCGGTCTGAAGATCATCTCTGCCAAGTTCTGTGAAAATCAAATGAAATCTGGGACCGCTGAAACTTTTCGTAGAGTTTAGACCAATTCCAATATGGCGGAGGTCCAATATGGCGGAAAGTGATGGGATAGGAGTCGATGAACTCGGGATGGTCCAAGGATTCAGATGCTACCTCAATTGTGAAAATCAGACAAAAGAGTCAAGGATCACGCGCATGAACGCATGTGCAGCACTAAACTGGTGGTGGCGCTACTGTGTTCAATGTATATGCATGAAAATTGGTGTGAGTGATTGGGACAGTGTCCCGACTAATGGTCTCGAGTTTTGTTATGTTAACTCAAAGCATCACCTAGATGTTTGTCCACTTCCTGTTTGGCGTCCTCGTCACCATATTTGATTGGCTGTCACGGGCAAACAAAAATGAAATTGAAAAATCTGACCAGTATCGTTTGTGCGGCTCGGGCAGAAGATCATCTCCAACAAGTTTCGTGAAAATCTGAGGAAATTTGTAACCGCTGAAACTTTTCGTAGAGTTTGGACTAAATCCAATATGGCGGAGGTCCAGTATGGCCAAAAGTGACGTAATAGGGGTCAATCAACTCAAGTCAGTCCAGGGATTCCAACGGTGCTTAATTTGTGAAAATCGAACACACCGTTCAATTGTTACATGCGTAAATGTGAGTCCAGATTCGACCTATTGGTGGCGCTAGAGTGTTCGGCATAGAGCTTTGTAAATTCGTGAGAGTGATCATGGGACGGTCCTGAATCAGGGCGCTAAATTTCATAATAATAATGACTTGCAAATACCTTTCAACCCAGCTTTTCAACTTTCAGCCAAACTTTGACCTGTTGGTGGCGCTAGACGGCTGGGTTTAGAGGTCCGTAAATGAGTGTGAGTGGTCAGTGGAGTGTCCCGAAACTTTCGACGAAAAAATCTGAACTTTTTAGCCAGGCGTTCTATGGGCTGCCATAGACTCCAATGGCAGAAGTGTAATAATAATAATAATAAATATAGCTGCAAGCAGCAATGCGGGGGCCAAGCAGTGCGCTATAGCAGGAATGGCATTGCCATGCCATGAGCAAGCACTCACAGCAAGTTTGATTGCAATTGGATAAAGAATGACTAAGAAATAAGCTCATTTACTTTGTTACAGCGCCCCTAGAGGCCAAATTACACCAATGTCCTTGTGCGTTCTCACAATAAGCTACCATGTCCCTCTACCAAGTTTGGACTTCATACACCAAAGTGTTGCTGAGATGTGATCTCACTTTCTTTATTACAGCACCCCTAGAGGTCAAATGAGACCACTTTCCTTGCATGTCCTCACAATCAGCTAATATGTCCATGTATCAAGTTTGGACTTCATACAACGAAGCGTTGCTGAGATATGAGCCCACTTCTTGTATTACAGCGCCCCCTGTAGAGGCCAAATGATGCCAATTTCCTACTGTGTCCTCACAATGAGGTACCAAGTCCCTGTACCAAGTTTGGACTTCATACATCAAAGCGTTGCTAAGATAGGAGCTCACTTCCTCTATTGCAGCGCCCCCTATAGAGGCCAAATTATTCCAATTTCCTAGTGCGTCATCATAATCAGGTAACAGGTCCTTATACCAAGTTTGGACTTCATACATTAAAGCATAGCCGAGATGTTAGCCCACTTCCTGTTAGGCGGCATCGTCGCCATGTGTGATTGGCTGTCACGGGCAAATAAACTTGAAATTAAAAAATCTGACAAGTATCGTTTTTGAGGCTCGGTCTGAAAATCATCTCCGCCAAGTTCTGTGAAAATCGGATGAAATTTGTAACCGCTGAAACTTTTCGTAGTGTTTGGACCAAATGCAATATGGCGGAGGTCCAATATGGCGGAAAGTGACGGGATAGGGGTCGATGAACTCGGGATGGTCCAAGGATTCAGACGTTACCTCAATTTTGAAAATCAGACAAAAGAGTCAAGGATCACGCGCATGAACGCATGTCCAGCATTAAACTGGTGGTGGCGCTAGTGTGTTCAATGTATATGCATGAAAATTGGTGTGAGTGATTGGGACAGTGTCCTGACTAATGGTATCGAGTTTTGTTATGTTAACTCAAAGCGTCACCTAGATGTTTGTCCACTTCCTGTTTGGCGGCTTCGTCACCATATTTGATTGGCTGTCATGGGCAAATAAAAATGAAATTGAAAAATCTGACTAGTATCGTTTGTGCGGCTCGGGCAGAAGATCATCTCTATCAAGTTTCGTGAAAATCAGAAGAAATTTGTAACCGCTGAAACTTTTCGTAGAGTTTGGACTAAATCCAATATGGCGGAGGTCCAATATGGCGGAAAGTGACGTAATAGGAGTCATTGAATTCAGGTCGGTCCAGGGATTACAGCAGTGCCTGATTTGTGAAAATCGGACCCACCGTTCAATGGTCACATGCGTGAATGCAATCCAGGTTCGACCCATTGGTGGCGCTAGAGTGTTGGCCATAGAGTTCTGTAAATTGGTGAGAGTGATCATGGGATGGTTCTGAATCAGTGCGCCGAATTTCATAACTTTAGACCCAGCGGTTCTATTTTCGGCCAAATTTTGACCCGTTGGTGGCGCTAGACGGCTGGGTTTAGAGATCCGTAAATGAGCGTGAGTGGTCAGTGGAGTGTCCCGAAACTTTCTGCCAAAAAATCTGCACTTTTTAGCCAGGCGTTCTATGGGCTGCCATAGACTCCAATGGCAGAAGTATAATAGGAAAAGCTAGTAACTCAATGGGTGCCTTCGCAGCTTCGCTGCTTGGCCCCCAAATATAGCTGCAAGCAGCAATGCGGGGGCCAAGCAGTGCGCTATAGCAGGAATGGCATTGCCATGCCATGAGCAAGCACTCACAGCAAGTTTGATTGCAATTGGATAAAGAATGACTAAGAAATAAGCTCATTTACTTTGTTACAGCGCCCCTAGAGGCCAAATTACACCAATGTCCTTGTGCGTTCTCACAATAAGCTACCATGTCCCTCTACCAAGTTTGGACTTCATACACCAAAGTGTTGCTGAGATGTGATCTCACTTTCTTTATTACAGCACCCCTAGAGGTCAAATGAGACCACTTTCCTTGCATGTCCTCACAATCAGCTAATATGTCCATGTATCAAGTTTGGACTTCATACAACGAAGCGTTGCTGAGATATGAGCCCACTTCTTGTATTACAGCGCCCCCTGTAGAGGCCAAATGATGCCAATTTCCTACTGTGTCCTCACAATGAGGTACCAAGTCCCTGTACCAAGTTTGGACTTCATACATCAAAGCGTTGCTAAGATAGGAGCTCACTTCCTCTATTGCAGCGCCCCCTATAGAGGCCAAATTATTCCAATTTCCTAGTGCGTCATCATAATCAGGTAACAGGTCCTTATACCAAGTTTGGACTTCATACATTAAAGCATAGCCGAGATGTTAGCCCACTTCCTGTTAGGCGGCATCGTCGCCATGTGTGATTGGCTGTCACGGGCAAATAAACTTGAAATTAAAAAATCTGACAAGTATCGTTTTTGAGGCTCGGTCTGAAAATCATCTCCGCCAAGTTCTGTGAAAATCGGATGAAATTTGTAACCGCTGAAACTTTTCGTAGTGTTTGGACCAAATGCAATATGGCGGAGGTCCAATATGGCGGAAAGTGACGGGATAGGGGTCGATGAACTCGGGATGGTCCAAGGATTCAGACGTTACCTCAATTTTGAAAATCAGACAAAAGAGTCAAGGATCACGCGCATGAACGCATGTCCAGCATTAAACTGGTGGTGGCGCTAGTGTGTTCAATGTATATGCATGAAAATTGGTGTGAGTGATTGGGACAGTGTCCTGACTAATGGTATCGAGTTTTGTTATGTTAACTCAAAGCGTCACCTAGATGTTTGTCCACTTCCTGTTTGGCGGCTTCGTCACCATATTTGATTGGCTGTCATGGGCAAATAAAAATGAAATTGAAAAATCTGACTAGTATCGTTTGTGCGGCTCGGGCAGAAGATCATCTCTATCAAGTTTCGTGAAAATCAGAAGAAATTTGTAACCGCTGAAACTTTTCGTAGAGTTTGGACTAAATCCAATATGGCGGAGGTCCAATATGGCGGAAAGTGACGTAATAGGAGTCATTGAATTCAGGTCGGTCCAGGGATTACAGCAGTGCCTGATTTGTGAAAATCGGACCCACCGTTCAATGGTCACATGCGTGAATGCAATCCAGGTTCGACCCATTGGTGGCGCTAGAGTGTTGGCCATAGAGTTCTGTAAATTGGTGAGAGTGATCATGGGATGGTTCTGAATCAGTGCGCCGAATTTCATAACTTTAGACCCAGCGGTTCTATTTTCGGCCAAATTTTGACCCGTTGGTGGCGCTAGACGGCTGGGTTTAGAGATCCGTAAATGAGCGTGAGTGGTCAGTGGAGTGTCCCGAAACTTTCTGCCAAAAAATCTGCACTTTTTAGCCAGGCGTTCTATGGGCTGCCATAGACTCCAATGGCAGAAGTATAATAGGAAAAGCTAGTAACTCAATGGGTGCCTTCGCAGCTTCGCTGCTTGGCCCCCAATAATAGGAAAAACTACTAAAACAATGGGTGCCTTCGCAGCTTCGCTGCTAGGCCCCCAATAATAATAATAAATATAGCTGCAAGCAGCAATGCGGGGGCCTAGCAGAGCGCTATAGAGCAGAGCGCAGAGCAAGCACTCAGCAGCAAGATGACAAATTACACCAATGTCTTTGTGTGTTCTCACAATCAGCTACCATGTCCCTCTACCAAGTTTGGACTTCATACAGCAAAGTGTTGCTGAGATGTGAGCTCACTTTCATTATTACAGCATCCCTAGAGGCCAAATGAGACCACTTTCCTTCATGTCCTCACAATCAGCTAATATGTCCCTGTACCAAGTTTGGACTTCATACACCGAAGTGTTGCTGAGATACGAGCTCACTTCCTGTATTACAGTGCCCCCTATAGAGGCCAAATGATGCCAATTTCCTACTGTGTCCTCACAATCAGGTACCAAGTCCCTGTACCAAATTAGGACTTCATACATCAAAGTGCTGCTAAGATAGGAGCTCACTTCCTGTATTGCAGCGCCCCCTATAGAGGCCAAATGATTCCAATTTCCTAGTGTGTCATCATAATCAGGTAACAGGTCCTTATACCAAGTTTGGAGTTTGTACACCAAAGCGTTGCTGAGATACAAGCTCATTTCCTGTATTACAGCGCCCCCTATAGAGGCCACATGATGCCAATTTCCTAGTGCGTCCTCACAATCAGATACCAAGTCCCTGTACCAAGTTTGGACTTCATACATTAAAGCATAGCCGAGATGTTAGCCCACTTCCTGTTTGGTGTCTTCATCGCCATATTTGATTGGCTGTCACGGGCAAACAAAAATGAAATTAAAAAATCTGACAAGTATCGTTTGTGCGGCTCGGTCTGAAGATCATCTCCGACAAGTTCTGTGAAAATCGGATGAAATTTGTAACCGCTGAAACTTTTCGTAGAGTTTGGACTAAATCCAATATGGCGGAGGTCCAATATGGCGGAAAGTGATAGGTTAGGGGTCGATGAACTCTGTATGGTCCAAGGATTCAGACACTACCTCAATTGTGAAAATCAGACAAAAGAGTCAAGGATCACGCGCATGAACGCATGTCCAGCATTGAACTGGTGGTGGCGCTAGTGTGTTCAATGTATATGCACGAAAATTGGTGTGAGTGATTGGGACAGTGTCCTGACTAATGGTCTCGAGTTTTGTTATATTAACTCAAAGCGTCACCTAGATGTTTGTCCACTCCCTGTTTGGCGGCTTCGTCACAATATTTGATTGGCTGTCACGGGCAAATAAAAATGAAATTGAAAAATCTGACCAGTATCGTTTGTTCGGCCCGGACAGAAGATCATCTCTAACAAGTTTCGTGAAAATCGGAGGAAATTTGTAACCGCTGAAACTTTTCGTAGAGTTTGGACTAAATCCAATATGGCGGAGGTCCAGTATGGCCGAAAGTGACGTAATAGGGGTCAATCAACTCAAGTCAGTCCAGGGATTCCAACGGTGCTTAATTTGTGAAAATCGAACACACCGTTCAATTGTTACATGCGTAAATGTGAGTCCAGATTCGACCTATTGGTGGCGCTAGGGTGTTCGGCATAGAGTTCTGTATATTGGTGAGAGTGATCATGGGACGGTCCTGAATCAGGGCGCTAAATTTCATAATAATAATGACTTGTGAATACCTTTCAACCCAGCTTTTCAACTTTCGGCCAAACTTTGACCTGTTGGTGGCGCTAGATGGCTGGGTTTAGAGATCTGTAAATTAGCGTTAGTGGTCAGTGGAGTGTCCCGAAACTTTCTGGCAAAAAATCTGAACTTTTTAGCCAGGCGTTCTATGGGCTGCCATAGACTCCAATGGCAGAAGTGTAATAATAATAATAAATATAGCTGCAAGCAGCAATGCGGGGGCCTAGCAGAGCGCTATAGAGCAGAGCGCAGAGCAAGCACTCAGCAGCAAGAGGACAAATTACACCAACGTCTTTCTGCGTTCTCACAATCCCTCTATCAAGTTTGGACTTCATACACCAAAGTGTTGCTGAGATGTGAGCTCACTTTCTTTATTACAGCCCCCCTAGAGGCCAAATAAGACCACTTTCCTTCATGTCCTCACAATCAGCTAATATGTCCCTGTACCAAGTTTGGACTTCATACACCGAAGTGTTGCTGAGATACGAGCTCACTTCCTGTATTACAGTGCCCCCTATAGAGGCCAAATGATGCCAATTTCCTACTGTGTCCTCACAATCAGGTACCAAGTCCCTGTACCAAATTAGGACTTCATACATCAAAGTGCTGCTAAGATAGGAGCTCACTTCCTGTATTGCAGCGCCCCCTATAGAGGCCAAATGATTCCAATTTCCTAGTGTGTCATCATAATCAGGTAACAGGTCCTTATACCAAGTTTGGAGTTTGTACACCAAAGCGTTGCTGAGATACAAGCTCATTTCCTGTATTACAGCGCCCCCTATAGAGGCCACATGATGCCAATTTCCTAGTGCGTCCTCACAATCAGATACCAAGTCCCTGTACCAAGTTTGGACTTCATACATTAAAGCATAGCCGAGATGTTAGCCCACTTCCTGTTTGGTGTCTTCATCGCCATATTTGATTGGCTGTCACGGGCAAACAAAAATGAAATTAAAAAATCTGACAAGTATCGTTTGTGCGGCTCGGTCTGAAGATCATCTCCGACAAGTTCTGTGAAAATCGGATGAAATTTGTAACCGCTGAAACTTTTCGTAGAGTTTGGACTAAATCCAATATGGCGGAGGTCCAATATGGCGGAAAGTGATAGGTTAGGGGTCGATGAACTCTGTATGGTCCAAGGATTCAGACACTACCTCAATTGTGAAAATCAGACAAAAGAGTCAAGGATCACGCGCATGAACGCATGTCCAGCATTGAACTGGTGGTGGCGCTAGTGTGTTCAATGTATATGCACGAAAATTGGTGTGAGTGATTGGGACAGTGTCCTGACTAATGGTCTCGAGTTTTGTTATATTAACTCAAAGCGTCACCTAGATGTTTGTCCACTCCCTGTTTGGCGGCTTCGTCACAATATTTGATTGGCTGTCACGGGCAAATAAAAATGAAATTGAAAAATCTGACCAGTATCGTTTGTTCGGCCCGGACAGAAGATCATCTCTAACAAGTTTCGTGAAAATCGGAGGAAATTTGTAACCGCTGAAACTTTTCGTAGAGTTTGGACTAAATCCAATATGGCGGAGGTCCAGTATGGCCGAAAGTGACGTAATAGGGGTCAATCAACTCAAGTCAGTCCAGGGATTCCAACGGTGCTTAATTTGTGAAAATCGAACACACCGTTCAATTGTTACATGCGTAAATGTGAGTCCAGATTCGACCTATTGGTGGCGCTAGGGTGTTCGGCATAGAGTTCTGTAAATTGGTGAGAGTGATCATGGGACGGTCCTGAATCAGGGCGCTAAATTTCATAATAATAATGACTTGTGAATACCTTTCAACCCAGCTTTTCAACTTTCGGCCAAACTTTGACCTGTTGGTGGCGCTAGATGGCTGGGTTTAGAGATCTGTAAATTAGCGTTAGTGGTCAGTGGAGTGTCCCGAAACTTTCTGGCAAAAAATCTGAACTTTTTAGCCAGGCGTTCTATGGGCTGCCATAGACTCCAATGGCAGAAGTGTAATAATAATAATAAATATAACCGCAAGCGGTGATTTACGGGGTCCGAGCAAAACGAACATGAATGCATAGCTTTTTATTTTTACATATGCTTTGATTGTTTGGGCACAATTGTTCAAAAGAAACGTGATCGGATTTCGGTTATCGGATTTCAGTTACCGGATTTCAGCTATCGGATTGGATCAAATCTTGAAAATGGGTTGTTCAAAGGGAAACAAGGATCCTGAAATTGGATTAGATCACATAATCTATTCTTGGTTTTGATCTGGATAAAACCTTCACTTTGTGTCGTTCAAAACTTTTGAGTTGGATTGGAATAAATTTGATGCATAAAATTAGGATTACCCTGTGCTGTAACATTATAGTGTGCTAACCTCCACAACCCAACAGTATTCTAACAATACTTGATTCTACAGGACTATTTATTTGTTGTGGATAAGATGAAGGGTTTGATAATGGAAGGCAGTGTTTCCCACAGAATTGAATTGTTTTTGGGGTGGTGGGTTCTGTGTCGGAGTCAATAAGATAAACAGCGTATAATTGTTATACAGTTATACTTGCCTTGCACTACAAGTCCATATTGACAAGTAGCTGTAATGCTGTAATGTTATAGTGTGCTAACCTCCACAACCCAACAGCATTCTATTCTAGTATGCTAACCTCCACAACCCAACAGTATTTTAACACTAATGCTTCAGGTGGGATTTGAACACTCAACATAAGGATGACCAGTACAAGGCATTATCCCACTAAGCCACTGTCAATCCTACATCTTTGCCAGTCACATTCACATGGTGAAAATGTGTATTGGTAAACACACAAGAAAAACTCCAAGTATACATTTGACAATAAAATGAAGGGCTTTCCTGAAAGAACACCTGAAAACGTTTGGAAATTCTGGGACAATTAGACATTTGTAGAGAAGAACAGTAATGGATGAAATATAAATATGATAGACTTAATGATGAAGGAAAAATAGTAAACAAAGAAGTTCCCCTATATGTCTTCGAGTGTGTCGGCATTCTGATTCTTGGCAACTAATGAGTGTGAATGTTGATTGCCTGATGTCATTCAGGTGCTGTTCAATGGTGTCAATCTTCAATAACCAATAGCATGTGCATCTTGAGCCTAAAGCTCTAGCAGGATTCAAACTCTCAACCTAACAAACACCAGCACTAGGCATTATCCCTCTGAGCCACTAACAATCCGACATATTAGGCAGTCACATTCACATGGTGAAAATGTGTGTTGGTAAACACACAAGAAAAACTACAAGCATACATTTGACAATAAAATGAAGGGCTTTCCTGAAAGAGTACACCTGAAAACTTTTGGATATTCTGGGGCAATTAGACATTTATAGAGAAGAACAGTAATGGATGAAATATAAATATGATAGACTTAATGATGAAGGAAAAATAGTAAACAAAGAAGTTCCCCTATATGTCATAGAGTGTGTCGGCATTCTGATTCTTGGCAACTAATGAGTGTGAATGTTAATTGCCTGATGTCATTCAGGTGCTGTTCAATGGTGTCAATCTTCAATAACCAATAGCATGTGCATCTTGAGCTTCAAGCTCTAGCAGGATTCGAACTCTCAACCTAACAAACACCAGCAGTGTGTAATGAGTGTGAATGTTAATTGCCTGATGTCATTCAGGTGCTGTTCAATGGTGTGACTCAGAAGGCTCAATGGTATGGAGTGATGACACGGAGATGGCAGGTTTCGGTGCAACACAAGTTAACTTTATTTGAGTTTCAATTCATCTGTTCTTTTGTTCTTTACTTGTATGTGTGCTGCATCAAAGAGGAAACAAACAGAAAATGGAGTAATCAGTGAAATGGGGTAAATCAGTACAGATCCCAACTCACAAACAAACCAATTGACATTTGAACAATAAACTGAAATCATATGGCTATATAAGGTACAACTAAACAATACTTGACATCCCAAGTCAACCAACATCACCTAATCATCTCTCACATGGGACTCCAACACACCAAACCAACAAACAAAGACCTTAACTTTACACATGATGGCAGAGCTACTCTACAAACTGATAAACATCACAAAAGTCATAGTGAGGGTCATTAAAGTGATGATTAAAGTGATGACTTACGTTAACTCAAAGACGCACACAGAGCAGGACACACTGGAGTGCTGGGTTGAGATGAACAAAAGAGCGAACTGAGGGCGAGCAAACAATTTATCCTGGTCTGAGCCCCTGCTCCGGAGCTACAGGGTTTCCCAGCAGGTAAACTTTGGAAAGATTTGCAAAGATTTGGAAAAGATTTTGGAAAGACTACAGTCTCAGACCCTCTCACATCTAAAGACAAGTAGTAGAGTTTTAAGTCACAGACTATGATTTTGCAATGACTAGGGATCTTGCAGGGTCACTATTTACAAGACTGCAACACGATTCCTTTAAATTATTACCCATTGTGCAATAGATAAACAGTAACTGAAAATTATAGCCTACTAAACTCAAAGTCATATTTTCGTGTTTCTGCAGCATTGTTTCATGCGTGACATCCTTAACCGATATAGAGTTGTTCTGTCAAGTGGAAGAGCCGACTAAATATGTATAAGAAATGACAAATATTATAAGAATAACAAATAATTATAGGCTACAGCTTATAATTATACAGTAATACTTGCCTTGCACTACAAGTCCATATTGACAAGTAACTGTAATGTTATAGTGTGTTAACCTCCACAACCCAACAGCATTCTATTGTAGTATGCTAACATCCACAACCCACTAATGCTTCAAGTGGGATTTGAACTCTCAACCTAAGGATCACCAGTACAAGGCATTATCCCACTGAGCCACTGTCAATCCTACATGTTGGCCAGTCACATTCACATGGTGAAAATGTGTATTGGTAAACACACAAGAAAAACTATAGAAAAAGTATACATTTGACAATAAAATGAAGGGCTTTCCTGAAAGAGAACACCTGAAAACGTTTGGAAATTCTGGGGCAATTAGACATTTGTAGAGAAGAACAGTAATGGATGAAATATAAATATGATAGACTTAATGATGAAGGAAAAATAGTAAACAAAGAAGTTCCCCTATATGTCATAGAGTGCGTCGGCATTCTGATTCTTGGCAACTAATGAGTGTGAATGTTGATTGCCTGATGTCATTCAGGTGCTGTTCAATGGTGTCAATCTTCAATAACCAATAGCATGTGCATCTTGAGCCTCAACCTCTAGCAGGATTCGAACTCTCAACCTAACAAACACCAGCACTAGGCATTATCCCACTCAGCCACTGACAATCATACACATCGAGCAGTCACATTCAAATGGTGAAAATGTGTGCTGGTAAACCCACAAGAAAAACTCAAAGTATACATTTGACAATAAAATGAAGGGCTTTCCTGAAAGAGTACACCTGAAATCTTTTTGAAATTCTGGGGCAATTAGACATTTGTAGAGAAGAACAGTAATGGATGAAATATAAATATGATAGACTTAATGATGAAGGAAAAATAGTAAACAAAGAAGTTCCCCTATATGTCAGAGTGTGTCGGCATTCTGATTCTTGGCAACTAATGAGTGTGAATGTTAATTGCCTGATGTCATTCAGGTGCTGTTCAATGGTGTCAATCTTCAATAACCAATAGCATGTGCATCTTGAGCTTCAAGCTCTAGCAGGATTCGAACTCTCAACCTAACAAACACCAGCACTAGGCATTATCCCACTCTGCCACTGACAATCATACACATTCAGCAGTCACATTCAAATGGTGAAAATGTGTGTTGGTAAACACACAAGAAAAACTCCAAGTATACATTTGACAATAAAATGAAGGGCTTTCCTGAAAGAGTACACCTGAAAACTTTTGGATATTCTGGGGCAATTAGACATTTATAGAGAAGAACAGTAATGGATGAAATATAAATATGATAGACTTAATGATGAAGGAAAAATAGTAAACAAAGAAGTTCCCCTATATGTCACAGAGTGTGTCGGCATTCTGATACTTGGCAACTAATGAGTGTGAATGTTAATTGTCTGATGTCATTCAGGTGCTGTTCAATAGTGTGAATCTTCAATAACCAATAGCATGTGCATCTTGAGCCTAAAGCTCTAACAGGATTCGAACTCTCAACCTAACAAACACCAGCACTAGGCATTATCCCACTCAGCCACTGACAATCCTACATATTGGGTAGTCACATTCACATGGTGAAAATGTGTGTTGGTAAACACACAAGAAAAACTCCAAGTATATATTTGACAATAAAATGAAGGGCTTTCCTGAAAAAATACACCTGAAAACTTTTGGATATTCTGGGGCAATTAGACATTTATAGAGAAGAACAGTAATGGATGAAATATAAATATGATAGACTTAATGATGAAGGAAAAATAGTAAACAAAGAAGTTCCCCTATATGTCATAGAGTGTGTCGGCATTCTGATTCTTGGCAACTAATGAGTGTGAATGTTAATTGTCTGATGTCATTCAGGTTCTGTTCAATAGTGTGAATCTTCAATAACCAATAGCATGTGCATCTTGAGCCTAAAGCTCTAGCAGGATTCGAACTCTCAACCTAACAAACACCAGCACTAGACATTATCCCACTCTGCCACTGACAATCATACACATTCAGCAGTCACATTCAAATGGTGAAAATGTGTGTTGGTAAACACACAAGAAAAACTCCAAGTATACATTTGACAATAAAATGAAGGGCTTTCCTGAAAGACTACACCTGAAAACTTTTGGATATTCTGGGGCAATTAGACATTTATAGAGAAGAACAGTAATGGATGAAATATAAATATGATAGACTTAATGATGAAGGAAAAATAGTAAACAAAGAAGTTCCCCTATATGTCATAGAGTGTGTCGGCATTCTGATTCTTGGCAACTAATGAGTGTGAATGTTAATTGTCTGATGTCATTCAGGTGCTGTTCAATAGTGTGAATCTTCAATAACCAATAGCATGTGCATCTTGAGCCTAAAGCTCTAGCAGGATTCGAACTCTCAACCTAACAAACACCAGCACTAGGCATTATCCCACTCTGCCACTGACAATCATACACATTCAGCAGTCACATTCAAATGGTGAAAATGTGTGTTGGTAAACACACAAGAAAAACTCCAAGTATACATTTGACAATAAAATGAAGGGCTTTCCTGAAAGAGTACACCTGAAAACTTTTGGATATTCTGGGGCAATTAGACATTTATAGAGAAGAACAGTAATGGATGAAATATAAATATGATAGACTTAATGATGAAGGAAAAATAGTAAACAAAGAAGTTCCCCTATATGTCACAGAGTGTGTCGGCATTCTGATTCTTGGCAACTAATGAGTGTGAATGGTAATTGTCTGATGTCATTCAGGTGCTGTTCAATAGTGTGAATCTTCAATAACCAATAGCATGTGCATCTTGAGCCTAAAGCTCTAGCAGGATTCGAACTCTCAACCTAACAAACACCAGCACTAGGCATTATCCCACTCAGCCACTGACAATCACACACATTGAGCAGTCACATTCAAATGGTGAAAATGTGTGTTGGCAAACACACAACATCAAGAAAATTCCTAGCATACATTTGACAATAGAATTAAGGGCTTTATAAAAAAGAGTACATATCTGAAAATGTGCACTGTTAATGGTATCCACCTAATGATGGTTGTATGGTTGTTATCCAAGAAAAAAAAATTACTCATATAGGAATATAGGTGATATAGGAGAAATGGGCTGAGTGGTCGAACTTTATTGGCCTATATCTCTGAAATGGAACAACGTATCCAAATTCTTTTGATAACTTTTGTGAGGCTTTGTCTAAACATTGTCTGTGAGAATTTTGGTGAAGATTTGATAATTTTTGAAGCCTGTGAAACTTTTTATGATGTTTGGCTTTTCTCTGAAATTGTGGCAAAAGTAAACATTTTTAGAGCATAAGACCAGGGTGAAAAAGATGCATCTGAATGTAGAGATTAATATGATGAAAGAATTTTGAGTCTAGGTGAATCTGGTAAGGAGAAATAAGCGTTTTTGACAAGAGCGCCACCTTTGGGTGCAGTACCCCAAATTTGGGTTATGGGTAGTGGGGGGTACTGGTAACAATACTTGAAAATGTCAAGTTTCTAGGACTTACGGTTTATAGGAATATAGGTGATCTAGGAAAAAAGGCCTAAGTGGTCTAACTTTATTGGCCTATATCTCTGAAATGGAACAAAATATCAAAATTCTGAGCGATAACTTTTGTGAGGCTTGGTCTAAACATTGTCTGTGAGAATTTTGGTAAAGATTCGATTATTTTTGAAGAGTGTGAAACTTTTTATAATGTTTGGCTTTTCCATGAAATTGTGGAAAAAGTAAACATTTGTAGACCATAAGACCAGGGCCAAAAAGATGCATCTGAGTTTAGAGATTTATATTCTGAAAGAATTTTGAGTCTAGGTGAATCTGGTAAGGAGAAATAAGCATAATTAACTTTTTTTTTCAATAGCGCCACCTTTGGGTGCAGTACCCCAAATTTTGGGTTATGGGTAGAGGGGGGTACTGGTAACCATACCTGAAAATTTCAAGAGTTTTGGAGTTACGGTTTAGGCTGCAGTATGACTTTTACAGAATTTTGGCCAAAAAATGAACGGTACAGAAACAATAGGGTTCCTGCAGCTACGCTGCTCGGACCCCTAATAATAATAGGAAAAACTACTAACTCAATGGGTGCCTTCGCAGCTTCGCTGCTAGGCCCCCAAATATAGCTGCAAGCAGCAATGCGGGGGCCAAGCAGTGCGCAATAGCAGGAATGGCATTGTCATGCTATGAGCAAGCACTCACAGCAATTGATTGCAATTGGATAAAGAATGGCTGAGAAATAAGCTCATTTACTTTGTTACAGCGCCCCTAGAGGCCAAATTTCACCAATGTCCTTGTGCGTTCTCACAATCAGCTACCATGTCCCTCTACCAAGTTTGGACTTCATACACCAAAGTGTTGCTGAGATGTGAGCTCACTTTCTTTATTACAGCACCCCTAGAGGTCAAATGAGACCACTTTCCTTGCATGTCCTCACAATCAGCTAATATGTCCATGTATCAAGTTTGGACTTCATACAACGAAGCGTTGCTGAGATATGAGCCCACTTCTTGTATTATAGCGCCCCCTATAGAGGCCAAATGATGCCAATTTCCTACTGTGTCCTCACAATGAGGTACCAAGTCCCTGTACCAAGTTTGGACTTCATACATCAAAGCGTTGCTAAGATAGGAGCTCACTTCCTGTATTGCAGCGCCCCCTATAGAGGCCAAATTATTCCAATTTCCTAGTGCGTCATCATAATCAGGTAACAGGTCCTTATACCAAGTTTGGACTTTTTACACCGAAGCGTTGCTGAGATACAAGCTCACTTCCTGTATTACAGCGCCCCCTATAGAGGCCACATGATACCAATTTCGTAGTGTGTCCTCACAATCAGATAGCAAGTCCCCATACCAAGTTTGGACTTCATACATTAAAGCATAGCCGAGATGTTAGCCCACTTCCTGTTTGGCGGCTTCGTCACCGTATTTGATTGGCTGTCACGGGCAAACAAAATTGAAATTGAAAAATCTGGCAAGTATCTTTTGTGCGGCTCGGGCAGAAGATCATCTCCGCCAAGTTCCGTGAAAATCAGATGAAATTTGTAACCGCTGAAATTTTTCGTAGAGTTTGGACTAAATCCAATATGGCGGAGGTCCAATATGGCGGAAAGTGACTGGATAGGAGTCGATGAACTCGGGATGGTCCAAGGATTCAGACGCTACCTCTATTGTAAAAATCAGACAAAAGAGTCAAGGATCACGCGCATGAACGCATGTCCAGCATTGAACTGGTGGTGGCGCTAGAGTGTTCAATGTATATGCATAAAAATTGCTGTGAGTGATTGGGACAGTGTCCTGACTAATGGTATCGAGTTTTGTTATGTTAACTCAAAGAACCACGGAGATGTTAGTCCACTTCCTGTTTGGCGGCTTCATCGCCATATTTGATTAGCTGTCACGGGCAAACAAAAATGAAATTGAAAAATCTGACTAGTATCTTTTGTGCGGCTCGGGCAGAAGATCATCTCCGCCAAGTTTCGTGAAAATCGGATGAAATTTCTGACCGCTGAAACTTTTCGTAGAGTTTGGACTAAATCCAATATGGCGGAGGTCCAATATGGCAGAAAGTGACGTAATAGGGGTCATTGAACTTAGGTCGGTCCAGGGATTCCAACGGTGCCTGATATGTGAAAATCGGACGCACCGTTCAATTGTCACATGCGTGAATGCAATCCAGGTTCGACCCATTGGTGGCGCTAGAGTGTTGGGCATAGAGTTCTGTAAATTGGTGAGAGTGATCATGGGACAATGCTGAATCAGTGTACCAAATTTCATAACTTTAGACCCAGCGGTTCAATTTTCGGCCAAATTTTGACCTGTTGGTGGCGCTAGACGGCTGGGTTTAGAGATCCGTAAATGAGTGTGAGTGGTCAGTGGAGTGTCCCGAAACTTTCTGCCAAATTTCAGCACTTTTTAGCCAGGCGTTCTATGGGCTGCCATAGATTCCAATGGCAGAAGTATAATAGGAAAAGCTAGTAACTCAATGGGTGCCTTCGCAGCTTCGCTGCTTGGCCCCCAAATATAGCTGCAAGCAGCAATGCGGGGGCCTAGCAGAGCGCTATAGCAGAAATGGCGTTGCCACGGCATCAGCAAGCACTTACAGCAAGAGGCCAAATTACACCAATGTCTTTGTGCGGTCTCACAATCAGCTACCATGTCCCTCTACCAAGTTTGGACTTCATACACCAAAGTGTTGCTGAGATGTGAGCTCACTTTCATTATTACAGCACCCCTAGAGGCCAAATGAGAACACTTTCCTTCATGTCCTCACAATCAGCTAATATGTCCCTGTACCAAGTTTGGACTTCATACACCAAAGTGTTGCTGAGATACGAGCTCACTTCCTGTATTACAGCGCCCCCTATGGAGGCCAAATGATTCCAATTTCCTAGTGCATCATCATAATCAGGTAACAGGTCCTTATACTAAGTTTGGACTTTGTACACCAAAGCGTTGCTGAGATACAAGCTCACTTCCTGTATTACAGCGCCCCCTATAGAGGCCAAATGATGCCAATTTCTTACCGTGTCCTCACAATCAGATACAAAGTCCCTGTACCAAGTTTGGACTTCATACATTAAAGCATAGCCGAGATGTTAGCCCACTTCCTGTTTGGTGGCTTCATCGCCATATTTGATTGTCTGTCACGGGCAAACAAAAATGAAATAAAAAAATCTGACAAGTATCGTTTGTGCGGCTCGGTCTGAAGATCATCTCTGCCAAGTTCTGTGAAAATCAAATGAAATCTGGGACCGCTGAAACTTTTCGTAGAGTTTAGACCAATTCCAATATGGCGGAGGTCCAATATGGCGGAAAGTGATGGGATAGGAGTCGATGAACTCGGGATGGTCCAAGGATTCAGATGCTACCTCAATTGTGAAAATCAGACAAAAGAGTCAAGGATCACGCGCATGAACGCATGTGCAGCACTAAACTGGTGGTGGCGCTACTGTGTTCAATGTATATGCATGAAAATTGGTGTGAGTGATTGGGACAGTGTCCCGACTAATGGTCTCGAGTTTTGTTATGTTAACTCAAAGCATCACCTAGATGTTTGTCCACTTCCTGTTTGGCGTCCTCGTCACCATATTTGATTGGCTGTCACGGGCAAACAAAAATGAAATTGAAAAATCTGACCAGTATCGTTTGTGCGGCTCGGGCAGAAGATCATCTCCAACAAGTTTCGTGAAAATCTGAGGAAATTTGTAACCGCTGAAACTTTTCGTAGAGTTTGGACTAAATCCAATATGGCGGAGGTCCAGTATGGCCAAAAGTGACGTAATAGGGGTCAATCAACTCAAGTCAGTCCAGGGATTCCAACGGTGCTTAATTTGTGAAAATCGAACACACCGTTCAATTGTTACATGCGTAAATGTGAGTCCAGATTCGACCTATTGGTGGCGCTAGAGTGTTCGGCATAGAGCTTTGTAAATTCGTGAGAGTGATCATGGGACGGTCCTGAATCAGGGCGCTAAATTTCATAATAATAATGACTTGCAAATACCTTTCAACCCAGCTTTTCAACTTTCAGCCAAACTTTGACCTGTTGGTGGCGCTAGACGGCTGGGTTTAGAGGTCCGTAAATGAGTGTGAGTGGTCAGTGGAGTGTCCCGAAACTTTCGACGAAAAAATCTGAACTTTTTAGCCAGGCGTTCTATGGGCTGCCATAGACTCCAATGGCAGAAGTGTAATAATAATAATAATAAATATAGCTGCAAGCAGCAATGCGGGGGCCTAGCAGAGCGCTATAGAGCAGAGCGCAGAGCAAGCACTCAGCAGCAAGAGGACAAATTACACCAACGTCTTTCTGCGTTCTCACAATCCCTCTATCAAGTTTGGACTTCATACACCAAAGTGTTGCTGAGATGTGAGCTCACTTTCTTTATTACAGCCCCCCTAGAGGCCAAATAAGACCACTTTCCTTCATGTCCTCACAATCAGCTAATATGTCCCTGTACCAAGTTTGGACTTCATACACCGAAGTGTTGCTGAGATACGAGCTCACTTCCTGTATTACAGTGCCCCCTATAGAGGCCAAATGATGCCAATTTCCTACTGTGTCCTCACAATCAGGTACCAAGTCCCTGTACCAAATTAGGACTTCATACATCAAAGTGCTGCTAAGATAGGAGCTCACTTCCTGTATTGCAGCGCCCCCTATAGAGGCCAAATGATTCCAATTTCCTAGTGTGTCATCATAATCAGGTAACAGGTCCTTATACCAAGTTTGGAGTTTGTACACCAAAGCGTTGCTGAGATACAAGCTCATTTCCTGTATTACAGCGCCCCCTATAGAGGCCACATGATGCCAATTTCCTAGTGCGTCCTCACAATCAGATACCAAGTCCCTGTACCAAGTTTGGACTTCATACATTAAAGCATAGCCGAGATGTTAGCCCACTTCCTGTTTGGTGTCTTCATCGCCATATTTGATTGGCTGTCACGGGCAAACAAAAATGAAATTAAAAAATCTGACAAGTATCGTTTGTGCGGCTCGGTCTGAAGATCATCTCCGACAAGTTCTGTGAAAATCGGATGAAATTTGTAACCGCTGAAACTTTTCGTAGAGTTTGGACTAAATCCAATATGGCGGAGGTCCAATATGGCGGAAAGTGATAGGTTAGGGGTCGATGAACTCTGTATGGTCCAAGGATTCAGACACTACCTCAATTGTGAAAATCAGACAAAAGAGTCAAGGATCACGCGCATGAACGCATGTCCAGCATTGAACTGGTGGTGGCGCTAGTGTGTTCAATGTATATGCACGAAAATTGGTGTGAGTGATTGGGACAGTGTCCTGACTAATGGTCTCGAGTTTTGTTATATTAACTCAAAGCGTCACCTAGATGTTTGTCCACTCCCTGTTTGGCGGCTTCGTCACAATATTTGATTGGCTGTCACGGGCAAATAAAAATGAAATTGAAAAATCTGACCAGTATCGTTTGTTCGGCCCGGACAGAAGATCATCTCTAACAAGTTTCGTGAAAATCGGAGGAAATTTGTAACCGCTGAAACTTTTCGTAGAGTTTGGACTAAATCCAATATGGCGGAGGTCCAGTATGGCCGAAAGTGACGTAATAGGGGTCAATCAACTCAAGTCAGTCCAGGGATTCCAACGGTGCTTAATTTGTGAAAATCGAACACACCGTTCAATTGTTACATGCGTAAATGTGAGTCCAGATTCGACCTATTGGTGGCGCTAGGGTGTTCGGCATAGAGTTCTGTAAATTGGTGAGAGTGATCATGGGACGGTCCTGAATCAGGGCGCTAAATTTCATAATAATAATGACTTGTGAATACCTTTCAACCCAGCTTTTCAACTTTCGGCCAAACTTTGACCTGTTGGTGGCGCTAGATGGCTGGGTTTAGAGATCTGTAAATTAGCGTTAGTGGTCAGTGGAGTGTCCCGAAACTTTCTGGCAAAAAATCTGAACTTTTTAGCCAGGCGTTCTATGGGCTGCCATAGACTCCAATGGCAGAAGTGTAATAATAATAATAATAATAATAGGAAAAACTACTAACTCAATGGGTGCCTTCGCAGCTTCGCTGCTAGGCCCCCAATAATAATAGGAAAAACTACTAAAACAATGGGTGCCTTCGCAGCTTCGCTGCTAGGCCCCCAATAATAAATATAACCGCAAGCGGTGATTTACGGGGTCCGAGCAAAACGAACATGAGGTAGCATAGCTTTTTAGTTTTACATATGCTTTGATTGTTTGGGCACAATTGTTCAAAAGAAATGTGATCGGATTTCGGTTATCGGATTTCAGTTACCGGATTTCGGCTATCGGATTGGATCAAATCTTGAAAATGGGTTGTTCAAAAGGAAACAAGGATCCTGAAATTGGATTAGATCACATAATCTATTCTTGGTTTTGATCTGGATAAAACCTTTGTGTTGTTCAAAACTTTTGAGTTAGATTGGAATAAATTTGATCCATAAAATTAGGATTACCCTGTGCTGTAACATTATAGTGTGCTAACCTCCACAACCCAACAGTATTCTAACAATACTTGATTCTACAGGACTATTTATTTGTTGTGGATAAGATGAAGGGTTTGATAATGGAAGGCAGTGTTTCCCACAGAATTGAATTGCATTTGTGGTGGTGGGTTCTGTGTCGGAGTCAATAAGATAAACAGCCTATAATTATACAGTTATACTTGACTTGCACTACAAGTCCATATTGACAAGTAGCTGTAATGCTGTAATGTTATAGTGTGCTAACCTCCACAACATTATATTCTAGTATGCTAACCTCCACAACCCAACAGTATTTGAACACTAATGCTTCAGGTGGGATTTGAACTCTCAACCTTAGGATGACCAGTACAAGGCATTATCCCACTAAGCCACTGTCAATCCTACATCTTTGCCAGTCACATTCACATGGTGAAAATGTGTATTGGTAAACACACAAGAAAAACTCCAAGTATACATTTGACAATAAAATGAAGGGCTTTCCTGAAAGAGAACACCTGAAAACGTTTGGAAATTCTGGGACAATTAGAAATTTGTAGAGAAGAACAGTAATGGATGAAATATAAATATGATAGACTTAATGATGAAGGAAAAATAGTAAACAAAGAAGTTCCCCTATATGTCTTCGAGTGTGTCGGCATTCTGATTCTTGGCAACTAATGAGTGTGAATGTTGATTGCCTGATGTCATTCAGGTGCTGTTCAGTGGTGTGAATCTTCAATAACCAATAGCATGTGCATCTTGAGCCTAAAGCTCTAGCAGGATTCGAACTCTCAACCTAACAAACACCAGCACTAGGCATTATCCCTCTGAGCCACTAACAATCCGACATATTAGGCAGTCACATTCACATGGTGAAAATGTGTGTTGGTAAACACACAAGAAAAACTCCAAGTATACATTTGACAATAAAATGAAGGGCTTTCCTGAAAGAGTACACCTAAAAACTTTTGGATATTCTGGGGCAATTAGACATTTATAGAGAAGAACAGTAATGGATGAAATATAAATATGATAGACTTAATGATGAAGGAAAAATAGTAAACAAAGAAGTTCCCCTATATGTCATAGAGTGTGTCGGCATTCTGATTCTTGGCAACTAATGAGTGTGAATGTTAATTGCCTGATGTCATTCAGGTGCTGTTCAATGGTGTGACTCAGAAGGCTCAATGGTATGGAGTGATGACACGGAGATGGCAGGTTTCGGTGCAACACAAGTTAACTTTATTTGAGTTTCAATTCATCTGTTCTTTTGTTCTTTACTTGTATGTGTGCTGCATCAAAGAGGAAACAAACAGAAAATGGAGTAATCAGTGAAATGGGGTAAATCAGTACAGATCCCAACTCACAAACAAACCAATTGATATTTGAACAATAAACTGAAATCATATGGCTATATAAAGGTACAACTAAACAATACTTGACATCCCAAGTCAACCAACATCACCTAATCATCTCTCACATGGGACTCCAACACACCAAACCAACAAACAAAGACCTTAACTTTACACATGATGGCAGAGCTACTCTACAAACTGATAAACATCACAAAAGTCATAGTGAGGGTGATTAAAGTGATGACTTACGTTAACTCAAAGACGCACACAGAGCAGGACACACTGGAGTGCTAGGTTGAGATGAACAAAAGAGCGAACTGAGGGCGAGCAAACAATTTATCCTGGTCTGAGCCCCTGCTCCGGAGCTACAGGGTTTCCCAGCGGGTAAACTTTGGAAAGATTTGCAAAGATTTGGAAAAGATTTTTGAAAGACTACAGTCTCAGACCCTCTCACATCTAAAGACAAGTAGTAGAGTTTTAAGTCACAGACTATGATTTTGCAATGACTAGGGATCTTGCAGGGTCACTATTTACAAGACTGCAACATGATTCCTTTAAAATATTACCCATTGTGCAATAGATAAACAGGAACTGAAAATTATAGCCTACTAAACTCAAAGTCGTATTTTCGTGTTTCTGCAGCATTGTTTCATGCGTGACATCCTTAACCGATATAGAGTTGTTCTGTCAAGTGGAAGAGCCGACTAAATATGTATAAGAAATGACAAATATTATAAGAATAACAAATAATTATAGGCTACAGCTTATAATTACACAGTAACACTTGCCTTGCACTACAAGTCCATATTGACAAGTAGCTGTAATGTTATAGTGTGTTATCCTCCACAACCCAACAGCATTCTATTGTAGTATGTTAACATCCACAACCCACTAATGCTTCAAGTGGGATTTGAACTCTCAACCTAAGGATCACCAGTACAAGGTATTATCCCACTGACCCACTGTCAATCCTACATGTTGGCCAGCCACATTCACATGGTGAAAATGTGTATTGGTAAACACACAAGAAAAACTCCAAGCATGGAGGGGCGATTAGACATTTGTAGAGATGAACACTAATAGATTAAATATAAATATGATAGACTTAATGATGAAGGAAAAATAGTAAACAAAGAAGTTCCCCTGAATGTCATAGAGTGTCTCGGCATTCTGATTCTTGGCAACTGATGAGTGTGAATGTTGATTGCCTGATGTCATTCAGGTGCTGTTCAATGGTGTGAATCTTCAATAACCAATAGTATTCGAGCTAGAGCCTAAAGCACTACCGGGGATTCGAACCCTCAACCTAACAAACACCAGCACTAGGCATTATCCCACTGAGCCACTGACAATCCTACATATTGGGTAGTCACATTCACATGGTGAAAATGTGTGTTGGTAAACACACAAGAAAAACTCCAAGTATATATTTGACAATAAAATGAAGGGCTTTCCTGAAAAAATACACCTGAAAACTTTTGGATATTCTGGGGCAAATAGACATTTATAGAGAAGAACAGTAATGGATGAAATATAAATATGATAGACTTAATGATGAAGGAAAAATAGTAAACAAAGAAGTTCCCCTATATGTCATAGAGTGTGTCGGCATTCTGATTCTTGGCAACTAATGAGTGTGAATGTTAATTGTCTGATGTCATTCAGGTGCTGTTCAATAGTGTGAATCTTCAATAACCAATAGCATGTGCATCTTGAGCCTAAAGCTCTAGCAGGATTCGAACTCTCAACCTAACAAACACCAGCACTAGGCATTATCCCACTCTGCCACTGACAATCATACACATTCAGCAGTCACATTCAAATGGTGAAAATGTGTGTTGGTAAACACACAAGAAAAACTCCAAGTACACATTTGACAATAAAATGAAGGGCTTTCCTGAAAGAGTACACCTGAAAACTTTTGGATATTCTGGGGCAAATAGACATTTATAGAGAAGAACAGTAATGGATGAAATATAAATATGATAGACTTAATGATGAAGGAAAAATAGTAAACAAAGAAGTTCCCCTATATGTCATAGAGTGTGTCGGCATTCTGATTCTTGGCAACTAATGAGTGTGAATGTTAATTGTCTGATGTCATTCAGGTGCTGTTCAATAGTGTGAATCTTCAATAACCAATAGCATGTGCATCTTGAGCCTAAAGCTCTAGCAGGATTCGAACTCTCAACCTAACAAACAGCAGCACTAGGCATTATCCCACTCTGCCACTGACAATCATACACATTCAGCAGTCACATTCAAATGGTGAAAATATGTGTTAGTAAACACACAAGAAAAACTCCAAGTATACATTTGACAATAAAATGAAGGGCTTTCCTGAAAGAGTACACCTGAAAACTTTTGGATATTCTGGGGCAATTAGACATTTATAGAGAAGAACAGTAATGGATGAAATATAAATATGATAGACTTAATGATGAAGGAAAAATAGTAAACAAAGAAGTTCCCCTATATGTCATAGAGTGTGTCGGCATTCTGATTCTTGGCAACTAATGAGTGTGAATGTTAATTGTCTGATGTCATTCAGGTGCTGTTCAATAGTGTGAATCTTCAATAACCAATAGCATGTGCATCTTGAGCCTAAAGCTCTAGCAGGATTCGAACTCTCAACCTAACAAACAGCAGCACTAGGCATTATCCCACTCTGCCACTGACAATCATACACATTCAGCAGTCACATTCAAATGGTGAAAATATGTGTTAGTAAACACACAAGAAAAACTCCAAGTATACATTTGACAATAAAATGAAGGGCTTTCCTGAAAGAGTACACCTGAAAACTTTTGGATATTCTGGGGCAATTAGACATTTATAGAGAAGAACAGTAATGGATGAAATATAAATATGATAGACTTAATGATGAAGGAAAAATAGTAAACAAAGAAGTTCCCCTATATGTCATAGAGTGTGTCGGCATTCTGATTCTTGGCAACTAATGAGTGTGAATGTTAATTGTCTGATGTCATTCAGGTGCTGTTCAATAGTGTGAATCTTCAATAACCAATAGCATGTGCATCTTGAGCCTAAAGCTCTAGCAGGATTCGAACTCTCAACCTAACAAACACCAGCACTAGGCATTATCCCACTCAGCCACTGACAATCATACACATTGAGCAGTCACATTCAAATGGTGAAAATGTGTGTTGGCAAACACACAACATCAAGAAAATTCCTAGCATACATTTGACAATAGAATTAAGGGCTTTATAAAAAAGAGTACATATCTGAAAATGTGCACTGTTAATGGTATCCACCTAATGATGGTTGTATGGTTGTTATCCAAGAAAAAAAAATTACTCATATAGGAATATAGGTGATATAGGAGAAATGGGCTGAGTGGTCGAACTTTATTGGCCTATATCTCTGAAATGGAACAACGTATCCAAATTCTTTTGATAACTTTTGTGAGGCTTTGTCTATACATTGTCTGTGAGAATTTTGGTGAAGATTTGATAATTTTTGAAGCCTGTGAAACTTTTTATGATGTTTGGCTTTTCTCTGAAATTGTGGCAAAAGTAAACATTTTTAGAGCATAAGACCAGGGTGAAAAAGATGCATCTGAATGTAGAGATTAATATGATTAAAGAATTTTGAGTCTAGGTGAATCTGGTAAGGAGAAATAAGCGTTTTTGACAAGAGCGCCACCTTTGGGTGCAGTACCCCAAATTTGGGTTATGGGTAGTGGGGGGTACTGGTAACAATACTTGAAAATGTCAAGTTTCTAGGACTTACGGTTTATAGGAATATAGGTGATCTAGGAAAAAAGGCCTAAGTGGTCTAACTTTATTGGCCTATATCTCTGAAATGGAACAAAATATCAAAATTCTGAGCGATAACTTTTGTGAGGCTTGGTCTAAACATTGTCTGTGAGAATTTTGGTGAAGATTCGATTATTTTTGAAGAGTGTGAAACTTTTTATAATGTTTGGCTTTTCCATGAAATTGTGGAAAAAGTAAACATTTGTAGACCATAAGACCAGGGCCAAAAAGATGCATCTGAGTTTAGAGATTAATATTCTGAAAGAATTTTGAGTCTAGGTGAATCTGGTAAGGAGAAATAAGCATAATTAACTTTTTTTTTCAATAGCGCCACCTTTGGGTGCAGTACCCCAAATTTTGGGTTATGGGTAGAGGGGGGTACTGGTAACCATACCTGAAAATTTCAAGAGTTTTGGAGTTACGGTTTAGGCTGCAGTATGATTTTTACAGAATTTTGGCCAAAAAATGAACGGTACAGAAACAATAGGGTTCCTGCAGCTACGCTGCTCGGACCCCTAAATATAGCTGCAAGCAGCAATGCGGGGGCCAAGCAGTGCGCTATAGCAGGAATGGCGTTGCCATGGGATGAGCAAGCACTCACAGCAAGTTTGATGGCAATTGGATAAAGAACGGCTGAGAAATAAGCTAATTTACTTTGTTAAAGCACAACTAGAGGCCAAATTACACCAATGTCCTTGTGCGTTCTTACAATCAGCTCCCATATCCGTCTACCAAGTTTGGACTTCATACACCAAAGTGTTGCTGAGATGTGAGCTCACTTTCTTTATTGCAACACCCCTAGAGGCCAAATGAGACCACTTTCCTTGCATATCCTCACAATCAGCTAATATGTCCATGTATCAAGTTTGGACTTCATACAACGAAGCGTTGCTGAGATATGAGCCCACTTCCTGTATTACAGCGCCCCCTATAGAGGCCAAATGATGCCAATTTCCTACTGTGTCCTCACAATCAGATACCAAGTCCCTGTACCAAGTTTGGACTTCATACATCAAAGCGTTGCTGAGATACAAGCTCACTTCCTGTATTGCAGCGCCCCCTGTAGAGGCCAAATGACGCCAATTTCCTAGTGCATCCCCACAATCAGGTACCAAGTCTCTATACCAAGTTTGGACTTCGTACATCAAAGCATTGCTGAGATACAAGCTCACTTCCTGTATTGCAGCGCCCCCTATAGAGGCCAAATGATGCCAATTTCCTAGTGCGTCCTCACAATCAGATACCAAGTCCCTGTACCAAGTTTGGACTTCATACATTAAAGCGTAGCCGAGATGTTAGCCCACTTCCTGTTAGGCGGCATCGTCGCCATGTGTGATTTGCTGTCACGGGCAAATAAACTTAAAATTAAAAAATCTGACAAGTATCGTTTGTGCGGCTCGGTCTGAAGATCATCTCCGCCAAGTTCTGAGAAAATCGGAAGAAATTTGTAACCGCTGAAACTTTTCGTAGAGTTTGGACTAAATCCAACATGGCGGAGGTCCAATATGGCGGAAAGTGACGGGATAGGGGTCGATGAACTTGGGATGTTCCAAGGATTAAGACGCTACCTCAATTGTGAAAATCAGACAAAAGAGTCAAGGATCACGCGCATGAACGCATGTCCAGCATTGAACTGGTGGTGGCGCTAGAGTGTTCAATGTATATGCATAAAAATTGCTGTGAGTGATTGGGACAGTGTCCTGACTAATGGTATCGAGTTTTGTTATGTTAACTCAAAGCGTCACGGAGATGTTAGTCCACTTCCTGTTTGGCGGCTTCATCACCATATTTGATTGGCTGTTACAGGCAAACAAAAATGAAATTGAAAAATCTGACAAGTATCGTTTTTGCGGCTCGGGCAGAAGATCATCTCCGCCAAGTTCTGTGAAAATCGGATGAAATTTGTAACCGCTGAAACTTTTCGTAGAGTTTGGACTAAATCCAATATGTCGGAGGTCCAATATTGCAGAAAGTGACGGGATAGGAGTCGATGAACTCGGGATGGTCCAGGGATTCAGACGCTACCTCAATTGTGAAAATCAGACAAAAGAGTCAAGGAATACGCGCATGAACGCATGTCCAGCATTAAACTGGTGGTGGCGCTAGAGTATTCAATGTATGCATAAAAATTGCTGTGAGAGATTGGGACAGTGTCCTGACTAATGGTACCGAGTTTTGTTATGTTAGCTCAAAATGCCACAGAGATGTTAGTCCACTTCCTGTTTGGCAGCTTCATCGCCATATTTGATTGGCTGTCACGGGCAAACAAAAATGAAATTGAAAAATCTGACAAGTATCTTTTGTGCGGCTCGGGAAGAAGATCATCTCCGCCAAGTTCCATGAAAATCGGATGAAATTTCTGACCGCTGAAACTTTTTGTAGAGTTTGGACTAAATCCAATATGACGGAGGTCCAATATGGCGGAAAGTGACGTAATAGGGTTCATTGAAATTAGGTCGGTCCAGGGATTCCAACGGTGCCTGATATGTGAAAATCGGACGCACCGTTCAATGGTCACATGCGTGAATGCAATCCAGGTTCGACCCATTGGTGGCGCTAGAGTGTTGGGCATAGAGTTCTGTAAATTGGTGAGAGTCATCATGGGACAGTGCTGAATCAGTGTGCCAAATGTCATAACTTTAGACCCAGCGGTTCAATTTTCGGCCAGATTTTGACCTGTTGGTGGCGCTAGATGGCTGGGTTTAGAGGTCCGTAAATGAGTGTGAGTGGTCAGTGGAGTGTCCCGAAACTTTCTGCCAAAAAATCTGAACTTTTTAGCCAGGCGTTCTATGGGCTGCCATAGACTCCAATGGCAGAAGTGTAATAATAGGAAAAGCTAGTAACTCAATGGGTGCCTTTGCAGCTTCGCTGCTTGGCCCCCAATAATAGGAAAAACTACTAAAACAATGGGTGCCTTCGCAGCTTCGCTGCTAGGCCCCCAATAATAAGAAGAAGAAGAAGAAGAAGAAAACAGTTAACTGAAATGGTATTCGCTTAAGTGTAAAAGAAATGTTATAGATTATTTGTATATATAGCAAATGTATAATGTATTTTGCAGGGGGCTTTTTCCTTTTAATCTGATTGGACAGTGAAGAGCATCAGGAAATGAGTGGGGGGGGGGCGGGTGGAGATGGGATGGGCACCCGGAACCTAAAGTGGCACAGACGCTGCAGCCGTTTGTGCCACAGCTCATTGCATAGCCTACTGTAGATTTCTAACCAGAAAGTCAGACTATTATAGCCCTTAGGAATTCATATTGATTTTCTTTTTCACCTGCAACTTTAGATGAGAATGAAATGAGATGTGAATTGCAGTATATTTTGTGTATATTTTGTGTAACCTACAATACTGCCTTGGGCCATTACTTCTCTGCTCTCATCTAAATGAGATCTGAATTGTATTTTTCAGGATGGGTGTATGATTCTATTCTCTTGTGAATTCTATACTGTATTTGTAAATATTGTACCGGGAATAAAATGCTGTTAAGATGCCATACTACACAAAACCTGCAGTGATGAGAGTAGAGGTGAAGATGGCAGCACTGTTCTCAGAAATTAACATAGGACCCTTAAACTCTGAACCTAATTATTTGAGTAGGCTAGTGCACTCTACTTATGCACTTTACATTTAAAATTTAAACACCACACATTTAGCACAGCGGAAAAAAGCTACCTACAACAATCACTTTCACTTTACCAAATATTTTGTTTTGTGTTGGCATTTCATATGTTTGATTACCACAGTCGTCAGGGTCATTCACACCCTCTTGAGTGTGGGCAATGGAGACTTGTCTGCGAATGTGACTGGGCCAGTGGCATTGTTCTCGGTCGTGATTAGTTGAGCAGCTTTAAATCTCACTATGCAGTCTTTGGTAAGTGATGACCCTTTTTCACATCAGCCATTATTGACATGAAATGTATGACAGGGCCAGGTGTTACTAATGAAATTAATTAAGGTTCTGATTCTGCTGTAATTAACATGAACAGAGACTTCATTAATATAATCAATAACACCTGTGCTTTCCCTACTATTTCATATCTAAATGGCTGCTATGAAAAAGGGGCTGTTTTCCAATTTGCATACTTCTGTACTTACAATACCTAATTTGAGTACACAAGTGCATTCAAACTGTGTTTGAACACCAGTAATGTTATATTTAAATGTTACGATTGTCATTTCTGTTAAGTACACGGAGTTGGTGTTTGATTTGAGACGATCCTACCCTGTTGAAATTCACACACTATGCGAATAAGAACACGCACGTAGTGCACTTCATTAAAGTGTACTGACGGAAGCACACGGCTTGGAACAGAATCCTAGTCTATAAAGTTGGATAATTGTGTGAATGGGTTGTCAGGTCTGTTGCTTTTCACCTATTTAGCACATTCTGATTGGTTCCTCGGTGCCGGCTTGATTGTGCACCAGGAGCTGTAGTAGCCTAAACCTTCCGTGTGGATCTTGTTAGCGTAATGATGATGGCTACCTCTTCACAATATTTTTTTGCTGTGAGAAGGTTGACCTACAGAGGACCCAGGTGTGCCGTGCAGAGCATTGTTTTCCTCAACAGTTGTGTGAATCCATTGCTGTATGCTTTCACTTGTTGCACCCTGCATCAAAGCACTGAGACGCAAACTGCAAAGAGGTAAGCAAATTGGTACACTGCAAAAACCTAAATCTTTGTTAATAAATTATGCAATCATATTTTTTGATGAAGTTATATTTCCATTATTTAACAGTTGTTACATACACATTCACTAATGATCAGTTAGAGTGAGGATACATATTTCATAAACCACTTCCTAATCCTATAATAACTCAGGAGTTACGAGTGGTTAGTTAATGATATTTTGTGAGCTTTCTATGCCTTGCAACACAAAAGAGTTGTAAAGATTACATTCACATTCATTCAATTAGCAGACAAGCAACGTACACATGTCAATTAAATTAAGGCCATTGACACACACAACAGTGAAAGCCAGGAATCAAACCCCCAACTTTTCAGGCTACTGCATGCTAGTCCAGCTCCTTAACCACTACACTACCTTGCCCCAGATAGAAACACCTACAACCATGCAAGAATTTCTGTTTTCTTCTACTACACACTGTTAAACATTTATTAAACATCTAAACTATTATAAAATTATGTATTCTTTTGTAAAGCATTATTCCTACATAGATTCTCATCTCTAAACCATGTTTACACACAGTTAAAAATGTTTTTTGCATAGTAAACACGCATATCTATATTATATTTTTGAATTGACTGTTGTAATACCACTGGGCAGAGGTAGTGTGCATAAGGAGCTGGATTAGCATGCAGTAACCCATAAAGTTGGGGGTTCAAGCCCCGGTGTTCACCAATGTGGTCTTGCCCTTTAATTTCATTGACACGTGTAAGTCCAGTGTTTCCCACAGAATTGAATTCCATTTGTGGTGGTTGGTTTGCAGAATTAACTTGGAATGGAACAGTTTTTAACAAATTAGCATAGCATGGTTATGATGCTAACCAGATTTAAGCACAATTTAGTACAACCTGGAAAATCATTGTGTGGTGGTCAATGTTGATATTGTGGTAGGCCACCACAAATAAGTCAATGTATGGGAAACACTGAAGTCGCTCATCATAGTGCCCAATGATGAGTTGTGTGGTTGGATGTTTGGAGTCCCGAATGATTGAGTGGATAGTGTCCGGGTCCAGATCCTGGGATCGACACAATCTTTCTCCTACTCGCAGCAGTCCGGTGCCGGGATCCAGTTCAGGAGCGAGTGAAAGGAGTCTGCTCTGCCTTGGGAGATCCCTTCCTTTCCATAGGGCATCAAGATCTTCAGGGAAACAAGACATCTGGGACTGTTGCAAAAGGAAGGTTTCTGCTGAAGTACCAGTGGGAACTTTGGTCAGTATCTACTCAGTTGCAGCGATGAGGTCACTCCAAGTTCAGTACTGGGAGGCATTCGGTAATGCACTGGGAGCTGCTGAGACATTCAGGCACTTAGCAGCCTTCTTTAACTCACTGTCTTCTCCTAGCAGTAAAGAAGAATGAGAGGCATTAGGAGCTAAGTCACAAAGCGTCATTCCTCTGGTCAGGGCATCAGCAGGGTAATGTTGACTGTCCACGTATCTCCAGTCATCTGAGTCTGTGAGGTCTTGGATCTCTGCTATACGGGTGCCAACAAAGACTTTATAATGGCAAGACTTCAATCAGGTCAATACAGTTGTAGAGTCACTCCACAAGATAGTTCGGGTAAATGAGAATGTAAGTTCACACATTAAGGTGGTAGCCAATTGAGCTCACAATAAAGCAGCACTCAGTTCGAGCCGAGCCATGGACAGCTGTTTCTTCGGTGACACCCTAGAGCGGGCCATGACGAATGCCACATGAATGTGATCTTGGCTGTCATGAACATGTAAGTAAGCAACGGTGCCATATGTCCTCTCTGAGGCATCACAAAAGATATGCAACTCTCGATCTGTGCTTTCCTGATCACACGGTGCTTATATCCCAGGCTATCAGGTAGACAACTCCAGCACAAGCCTAGAGTGAATTCTTGGGGGTCAACCCCAGTTTGAGAAAGTCAGTGCTGATGGATCTTGCCTCTGGAGGGAGGTTTTACCACACTGGAGTCATTACTGGCCCATTGACAGATTTCAAATCCCCCTCGGGAAAGTGTGCTACGGAGTCTGTCCAGCAGGGCCTTGGCTGTGGAAGAATTAGGGAAACTTTGTAGACCCTCAAACTTTGTAGACCCTCAATACTGAATATAGTACTTCCTGATCACTCTCAGGGTGTTCTTTTGCATGACGTTGCAGGGCATAGATGGCGCTACAGGTTGTACCAAAAGGTAACACCTGCCACTCGTAGGTCTTTGGCTCTGTAGCCTGAACGATAGCTCGCCAGAGGAATCTGAGGAAGGGCTTGTCACCGGGAAGTAGGTGAACTTGGTGGAACATAGATTTTATATTTCCACTGAAGGCCACGGTATGCTTACGGAACCGAAGGAGAACGCCAAGGAGTGAAGGCCCCAAAGTCGGACCGGCAAGGAGGCAACGATTCAGGTTCAGACTGTTAAAGCAACACCAAAGAACTTTCCCTCTGTCGCACGCACCCTATTTGTTTATCCAGCACCGGCTTTGCAAATAACGATGTCCACATACAGGGTAGAATATTTTGCATGCACTGTAAACCCCAACAGGTTCAATGAACTCAAAATATTTGATGAAACTGATTACCTCAAAATATTTAGCTATGTTAAAAAATATTTTAAGTAATTTCTAGACTTTTTAAATGCTCAAAATCTTTAAGGACAAGGATAAAATTAAAAAGAATAATGTGAGAAGTTATTGTTACATTAGTCAGACAAGCTCTTAAGACTCCAAATCTTTGAGAAAAGGAACAACATTAAAACAAATAATTTCAACAAACAAACATTTTAAGTAATTACTACTCTAAACTAGAAGTTATTCACACTAATTTTTTTAGGAAGTTGATGAACTGAAACATAATAATTTGACAAACAAACATTTTAAGTAATCACTACTTAAATCATTGATAAGTTAAATGAACCTGATCATTTTGAAACCATTGTTAAAACTAACAAAATTGACACTGGAAATGGAGTTGATGTTTTTAAGTTATCACTCCTAATAATATATTCATGTTATTCCACTGCTTGGTTGAATTTCCCATTGTCCTACGTAATTTTACCATTAACCGTATGTTATCTGCACACCTATGAAGTAGATCCATTTTTTTGGCCGTATCACTTGTATATTAATTCGCCGAACTCGTTGTGAAGTTTAAATGAACTGTCACGTTGCATCCGAGCTGTAAAATGCAGACGTTCAGAACATTGCAACATTGTAGCATATGACGGAGGTGGCTTTTAGCTAGATGGATGTCAGCAGGCTAAGTAAAAGCGATGTTTCAAAGCTGAAGTTAATCAGAATCTTGGGATACGCCCGCTTGACAACGGGAGAGATAGAACTAACGACTGGCCTTTGGCCGTAGCAACCATCCATTTAGAACTAGTAACGGCAGTTTGTCCTGTGAGTTGAGAAATAACGGGGCCGTTTTACAACCTCGACCGTGCATTAACTTCTGTGAACAGACCACCGTGTTGTCCATTATCCCTTACTTATCACCAAGACTCATTCAGTTTCTCAGACCTTAACATTGTCACTTCAGTCTCTTATATTTTTAAGTTGACTTCACTCTATATTTAAACACATTTTTTGGCTGTTTAGGTTTACTATTTACCTCAAAATCAAAAATATTTTATTTGTATGATTCAAATAAAAAACTACCGTATTTTCCGGACTATAAGTCGCACTTTTTTTCATAGTTTGGCTGGTCCTGCGACTTATAGTCAGGTGCGACTTATATATGAAAAAATATATAATTGAACATGTTTTTAAATTAACTGACATGAACCCTACGTGAAACATTATGTCTACAGCCGCGAGAGAGCGCTCTAAAATGCACAAGTCCTGTGCACTTTCAGTCAGAGATTAGTGCTTGCACTACGAAACACACATGCATACCTAAATCCTCAAATTATGGCAGGGATTCTATTTATAGCCGGGGCCTCAGATTTGGACAAATAAAAGCCAGTATAATTTTGTTTCAATTTAACTCATAAAAGAGCTCTTCTTAATATTTTATATTGTTGGTTGGTATTGTTGCCAATGAAAAGTCATTGTCCTACACCATGAGTCTCCAACACATTGCTCTCATTGCTCTGAAGCTAGTCGCATGCCGCCCTCTTCTGAGCTAGAGGCTGAAGCAGTAACCTACATTTAAACACAATTGTTGCTGCCAGGCATCAGCCTATGAATTTTATAAAAAAGTAAATCATGCATAATTTAAAAAATAACTACATTTAGGCTATCTTAGACCTCTTTGGCTATACGGAATAAGGTTTCCCTTGCAGCACTGCACACGAATGAATGAAAGCGCGGATACCTTATCTCGCAATAAGTGGATGGCAATCGAAATCCCGACAATATGAAACTTAATAGTAAGCCATTAAATACCCCACAGATTTCAATGGTCATCAGTCCCGATATTTAGCAATATAATCAACAGTCCAAACGTAAATTAAATCTCAAATTGAACATTTGCTTTTGATAGCCTACCCATGCCGCTCCAAACGAAAAGTAGGCCTATGTCTCACAATAAAACGCAAGAAATAAAGGACTATATAGCTGACTCGAATACAAGCCATGGCCAAATAAAGGTGCTGTGCTTTGCGCAGCCTAAATTTGAGGATTTACGAGTCTCCTAAACATTCCTCACCCGTTATCTAGACATGCATGAAAACATTTGAAAACAAAACGCACTGCCATGTAATATTTGATCGCTTTTTTGCTACTAATTATCTTTCACGTAATGCATACGCACAGAAAGTGAAAGTAGGCCTAATGTGCGCTCCGTGTCTGTAGCTGTCTGTTCACGTCCGCAATCGAACGTCAAATAGGCCTAGAGAAGTCATCCATGTTCTCTCGCGTTATAGCCTATAGGCATGCTTCTGTGTTTGCAAAATTCCTGACGGTTCCTGATCGCTAAATGTTTGTTTTCCTTTCCTGTCGATAGCGGTTGATGTTGAAGCACCTAGGCTATAATTTGACTTCAGCGGTGACAAATCCTGCTGAGAGAGAGAGAGAGAGAGAGAGCAACGAAAGAGAGGCACCCCCAAAGTGGTCCTGCGCGCGCGTGTGTGTGTGTCTCTGCATGGGGTTCAATTGAAGTCAGAGTTGGTCCGTCAATAGTCCCGCATTCAGGCCGCTCCATTATTATATTAATGTCAGACAGGGTACAGGGTAAAATGTGTGGGAATCTCTCGCATTATGATGGCTAGATTTGCCGGACTTTTATATGCTCTATACTAAGTAATAATTTATTCGCAATACCCGCAATTCCACGCTGGAATTTAGACCCTTTTAAATGTGCATCTTTTTTTCTCTCGCTCTCTCGGAGGTGGCCAGCCAAGCAATTGTTCTGCTGCATGCCAGCCTGTGCCAATATATCGTACAAAATGATTGATTGCATTGCATTCTCCACATTTTTAGCTAAATTTTCATGTACCACATCAGCATTTGAGTTCAGTGATTTTTTTGTAAATTGCTTTACAATTAGCGTCGGGCCTTGTCAGCAGCCTTCGGCTTGCCTCTTGCCACTATTCACTCCTTCGTCTTCATTAACATTCCCTGTAGAATTCTCAATATTTTTGGCCTCAATGTGTACCGTTACATAGTCTGTCTGTTCTTAGTCTTGGATTTTGTGAAATACATTTCTATTATCACCTGCTTGTTGCAGCTTCGGTCTGCACGTCCATTTAAACCCGCATCTTTTTCTCTCTCGAGCATTTAATCTGCTGCCAGCTTATATCTCCACATCGTCCAAAATGCTTGATTGCATTGCATTCTCCACATTTTTTGCTACATTTTCATGTACCACATCAGCATTTTTGTTCTGTGAATCTTTTGTAAATTGCTTTACAAATGTCGGGCCTATGCCTATTGCCATGGCTTGCCTCAGTTTCGGTCACGTCCTTTTAAAACCATCTTTTTCTCTATCGTGAGCATTTAATCTGCTGCCATCTTGTGACTCCACATCGCCCAAAATGCTTGATTGCATTGTATTCTCCACATTTTAGTTACATTTTCATGTATCATATCAGCATTTTTGTTCAGTGAATCTTTTGTAAATTGCTTTACAATTACCGTCGGGCCTATAGGCCTATCATTTCGGTCACGTCTAAAACTGCATCTTTTTCTCTCTCATGAGCATTTAATCTGCTGCCAGCTTGTGACTCCACATCGCCCAAAATGCTTGATTGCATTGTATTCTCCACATTTTAGATACATTTTGGTGCACCTCATGGCATTTTTATTCAGTGAATCTTTTGCTTTGCAATTACCTTCCTGCCCTCCTCTTGGCTGCCTTCACTCCTTCATCTTCATTAATCTTTTTGGCCTCAATAATCCAGTTACATAGTCTCTGTTTTTGGTTTTGGATTTTGTGAAATACATTTCTAAATAAATGCGACTAGTCCTGTGCGACTTATATATGTTTATTTCCTGCTCATGACACATTTTTTGACTGATGCGACTTATACTCAGGAGCGACTTATAGTCCGGAAAATACGGTACTCAAAAGCTCAAAAGGTACTCAGCAATGCGGTTAATACAGAACATCAAAGAAATAACAACCTTATACCACTTCAACAAAGGTAATAATACTCAAATAACAAAATAATAGGCCAACATAAATAAAAGCGAAAAGCTCCATTGCTTGCCTGAGTATTAACATGCTGGCAGAACCAACCATGAGATTTGGAAAACAGAATGCTTACTCATCCATCATCAGCAATTTATTTTTAAGGCTAAGCAGCAGTCTAGGAGGTAACCGCTTCTGGTCTTCCAAACCCATTATAATTTTTTGAATGAACTTAAATGTGTAGGACAATTGCTTTGGATAATCGAGATGAAGTGCACAAATTAAGCCAAATAGCAAAATGAACGTCTCTGTCAACTCTGCTATATCACACAATATCTCCGTCAAGAAATATAGAATGGATAGCAGGACCAAACTTCACAAGGGAGTCTGTATCACCCGAGACAGTGAGAATAGCTACAGCTGCATCCAAGAAGTCTGGCAGGTCAATTTCTTCTGCCTGAAGAACATGACAGTAATTAGAGTAGTCAATGAAAAACACTACATGTGTATTTAATATAATATGAAATACCAGTGAATGAAAGATCAGTTAAAATTCCCAAATATGTAATTCTTGGTGAATTACTGTAGTATGATTTAATTGCTATTCTGGTGGCTAGGAAGATGGTTGTGGTTGTTGTCTTTTGGCTGCAAGGTAGTATCATAGCCTGGTCCTTACTGCCTGTGACTACGTTTCTCTTCGTCATACAGTCTGGAACAAAGTAATAATAATCTGTCTCCGTAATGTAATGGGTGGATGCTTATTTCGAGGTTTAAAATCATTGGAGTTCCCTTAACCAATCAGCAACGTTTGGTAACGACGTATGCTGTGCGCCGGAGTTCAGGCTCTTACGCTTACCACTTCCGCTTCAGGCTCTGCTTCCCACTTCTGCCCTCAGTAGTAAACAGACCGCTGGCTAGTATGTAGGCTACCTGACCGACAGGGCAGTCTCTTTGTAGTGGATATATCCCTAACTTGCGCCAGCCACAGACCGAGAGTTGTATACCAAAAGCGTCATGTCACCGAGATGATATCAGCTCTTGTAACACATGTGACACAAATGGCCAGTTTTCCTCTTATCTCTTCTCGCCGCTTATCAGACGATTGTTGTTCTACGCAGCCCGGTGACTTCGTCGGAGCTACGGAGCTTACTTCATCCTACACGGGCTGTTCAGACTTCACTCTCGGATAAGTTGGATTGTACTGACGACCTACGTGTTATTTAACCTGGAGCTTGCTCAGTTAAACTAACAGTTGTTCGGCATAAAACAACGCAGCCTCACCTTGAGCCATGCTCGGTGACTGGCTAACGTTACTGTCCACAAGCACGGTAACCTCGCCTGGAGCCCAGCTCAGCCACAGGCTAGCCTCTGTCAAACACAAACACGGAGCGGTTTACCTTGAGCCCAGCTCGGTAACCGCTAGTCCCAGTCAAGCATAATCACAGCAGCCTTGCCTTGGGCCCCGCTCGGTAACCGGCTAGCTCACGTCAAGACACACCGCCTCGCCTTGAGCCCCGCTCGGTAGGCTAGCTAGTAGCTAACATTCCATTCCTTAAGTAGGCCTATGCCGCATTGATTTTGTAAAGGTAATTTGAGAGTAGGGGGGAGAATAACGAGCAGCAAACGTTTATTTGAAAACATGAAAAGTAGTGATGCATGTAGTACACTTGTGCATTTAGGTTTAGTTATCACCATCTGATAAATCAAACTTTTCCCAAAGCCAGTTGGAAGGAGAGCTACAACGTCCTTGTCATTTATAAAATTGACAAGACAAGCCTCTTGCTCCTGCTTTAATTGCGTGATGCCCTCGAGAGTTGCGACAACTTCGCGGATAGCTTCTAGCGTCTCTTCCTCCGTCGACATTGTTGCTGTGCTGTTGAACTACAAGCTTATCGCTGGACTACAAGCAACTCGGCAGGCAAGTTCCGCGTCATCACTCAACTATTCGCTGATTAGCGCGGTCGTACGCGAGCCGCATACTGTGGGTTGGGCCAGACTATGTGCGAGGCTGAAATCAAATTTTGGCCGGAAGTACGTAGGATGGTAACACCAGGCTAGTATCAGAGGGGGCTGAATAGAAAGAGATATATAGAGAAGACAAAGTAAAAAAAGAAGAAAGAGAGAAAGAGGACACAATTTAATCAAAAACTTACATTCCAGGTCTTAAAAAATCCATCTTCCCACAGGAAGATGGGAAGGGCCTGCAGAGTAATTTTCCTTCTGCTGTTGACATTGACGTCTTCCTACAAAGACAGAGGGATTGTGGGGTAATGGGAAGACAAATCAGCAGAATATTAATCCTATGCATATATTAAATAACACTATAGTACAGGTGACATGTAAATACAAGATTAACTCTTTCACATTCCTGATATGCAACCTCCTGCTCTGTCTTTCTATGAAATCGTGAGAGACTAATGTTCAGTGCATTAATAGACTGGAATGAGCAAATGCATGAGTGGTGTATGCATGGTAATGGGCTTACCCTTGAAAACTGACTGTGATTTAACTAATAATGGCAAAGTAACTGAGCCTGTGTCTCGGAAGAGGTGTCACATGACCTGCATAGCCAACACATTTTGAAAATGCCACATAAAATAAGTCTAAGGTGTCATCCCTTCTTTGATACAAAAACATCCCTCAACCCTAGCCTTTGTGTATCCCTGTGGAGAGATGCAAAGGATAACATTAGGCTAGGCTATTCTCATTAGTAAATAAATGCTTACAAAATATCACTATAACTTATAATAATATAGGCTACACGTTGGCTACATTGTGACACTAGTAAATGGAGGACAAGTAAGTTATCACTTAACATGGTGTGATGGTGGTTCCTTGCACAGAACTGAAAACATGTCACACAGCCATCTGGTCCTGAGGGGAAAAATATTATAAACAGCATTATTTCACTTTTTTGCATGAAGTCAGTCAGACAGTCTCTTCATCTCTCTCTGTATAGGCAGGCCTATCAGAGTCAGACGTTGCCATTGATCATGCTTAGGCTATTGTCAGTAAGTTCGGAGCTACAACTTGGCTTCCTATCCGTGTTAACAAAACTAGAATTGACGTTAATATAAGACATATGCTATTGCTGCAGGGTTATTCTTCAACTATGGTAGGCTACTCTTTGACCTGGTATTTTTCAGAAAATGTAACATCTTTCAGTAAAAATCTTTTTGCATGGTTTAATTATCTACTCTTTCTATAAACGTGCCCTAATAGTGGCTGTAAAGATTTCATATATAATATAATATAATATAATATAATATTGTAATGTCGGCGCACAAGACCTTGTTAGCGTTCTCCCACGCAGGGCATGCTGGGATACGGGGTGAACATTTGGGGTTTATGTCTGTATTTCTCCTTAGTTTTGAGTGTAATGTTAGCGTCTTTGTTGTAACATGTTTCCCTTTTAGTTCTCCCTCGTGTGTGATCCTTTTTGTGTGGGGGGCTGTGTCCTCCCCTGTATGTGTAGTGTGTGTGTGTACTTGACCTGCCCCGTGTGTATTGTGTTCTATGTCTGTATCCCTGCTCTTGATCTCAGCTAATAAACCTTTTGATTGGACAACTGTGTGTGTCACTATCAAATCGTTACAATATGATGAATAATATATATTTTTGACATTTTATTCCAAAAGTCTGTCATTTCCAGTATATACTCTTTTGATCCCGTGAGGGAAATTTGGTCTCTGCATTTATCCCAATCCGTGAATTAGTGAAACACACTTAGTGCACAGTGAACACACAGTGAGGTGAAGCACACACTAATCCCGATGCAGTGAGCTGCCTGCTACAGCCACGCTCGGGGAGCAGTATGTGGAGCGCTTTGGGTTGCACTTTGTGCATGTTAAATGCGCTATACTAAATAAAACTGACTTGACTTGACTTGACTTGACTAGAACACTGTTGGGGAATACAGTGTGACTTATAAAAGTACGATGTATTGCGACATCAGATGCAAGTCAAATTTGTAGTTTCTTATGTCTCATTCCATCGAACTACAGATCCGCTACCCGATCTGGCAAACTTACATAGTGCGGTTTTAGCCGATAGAGGGCCGCGAAGCGAATGCAGAATTGCCGTTCACCCTGTTACGAGTTGATGAACCACTGCAACGATTTTGGAAACATTATTTTAAGGTACAAAAAACTCTTTGGTGTTGCTTTAAGCTGAAAAGAACAGTTTTGAAGGCAGCGTAGATGTATCCATATGTTGCCTTCAACGTCCAAAATGGTATTTAATTGTGAGCAGCTGAAGTCAAACGTTGCGTTATTCTGCTTTCTGATATCCTGACAATGGTGTTCTGTGTCGCTATCTTGCTAGGCTGTCTGATACAAAGTTCATAGCTGGCACATATTTGGTTATGGAAATAGACCACAGACAGCATAGAAAATAACTTTTTTAATCAAATGCAATATGTAAAACTTGAAATAGGAGGGTGAACATCAGTGGAAAGGGGAATAAATGCCCCATAGAGATGAAAAGAGAAAACACATTTAGTTTAGACACTTCCCTAAACACATCTCCCAATTCCTGAATGACAACATTGTCGACTCCGACATCAAACATCATGAACCATCACAACTCAACTTTGATCATTATCTCACCTGGCGAGCAAGCTGCTACTGCCATTCGTGGACTTTGCTTTCTGCTGGGAATCTCTGGGAACATCGCAGTGGTGGTGTTCCTACTGCGCCACTTCAAGCGGGACAACTTCACCCTCCAGCTGATGCTGAACCTGGCAGCCTCAGACATCCTATCCCTCTTGACTCTACCGGTGTGGATGTACAGCTTTCTACTTGGCTGGACCATGGGCCTTGCTTCCTGCAAGTTCTTCTACATCATCGCCTATACCGGCATTCACGTCAGCGTGCTGACAGTAACGCTCATGAGTGTGTATAGGTACGTGCTGGTCTTGCATCGTTCACAGTGGACCAAACTTGGCCAACGAGGAGAGAGGGCTTTATTTACGGGTATGTGGGTGCTTGCTGGTGTGCTCGCCATCTCCCCAGTGATCACTGTCAACATCATTGAGGATGAAGGTAAACTCCATTGCGAGCAGGTCGTCAGATCAGAGGGCGAGAAAGTGGGTGTTCTTCTACTGGAAATCATGTTACTTTATGTCACACCATTGAGTATCCTGATGACTTCATACCTCTGCCTGCACAGAAAAGTTAGTGACAAAGCCCTGTCCAACTTCAGACTAGGAAAGCTGGTGACCTGCATCATAGTGACATTTATTATCTGTAGTACTCCCTACACTGTTGTTAGCGTAATGATGATGGCTACCCCTTCACAACCTGTTTTAGTTGTGAGAAGGTTGGCCTACAGAGGACCAAGACGCGCCGTACAGAGCATTGTTTTCCTGAACAGTTGTGTGAATCCATTCCTGTATGCTTTCAATTTTCGCTCTATGCGTAAGGAGGCTGACAAAAATGTCACGGAAACTTCAAATAATGTGAAGGACAGCTCACAAACTATAGCAACTTTATCATACTTGCACTACCCAAAATTAAATTTTGGGTAGTGCAACATACAGTGACAGTTTTAATAAATTAGTTATGGTTAGTCTAGTTTCTGTTTTGACTCTCTGGAATTGGACAGTGCTGTCATAATGTAACACTTATCTATTGTGTTGTGCGAGTCAGATTTTACATTAATTTGTAATAATAATAATAATAATAATAACAAGACACAAACAGTTAACTGAAATGGTATTCGCTTAAGTGTAAAATAAATGTTATAGATTATTTGTATATACTGTATAGCAAATGTAAAATATATTTTGCAGGGGGCCTTTTTTCCTTTTAATCTGATTGGACAGTGAAGAGCATCAGGAAATGAGTGGGGTGGGGGGGGGGGGGGAGAGAGATGGGATGGGCACCCGGAACCTAACGTGGCACAGACGCTGCAGCCGTTTGTACCACAGCTCATTGCATAGCCTACTGTAGATTTCTAACCAGAAAGTCAGACTATTATAGCCCTTAGGAATTCATATTGATTTTCTTTTTCACCTGCACCTTTAGAGTAGAATGAAATGAGATGTGAATTCAGTGTATTTTGCGTATATCTTGTGTAACCTAAAATACTGCCTTGGGCCTTTCCCCAATAAAACATAAACTAATGTGCTACTTCTTTGCTCTCCTGTATTATATATTTATATATTTGTTGAATTGTATTTTTCAGGATGGGTGTATGATTCTATTCTCTTGTGAATTCTATTCTGTATTTGTAAATATTGTACCTGGAATAAAATGCAGTTAAGATGACATACACAAAACCTGTAGTGACGAGAGTAGAAGTGAAGATGGCAGCACTGTTCTAAGAAATTAAAGTAGGATCTTAAACGCTGAACCTAATTATTTGAGTAGAGCATTCTACGTATGCACACTGAAAAAAGGGGAAATGGGGGTTGTTGAATTTACAAAAATGCATTTATTATATTTAATATAATAGCTTACTCATGTTACTCAACGTTACTAGCAAATAAAACCATTGACGATGTGAGAGAAAATGTGTCTTAATTATGTCTACTCCTTGGCAAACATTTTGTAAGATTTAATTACTTTTACCTTATATACAGCTCTCCAAATGAACGATCTTGAAATGAACCGACGGACAGCGCTTCCGGCTTCGTTCCGAGGAAAAATTTTGGACACTCGTAGAGTCTATCTCAATTGGTGTACTTACGTGAGTACACTTTCGTGTAGTACACTATGTGCACTGTGTGCTTACTGGCGGAGTGCGCAAATTTTAACAAAATAGTATTGTCTCATATCAAACACTAACTCCGTGCACTTCACGTTACATGACGATCGCAAACATTTTAATAACTTTATTGGCGTCCTCAATTCGACAGTGACATGGTCATACTGTGTCAAAACATGAACCGTTTATGTTATAACTTGCTTGTACCTCCGTAAAGTCTGTTTTCCACTGCTGCTGCTTTAGCTTTCTCAACCACGATTACCACGAGTTTGAAAACGCTCCCTCCCCTTCCGCTATTTGGGCAAGATGGCGTCCGTTAAGGTACGGGTGACCAGACGTCCTCTTTTGCCCGGACATGTCCTCTTTTTGAAACCTAAAAATGTGTCCGGGCGGAATTTCAAAGTCGTCCGGGATTTTGTTATTCTAGCCTCAAACATGTTTACAGCGAATTTGAATTGCTCTCTCTTTCATTCATGGATATATCTATGTCTTTCGTTCACATACTAGTCACGGCCTCCCCCTACAGTTCGCTTTGCATTGAATGGAAAGTGTAGGGTGTAGAGCCTGACCTTAGCTACCGTCATTGGTCGATAGTAATCTCAAACATTTAATTGGTCAGTCAGTCACCTCAATAGCGCAAACTTCCTTGTTTAGTGAAGTTCACGGACGAATTAAAACGTAAATTTCCATGTTTTTGTCTCGGTCGATATCAACATGAAGCTGAGTGCCGGACCTGCAAAGCAGGCACTTACGCGTCGGTCGCAAATAAAGGTGCCAACGACCTACAGGTAGGCTACACAATGTTCAGCAAAGCATCGAACGGCAGCGAGGGGTGAGAGCTCATCAGCTAAAGTGACAGAGTTTTTCGACCTTAACATTACGTCTCCAAAATCATTTTGATGGCACATAACCTCATAACCATAGACTGTAACATGACGAACGGCACTTCTGCCATTGTCTGAGCTATTTATTTAGCTGAACCTTTAAACTGCCTTTTTTGGGATAGCCTGCACACTGACAACAGCAGATGTCAATAATCCTCTATCTACTGCAGCCTATATTCAGGTGAATTAAATATGTTGGCATAACATGAGGGATAGATGTAGGCCTATTTCTTTACAAAAGAAATATCTAATAATAATGGATTGAAAAGAGGTAGGTCTAATAATAGACCAGACATGATTGAATAGATGGTTTGATAGATAGATTGAAAATGGACAACATATCCACAACAGTCCCCATCAACACAACTGTTTTCATAGGTCAGGACTATTAAGCTCTAAAACAGATTGTTCAAAATTATAGAGCTACTGTAAAAGATTCATGTATTTTCAGAAACACCTTGGATCAAATTTAGAGATAGGCTATGCAACATTAAAGATGGGTCGCCATCCAAATGTATCTTGCGAGTATAGAGCTCAACAGCCCTGCTGTTATTGTAATTATTGTTTTCAAAATAGTCTTTTGAGGCCAGCCCCCCCCCCCCCCCCCCCACACACTGAAGTGTCCTCTTTTTCACAAACCCAAATCTGGTCACCCTAGTTAAGGGCGAAAAGTGTCCAGCGTTGCACACTCAGCTTTTTGACCGTTATGAGTAGCCTCGTGAGACCATCCTGATCTCGCGAGCTTCAGGGTTTCACTCGCAGATCAGTCTGGATACTTTCCGTTAAAGAAAATTTGGAGCAGTTCACCAAACGAACGTCCAATCAGCGTTGGCTTTGAGGCGGGTTGAGGTGTGACGCAACGAACAACATGACGGCATCCTCAGAGATGAGCATAGCTATCGCGCAAGTTTTATTCAAATTAGAAAGTATTCCTGGGTAAACTGTGAAGCTATGAGTCTCAGCCATGCAGCTGGGAGGAATGAACGACATCCTCCACGGCTGATTCCAGTTCATAATGGAGGAATATACTATCTTCAGAAGTGTAGGGCCTACCGTGAAAACTTGATGGGAATTGTCGTTGATTAGGTTCATAAATGGTAAGTTAAAACATCTTAACGTTTGTCACGTTACCTAACTTAATTGTATGTTAAACGACATTAGAAGAATACTTTGTTCATCTAATTGGTTGATTTGGCCCGTCTATAACCAACAAAGGTGGTGATAGACAGATGGTTTATCCAATCAGCTAACCAGTATGTCCGCCCCTTCCCAAAAGTTCTTCAATGAAAAGTTCCCAGATGGATATGCAGAGCAAATCCATCTGGCGGAGTCAGGTTACGTTATGAGTGCACCATCCGGGAACTTGCAGCGCCCTTCGTGTCGTTGGAATTTTCAGTGTGAACACCTTCATGCACTCAAATTAGGTATTGTAAGTGCAGAAGTACGCGATTTGAGACAGAGTCAAAATACTTCTGGCCGTTCTGTCATGCGCAGCTGAAAGCCAGTGGGCGGAGTTATTAGAGAAAACATAATCATTTTCGTTTCGCCTAACATAACTTAAATTCGTACATTTGACATTTCTCAAGATTAACATAGCTCTACACGATTAATGCATGTGTGGAGAGGAAACTCAAAATAATCATGTTAAATAGTTAATGATAAGGCCCGTTGCCATGGCGCCGCCGCGTTCGGACGCCTTTTTGGTTGCTCCGCCTAACTTGTGCTTATATTTACTCTTTTACCTTTTATTAACCCCTAATTTTTTGCACTTTTCCACTGCACTGATTACGTATGATGGCGTTACACTCCGAAACATCGGAAATGAATTGCCTTTTTTGTTTCGGGATGTTTTAATTGACAATTCTACCTTAAGGTGACCAGATTTCTGAGACAAAATCCGGGGACATTTTCAGCTCAGAATAGGGTGACCACCTGCTAATAATCCCAAGGGGGGACAAGGGGTATGTTTCTGAGGGACAATGTGGGACACTGCCTGGCGCGGCGGTGCCCCCACCTCACGGGCAGACTCACTGATAGTGGTTTACCCATTTCTAGCACATATCCACCGTACATGATATATTAATAATGCCCTCCCCTAAACATGTGTAATTGCTGATGTATCATGAATAGGCCAACCAATGTGTCTTTTTTTTTTTCATAATACTTTGAACATTCAGTGAATTGACAGATGCCCTTCCACTTACGATTTACTTTAGCTAGACCTATTTCATTTTATTTATTTCTCATTACAATTTATTCACTTTAAATAAATTATAATGTATAGAAGGAGCTGTAAAAAACGATAAGGGGGAGGAAGGATGGTGAACTTGCATGTTAGTAAAGGCAGGCGCAGGGGAAAAAAACTGTTCAGTGTTCTGGGTAGCCTAACATTTCAGCCACCACTTGGCCTAAGGCTACCGCAGTGGATAACGTTAACGTTAGTGAAGGTAACGGTAAGGTTAAACCTCTTTCAAGTAGGCCTATGGCTAATGAAATCTCTGATAACATCAATCCACAGCAATGAAATGTATGCTTTGATTTGGTAATGATAGATAGAACAGGTAGATGTTAGGTAGCCTATTTGTAGGTCCTTAAACATCATTCAAACACTGCTCAAGTAGCTAAATTAAATGTGTAATTGGTCGCGTATGTAACTCTTCTCGACTTAAGCCTATACTTTGTTAAATTTAACATCCTCACAATTTAAATGAGAAAACCATGTTACCAAATTACCTACGACGGACCTTACACCTAGGGAGAGGGGGGGTGTAATTTAAGTCATAACTTGTGTTACCAGAGCCCGTCTACGGCTTCTCTGGTTACGTTGAAACTATTCAATTTGGTGCAACCCGATACATTTTAGTAGCTCGTAAACTTCAACGTGCCAGTTTACGTTAGAACTGAGCTAAGATGGAATTTACGTGCAACCGGCTGCAGGATATAGAGCGACCAATTTTTTTTTGAGCAAGCATTGATTATGTAGCCTGACGAGGGGCGCGTCTAGATTTCTAGGCTATTGATTATGCGTGACACAGTCTCAATTTGCGGGACGCATGAATATGGCTTCAAACGCTGTGCGCGCACGCGCTACGCGGGACGGGTGGTCACCCTAGCTCAGAAGCGTAAATACCTCTAAAACATGTAATGTTTTTATCTTTGTAAACTTAAAAAGGGGACACTGCCCCAGGGTATTATAGAGCTGCGCTGAGGGCATGCTGCCCTGTAAGAAAATTTGGTGTATTTTAACGTTTAAATGCATCAATCTGGTGCACTTTGAAAATCATTTTTAGACTTGATTGTTTTTATCTGTGGATGGAAATATTTGTGCTATAGCCTGAACTATTTTGCACTTCAAAATTTTAGCCATAGGCCTACACACACAGGCATGGCCACCAGTATTGCCAGAGCAATACTAGTTTTCAAAGTAGTATTTTCCTGGCAATAGTTTTCATACATGAGGTTATAAACAACATCACAAACTGCTGCTGCGCTGCGTTTATCATCGAAGTGTTTTTCCGATTCATTTATTCTACTGACTGACGCGAGAGAGTAAACAGGTTCTGTGTTGCATTCATTTCAGTGATTGACGCGAGAGAAGCGGTCTTTGTTGCGTTAATTTATTTTCATTGAGCGTGCCCTGCCATGCCGTCCACATTTCTTGGCATGGCAACTCTTCTTCGTTGAAGTTTGAGGTAGCCTACAGTCAATAGTGTTAAAGTGGTAAGTAGCATCAACATTGAATTAGTTATCGGATGATATTAAACAGTAGGCCTAGCGTTTTTTTTGTGGTTGACCTAGAAATTTCAACTTGCTGATCAAAAAGTTATGGAATTCATGTAGGCCGTGAATTCAGAGCATGTTAGGCTACGTTGTGTCAGTGTAACGTAGCTAGCCTAGTCTAACCCATTTAAACAAATATTTGGCTACAATGTTACTGCAGTTAAACCACAGTAATGTTATCTAATGGGCTGAGACATCTGTTCCGTTTTGTCTTATGACAAAGTCTCATGGTTCAATTGTTTCCAGTTCTAGAAACGAGGGTGTTCAATTTGCAATAGCCTATAATCCAACCTTATAACGTTACTAGGCTATTTTTTTTAGCACTTTGGTCAACCACAGGTTGTTTTAAATTGTGCTATATAATTCAAAGTAGGAGCTTATGCCTACTGTAGACTCCAAGAATGTAGAATCAAAACACAATATACAATTTTGGTAAACAATTTACTTAAATTCAATCAAGGCCATACAGTATCAGAAATAATCAAGACTCAAGTCAATAATGCACATTGAATATATTCTGACAGTGACAGATGTAGCCTAATCTACCTGTACATATTTTTCAGATGAGTGTATTTTTCTGAGAATGTTTTTGTTTTTGGCCAGCTTCTCCATAAATTAGAGATGTCCGATAATATCGGCCCACCGATATTATCGGCCCGATATTAGCATAAAAATGTAATATCTGTTAATATCGTTATCGGATTTTTTTTTGCCTTAAAACCGATAAAATAATGCTTGCGTTACACCCAAATAGTGCCTATGCGCTCCTGAAGCGTTTACCGGCGCACAGATGATGACCTCATCAAGCTGCGTCTTGAAGCATACAAACAAGCGTGGATGGCTGCAGTAACAAACTTGCTCGCTCTGTTTCAACATTATGTCTGTGGTTTGGAATTGGCCATGGCCGTCGTAGCCCCTTCAGAGGTTTACAGGCCACGGTGGCCTTGGTGCCCCCTTCTTTAAATATTCTGCTTTGCGTCCTACTAATATATATTTAGCCTATGGCCAAATTACGCAGTGGAGAAAGTGACAGCGCAAGAGAGTGCGTCCAAATTAACCCATTCTTCTCAGTTGAACTACTCGCGAAGTAGCCTACTCATCACACAGACATGACATGAAAGAGCTTTTTCTCAGCTTTTAAACGATGTTAGCCGCTAATTGCTGTGGTGAACGGTTCGCGAGAAAAGTAAATAATATCATTCAATCATAAATTCTACTGAAGGTTTTGCGTCCATCTCCCTACCCATTCATCTCGGTGGAATACTTCAGAACCCTTCGTTTAACATATGACAAACCATATATCAGAATAAACATCAGACCTTACCGAACAGAAAGGTGTAAATCAGTCCCCTGTACAGTTAGCCGTTCCAGACTAATCCCGTTTTGAATTTGCAGTAAATTTCAACATACATGGATGTCTCCAAATTTGGGATTTAAGTTTTACACTGTGTTTAAATTGTTCCACATTATTTCATAACGGGCCAAATACAAAACAAATATTACAAATGTCGCCTAGATATCGGTAAATCAGAGGACAGCTGATTGTAAGAGTTTGTGAAAGTAGCCTTAATGATCACAAAATGCTAAGCATGCATCTAGGCTATTTGAGTTTCTTAAAGCTGAGCTGTGCTTAAATTGTTCAATACATGATTTCATAACAGGCCAAATATAAAATAAATGTTAAATATATATAGCCTAGATATCTGAAAATATTAAATGATCAGATGATTTACAGTTATGTAATATGTCATGTTTTATGTTTTTGTATACAGTGATGCAGGTCTACTGCAGTGAATACAACTTTGATCATTTTTATAGCCTACTACTGTATAGTTAACTTTGGCCTTGGTGCTCTGACATGTGGCCTTTGTGCCCCCCACCAAATATGCCCAACTGAAGGCCAAGTGGCCTTGCCCCTAAAATGGTGAAATTCCAAGCCTGATTGTGGGTATAGCCTGTTATGTACTTCACCTTAAGCCTGAAGTATTTTTTGTAGCTCAAACAAATGTTTTCAAAATTGTGCAGTATAGTTGCTTGCCACATTGTAATTGACTCATATTTGTGCATTCATTCAATTAAGGTGATTAAGTTTTAGTTAAAGAAACAGTTCATGAAGCATCCTACTAATGCAGGCTCATTTAACACAGAAAAAGGGTAGCCTGTCATTCACTATGCCTGTTATTTTAGTTGGCTTTACATTCTGCTATGTTGCACATAGTTGTTCAGGTACAATGTTTTATCATTTGTGAAGAAGTCAAATTTGCCCTATTTGTTGTGGGCATTGTCAAGATTATCTCATGGAGAGTGTAATCCAAACTGTTGTTTGAGACAAATAAAAAATAAACATGGCACTTTTTCCCTAAATTAAGTTGAAGTATTTTTCTTATTTTGCACAGACAATGTTAACATTTGGAAAGCCTTGTTGCATTCAAGAATGCTTCCAGTGGGGCATCACAATAACATTAAGCATGTTAATTTCACAACAGGAGATATGTGATGTTACCTAAATTAGTTTTGAGGAAAAATAACCCACATATCGACATCGGTATCGGCTGATATCGGAATCGAAATTTGAGAGTTGGACAATATCGGCATATCGGATATCGGCAAAAAAGCCAATATCGGACATCCCTACCATAAATTCCTGGCATGGCATATTGAAGTTTGTCTTCACTGTGAGCATTGCCTTCATTGTACACACAGTGAACCGATTTCTTTCTGCAGTCCACACGTCATTCATTAGGGAGAAAACCCTCTCAACAGGAGCATTGCTCCCTGGCAAGCAGATGACCAAAGATGCCAATTTCACCAGGTTGGTGTGGGGAATTTCAGAGAGGTTGAAATGGTTCACCACTGTTCCCCATCTCTGAGTGAGAGATGTCCCGTCTCTACTCCATTCCTCCAGTATCCCCCCCCGAAGGAATTCCTGGAGACCAGATATCTCATCGAAAAGCTGATCTTCGTTAATTGCTACATTGGGGCATTTCCTTTCAATAGTGGCTACTGCCTTTTCAATTTCTGACCTCTGGGGCTGCTTCTTCAGAAGAAGACAGTGCAGATCTTGGAGGTCATCCACATGCCTCCCCCACGCATCCAAGTAATTCACTGCAGTGTCAAAGAAACACTTTGAATAACACAGAAAGGTCTCTTTTGTGATCGCACCATTATCCTCCAGTTTTCTCAGAAGACCTCTGACCATCACTGGCAGGAAGTTGTCATCACGCCTTGCAGTGAGTTTGGTTTTGAAATGTCTGAGAATGGCAGCAGACTCAACTGCACAGCGGTCCTGGCCTTCAAGCATTTTTATGGCCTCATGGAAAATAGCCAGGTTACCGTGGACAAAGGCCAGCCAGAGCTCAGTCAAGGGATCTTCAAACAGCCTGCGGACAACAACAGGACTTTTTTCTTCGGACAGGAAAAATGACTTGAGGGGAGCATACATTTGTAGGACTCTCTCCAAGGCTGGGAGCATGGACAGCCAGCGGACATTGCTCTGTCCCAAAATGTTGTGGTACTCTTGACCCACAAAATCACAAAAGGTCTTCAGTCTCTCCACACGGACTGTAAAAATGTGGAAATATCCAAAGACCTTGGTGAGGAGATGTTCCACATCTAGAGGAACCATGTCTAGCGCAGTTCGTGCTGTGTTATGAATGATGTGTGCTGGGCATCCAAGGCCAATCACCTCTCGCTGAAGGGAATCTTTGACCTTGGTGTGGACATTCACCCTTCCTGCCCTGTTAATTCCTCCAAAGTTTGTGTTTGTGTTATCAGCAGAGAAGGCCACAACTTTGTCCTCTAGACCATGTCTCCGAACAGCCACAAGAATCTCCTCTGCAATCTCTGCTGCTGTTTCTCCTTTGATTTCCACAAAATCCAAAAGTTTTGTTTCAACGCAAGCGCTGTCATCATAAAACTTGCAGTACCTGACAAGTATTGGCAGCAGCTTTACATGGCCATGGTTTGAGGCATCAACAGACAAAGACACAAAGTTAGCCTGGTCAAGATCGTGGGTTAGCAGTGTCATGGCCCAGGGTGCAAATACATTTGTCACTATAGCATCACACTTCGTTCTTGCACATGAAAACTTTGGCTCATAGAGCTTCCGGTTCAGTGCTGCTGTGCAGTCCATCGATCTGAAACTGTGATTGTGTCTGATGGTATGGTAAGCAAACAAACCTTCCTGTACAGCCAACTCATACTCTGTTTGAGAGGGCTCTACCCTCTTGAAGAAAGTTGTTAATGTAGGTACCCCTGCACGGGCAATTATGGCAGCTTTATGCTTTTTTGTCTGTTGGTGTTCTACCACAGAAGTTCTTCCTCCACTACCCACAGTAAAAGAGGAATTGCAGAGCGTACAGAAGGCTATTGCCTCATCATGACCTGGCCGTATAATTGGAAATTCTTTCAATATATTGTCATTAACCTGACATTTTCTTTTCTTGGAGAGAGACATTATTGTGTCTTGTCTTTCTAGCTTTCCTCACTGTATGCACTTTTCCTGTATTCCTGTACTGTGTCTTGTCCTTCTCTGTTCACTTGTATTCCTTTTCTTTTGCCCTTTCACTCTTCTCTCTCTTAGTTTCGCACTCTCTTCTCACTGCCCTTTCTTGTTCTTATCTATTTCACTCGTCTTCCTGTCCAGTCTTCTACCTGTCCTTCCTCTCCACTCTCCCTACAAGTACCAAAGCAGAACAATCTGACTGATTTTGTGAACTAATTAGTGTTAGTCCTCAATTCTTGCTAAACTAGATGTACCGCAGAGCGGTACAAAATATGACCGCCGCCCAGTCCAGCACATTTTTTCCACAAAAAGAAATCACGCTGAAAGGCCTATATGATTCTAACTGTCTCACTAAATTGCATTATCCACACTCAATTCTCACTGGTATCTGCTAGACAACAAGTACCAAAACATGATTAGTTCATAGATTTCACATGTAAAATTAATTTTATACAACCCCACCTCCATCTTGCCTGTTCATAATTCTGAGAAATTCGTGATTCGTTTGTGTTATGTTTATGTTATGTGTGTGGGTGTGTGTGTGTGAGTGTGTGTGTGTGTGTGAGTGTGTGTGTGTGTGTGGGTGTGTGTGTGTGTGTGCGTGCTTGTGTGTGTGCCTGCGTATGTGCCTGTGCATGCAAGCGTACATATGTCTACTGTGTGAGTATGTGTCATACGTATGATTACTGTGAATGTATGTGTGTGTGTGTGTGCACATGTGTGCACATGAAATGGGTTAACATGACACCTGGAGGCAAACATACGGGAAAAAAATGGTCATCCTAGGCCCTACAGTTCTCAAGATATTCACAGAGAACTGTGTCTGCCCTACCCTCCTTTCGGGGGGTCCAGTCCAGCAGGGGGGCTACAGATCAAAACGAAAAATGACGGTTCCATGCTATCCATGTGGGGGTACATGCCCACCAAGTTTTGTGTACCCCGGTCTTTCAGTGTCCCGGGAATCCTTGTTGGTGTACGTCACTAAATGTACACATAAATTGTTTTATTGTAAGGCCCCCCATGAACGAAAGTACACAAAACTTGGCATGCATTCGGAGGGTGTCATAATGATCCTACACTTTTAATTTCGTGCAGTTTTGACCTTGTCAGCCAGATATATTGTGATGAAAACACCTAATTTTTGGCTTTTTAATTTTTAACTAGGTGGCGCTATACATGAAATAAGTGGTAATGGGATGGGTTGACATGCCCCCTTAAGACCAACATACATAAAAAAGGTGGACCTCCTAGGCCCTACGGTTCTCGAGATATTCACAGAAAACTGTCTCCGGCCACCTACAGGCCAGTTGGTGTATAGTAACATAAATTAATTTATTGTGTGGCCCCCCATGAACGGAATTCCATGAAACTTGGCATGCATTCGGAGGGTGTCATAATGATCCTACACTTTTAATTTCGTGCAGTTTTGACCTTATCAGCCAGATATATTGTGATGAAAACACCTAATTTTTTGCTTTTTAATTTTTAACTAGGTGGCGCTATACATGAAATGAGTGGTTATGGAATGGGTTGACATGGCCCCTTGAGATCAACATACAAAAAAAAAATGGTCCTCCTAAACCTTACGGTTCTCGAGATATTCACAGAAAACTGTGTCTGCCCTACCCTCCTATCGGGGGGTGCAGTCCAGCGGGGGGGGGCTACAGATCAAAATGAAAAACGATGGTTCCATGCTATCCATATGGGGTTACATGCCCACCAAGTTTCGTCTACCCCGGTCTTTCAGTGTCCCGGGAATCATTGACAGAAATTTGGACATGCGAAAAAGAAAGAAAAAAATTCTGACTAAACCTATATGACCGCCGCTTCGCTGCGCGGCGGTCATAATAACAACTTGTAGAGACCTAACACGGCACACGCTGCAGCCATTTGTGTCACAGCACTGTATACTGCATACTGTAGTAGATGTTTAACCAGAAAGGCAGACTATTATAGCCCTTAGGAATTCATATTGATTAAATTGCTGAGATTAAAATTGATGTATTGCAGTGTATTTTGTGTATATGGAAACAAGTATAACTAAAGTTAAATTTTATCTTAGTAGTAGAAAAAGAGAATGTAACCTACAATACTGCTTTGGGCCGTGCGTATTTGTTGAATTGCACTTTTCAAGATGGGTGGATGATTTTATTATCTTGTGAATTCTATTCTGTATTTGTAAATATTGTACATGGAATAAAATTCAGTTAAGATGCCATACAAAAAACCTGCAGTGACGAGAGTAGAGGTGAAGATGGCAGCACTGTTCTAAGAATTTAAAGTAGGATCTTAAAGTAACACCAAATAACTTTCCCTCTGTCGCACGCATGCTATTTGTTTATCCAGCACTGGCATTGCAAATAACGATGTCCACAGATATGTTGCACAATTTATGAAAGTACGATGTATTGCGACATCAGGTGCAAGTCAAATTTGTAGTTTCTTATGTCTCATTCCATTGAACTACAGATCGGCTACCCGATCTGGCAAACTTACATAGTGCAGTTATAGCCGATAGAGGGCCGCAAAGTGAATGCAGAAGTGCCGTTCACCCTGATACAAGTTGATGAACGACTGAAACGATTTTGGAAACATTATTTTAAGGTGCAAAAAACTCTTTGGTGTTGCTTTAAACGCTGGACCAAATTATTTGAGTAGGCTAATGCACTCTACATATTCACTTTACATTTAAAATTTAAACACCACACATTTATTGTATTTATATGTTATTTCCATTTGGGTGTGAACTAGTTTCAGTTTTTTTTAGTCACATGGTCACTTGTGTATACACAATGCAGGGAGCAGAGAAACAGCCTATTATTGTCTATATAGTGCTTTATGATGTATTTTTTGGGGACATTTAGCACAGGGGAAAACAACTATATCCTACAACAATAATTTTGTGTTGTCACTTAATTTATTTGATTACCAAACCGTCGTCAGGGTCATTCACACCCTCTTGAGTGTGGGCAATGGAGACTTGTCTGCGAATGTGACTGGGCCAGTGGCATTGTTCTCGGTCGTGATTAGTTGAGCAGCCTTAAATCTCACTATGCAGTCTTTGGTAAGTGATGGACACACATTATTGACATTATTGACATGAAATGTGTGACAGGGCCAGGTGTTATTAATTAAATGAATTAAGGTTTTGATTCTGCTATACTTAACATGAACATAGACTTCATTAACATAACTAATAACACCTGTGCTTTCCCTATTTCATGGGTAAATGGCAGAGAAGGTAAGACATACATACCTTCAATTATCAATTAATTAAAAAGTGACAGGTGGGCGGGACTTCCGGTTAATGAAGGTCAAAGGTTTTTGATTTCCGGTGAGGGCGGGACATCCGGTCTTTGAACTAGTCATCAATTGAGTTTGACAGGTTGTTTGAATGTGGCGGGTTGCTTTTGGTAGGAGTCATGTGTCCAGGGGGAGGGGGCTGTGTGTGTGTGTGTGTGTGTGTGTGTGTGTGTGTGTGTGTGTGTGTGTGTGTGTGTGTGTGTTTGTGTGTGTTTGTGTGTGTGTGTGTGTGTGTGTGTGTGTGTGTGTGTGTGTGTGTGTGTGGGTGTGTGTGTGTGCAGGGGTGGGGACGGTACACGGATGTGCTGGTAATGGGGGAGCGTGTGTCCAGGGGCGGGGGTGTACAGGGTGTACAGGGGTGTGTGTGTGTGTGTGTGTGTGTGTGTGGGTGTGTGTGTGTCCAGGGGTGGGGGTGGTACACGGATGTGTTGGTCATGGGTGAGGGGTGTCCTGTAGGGGGATGTCATGGGAGTGTCATGCGCGAGCAATTATGAGCGGCGCTGTTAGGGAGAATAAAAGCGGTGTAAAAGTATGGGTAAAGATAGCAAAGTAAAAATGGCTAGTTTATCAACTCCTGAAAATGCGGGTCCTAGTAGCGAGCGGATAAGTGTGGCCCCTAAGAGAAAACATTAAGAGAAATCATTAAGAAAAGACACAAGAGAAAGCTATAGGCATCCGTATAGGCATCTGTTGAGTATGGATGCCTTTGAATTTGGCGGGGGTGCTTTTGGTAGGAGTCATGTGTCTGGGGGAGGGGGCTGTCTGTGTAAGCGTGTGCATGTGTATGTGTGTCTGAGAGAGGGGGCGAGAGAGAGAGGAGGGGGTTTGTATGACTGTGTGTATGCTTAAAGTTTTAGTGATATGAACCTGAATAAAAGAATCAAGGATGTGATGATGCCAAGAGCCTAAAAAGGTTTCAGCCATGTGTCTGTGAACTAAAATAAAACATAAATCCTACATTTAAGCTGAACTTTAAGGTTCAGGGTCATGCATGTCTAATGTCATGGCTCCAGGGCCCTGAGGGAGTAGGTTGTGTGTGTATGTGTGTGTGTGCTTGCATGCTTGAGAGTGAGAAAGAGAAAGGTTGGAATGTTTAGTTATGTTTATGTTTTTAGGATTATTAAACTGAATGTGAATGAACTGAATGATCTAATCCTGTCCAGAACCTTCTTTCATATTTCTGTGAACTAGAGTAAAAAATAAATCATAAATGTAATGTTCAGGGGTAAGCGTGTCTAACATCATGGCTCCAGGGCCCTGAAGGGTAGGTCGCAAGTGTGTGTGTGTGTGTGCGTGTGTGTGTGTGTGTGAGAGAGAGAGGGGGAGAGAAAAGAGAGAGAGGGTCTATGTATAGGTACTTTATGCTGAAGGATGGGTGTCTGTGTGTGTGTTTATGAATGAAGATTGGGGAGGGGAGACTTGCTGTACTGTAGGAACGTGGTGGAGCTATTGATCAATCTAATTATCCATCCAATGATCTGTAGACCGGTCACTGGAATTCATTTAACACGCATATTGTAACTTCATGTGGACTTTGCACTCAGACCACCTCCTTTTAAAGTTTGTGAGGTTAATGAATATTTTTTTACTGTTTTATCATTAATAAATAAAGAGAAGGCGGGGTATACCAAATGAGAATGAATGAATGAATGAATGGCTATAACCCTATTACCTCAACCTGTTCTTGCACTGAAATAGTTTTTTTATTTTACCTTGTCTACATTACACTTTACTCTCCTATTTGTCTATATTATTTATGCTTACTCTTGCACTGTTGCACTGTTGGACTAATGTTGGACTACTTTTTGCACCTTCACCATGACACTCACTCTCTTGAGCACCTTGCCAGGCACACATAACTAAGGACTATGGTTGGACTACTGTTTGCACCTTCACCATGACACTCACTCCCTTTAGCACCTCACCAGTCCTGGCCCTGTCACTACAAGCGTCTTATGCTTGATCACCCTCAAGCACATTGGACTTTCTTAATGTAACTTATATAGTGTATTTAGTATTTAGTTTTGTTAGTTTTCTTATCTGTCTTATCTTCTACTGTCTTTATTGTACAGTGGAGTTTAGTTATATGTTTATACTTATACTTATGTTTACCATTGTGCTGTAAGTGCATGTTGTGTGTTATGTCTGTATGCTACTGAGACCCTTGGATTTCCCCTTGAGGGTCAATAAAGTATCTATCTATCTATCTAGAAATTCCATTATATCAACAAAAGAGGCACCAAAGGCAAGTAAGTTGAGGGTTTACCTGTACTGGGTCAGATTATATTAGTGTTATATGCAGATTTTGTCATAGTCAGATGGTGTCTCTAATAGGATATCATGAAATAAACTAAAAGTAAAATTTTATAATCAATAATAACATTTAGGAGTTGGGAATGAGTGAAATAATTAAGAATTTCCAGTTTCATCCGCACACTTCCTTCTGCTTCACACCCAATATATCCTTTTCAATATATCCTTTCCTTCTTCATGGCATGGAGGGTTTTTTTCCCCCACAGTAGGTATATCTAGCTATATCTATTGCATGAACACTAGCATCAAAAATATTCCACAGTTAGCGAAACCTTAAACTCAAGGAGCAAAACATCAGCACATATTTGCACTAGCCTACTATAACCACATTGTTAGCTTCGCTAAAAAATGGGATTTACTTCATTTTAAATCCCATGAAAATAAAGTTTATAGTATATAGGCCTACTGAGGATAGACATTCAGGCAAACAAAGTTGTAATAGGGAGTATTGTGCACTTAGCATAGAGGGCAGCGTCTCTCAGGCAGATAACCAGTCTTGCTATTTGGCTGAAAAGTATAGAAAAGCCTTGAAAAGTATTTACTACGGCAAGGTAAAATATACGTTTTTCCGAGACAAAATAGACAAAGACAAAACTGTCTTGAAGCCTTGACAAACCACATGAATAGGTCAGGCCTCAGCATTCACCTATTCACTTCCATTATACTGTATGTCGTGGAACAAAACTTCTCAACAAACTTCTTCTCAAAGCATATAAGACACAATCCTGCATCAAATTCTACTGTTCTCTTAGCATAACTGTCTTTATAAAAACCTATGTATTCTGGCAAAAGGCTCATGGGAACACCATGAAACGGCAACACCAAAACTTGCCATATGATCAATTGCTTACCTGGTTCAGCACTTACACATGATTCTGTCAGATAAATTCATTCAGGAGGTAAAATATATCAGTTCAACGTAATACCATGGATCACTAACTGCGACAAACCCTGTTTTCCTTTTTTCACAGTAGTAAAAAACAATTAGGTAAATGGAATGCTCAATTGGAACGACTAGCTGAATGCCATACATTGGTGTTTCATTCCAAACTAGACTGTATTATGCAATGTTATGTAAAATTCTTCCAAAATACTACCACCAGAACCCAATTGATCAAACACAATGATAAGGTGAAAAGACTCCTAGCTGCATAACTGTCAACTCAACAATCAGGCCTAAACACAGGGCAACAGTGTTAGTCAGGGTGACAGAGATAGTGTGACAGAGATAGTCAGGGTGATTGAGTAACTTAGAACAGGGATGCAGGACTCAATCAACAGAACTCCAGGAAGTGCAGTAACAGGACACAACATGGCGTGGACAGAGGGGCCTAGCACACATGACCAACACGGCATGACAAGGAACAGGAAACATAGAAACTGGACCAGACTGTGACTCATACACTATATCCTAGGGGTAAACATTTTTACATAGGTGTAGGACATTGAGTAGCCTACATTAGGGTGTAACTGGTTCAAACATTATCAGATCATATGATGGCTGGATGGATGGATGTGTTATGACAATGTGATATGTGATATGGTTCTAAAAGATCTGAGGTGTAGTGTTTTTTTTTTTTTTTTTTATAGAAAAATAAAAAAATTAAAAATAAAAATTGAGGGAATTGCCAGCAATTGAATATGTTGCAACTATTGAGGTTTAAACTTGGAAAAGTACAGATTTTTGTAAAATGCTGCGACATTTAGAAATTCAATTAGGGGCAGGACACTTACCGGTAGTTACATTTCTAACCATCTGGTCCTGGATCTTATAAAGTCTCCTTTAGCCAAATCCCAATAAAAGTTCATCATCAAGTTTGTAAGCTGATATTTCCAACTTTTCTTCTTCACTCATCTCTTTTGTCAGCTCATTTATTGTCTTTAGTAGTTTCATCTCTAACTGTTTGTTTCTTCTCATTAGGCTATTGGTCATGGATATTGCATTGACATTATTGTTTATTACTTTTTTCCTTTACATAGTCTTAACCACATTTTAAAGTCATTTTCATCAGTAAGTCGCTTTGGACACAATCCATAATTGTTTTTTTGGTGGCATTACAAGGGCAAAATATCTGGTCATATCCTTAACAAAAAACAAACTTTTTTTAAAAAGTAAAATGCATCGTTCAGCGGTCAAAGTGTATGAGTAGATGCTTACTTTATTCTGAGGAGGAGTTCAAGGGTGGCTAAAGTATAAAAAGAAAGGATCCCTCACCTTTTAATTAAAAAGGTCTGTTTCTAACTCCTCCTTCTCCTACTTTGCTCTGAAGAAATAAAATGCAGGAAAACCAATGTGATTCAGTAGGTATACTGTGTAAATATGATACAGAAGTACTGTACTGCCCGTGGCACGGAGGAAGGTGGTTCATGTCCCAATGCATATTAAATCCCTTTTAGAGGGCATTTAGAGGTCCCTTAATAGGCCAAAAAAGCTGACACACAATGTTGTGAGACACCGACTCATTTTTGGAGAAAAGTTGATCATTGTTCATCCTTAGTCATTAATGTTAAACATCATAGATTTAGGGAGATATTAGACTCTCATCCGTCGAAATGGCTGATTTAGCGGGGGATTGTATGTCAGCGGAACTTGTACATAGAACATGGTGGGGTAATCAAGGATTCTTGTTATGCTTTTATGAAAAATGGATACAATTGGTAGCCTAATCTTTTCAAAACGTTGTGCGTTAAGCTCATAGGCTTAAATAACAATTATTATTAAAGTTTATTTAGGCAGGGACAGATACAGAATAATGATTTTGAACATGTTTATCTTTACCCTCACAAACACATCAACACATGGTAAAGTATGTAGATAGTTTAAAAATTTAACGCATGTATCTAAGTCCCACTATACAACCAACCGCTCCGCATTTTCATTTCATTCTTGAAAAGTCAGAATCTTTTGAAACAGGCGACAACATGAACAGCTAGTCAAGAAGGGCATAATAATAGGTGAAACAACATAGTTTAGTTACCCCGAAATAGTAGTCTAAATAGCATGTTAGGCCTAACATAGACCTCTACAGGCAACATCTTTAGGTGGCAACTTCTTTAGTTGATTACTTATGTTGAGACAATTTTGTTTTGTATCACAAGTTTTCTGAAAATGTAAGTTCATACAAACACTATTCCAATAGCAATAAAACTATTTGTTTTGGGGTGTTTGGGGACTGTGTCTTACCTAGATGTGTAACTGTACCCGTTGTGTTTCATTGGACGATAACATTTTAGGGCGGGTGTGGTAACATAAGCATATATACTAGCTATATAAACTAGTTTGGCTATGTAGTTAATAGCTCTCAAAGACTTACCGACATGGCTGAAACACATGTACCTAGCCCACCCGTCTCCAAGAAAAGAGTTACGCTCATGCCGGTTAGCAACAGGATGCTGAGGCCTGACCTATTCATGTGGTTTGTCAAGGCTTCAAGACAGTTTTGTCTTTGTCTATTTTGTCTCGGAAAAACGTATATTTTACCTTGCCGTAGTAAATACTTTTCAAGGCTTTTCTATACTTTTCAGCCAAATAGCAAGACTGGTTTTCTGCCTGAGAGACGCTGCCCTCTATGCTAAGTGCACAATACTCCCTATTACAACTTTGTTTGCCTGAATGTCTATCCTCAGTAGGCCTATATACTATAAACTTTATTTTCATGGGATTTAAAATGAAGTAAATCCCATTTTTTAGCGAAGCTAACAATGTGGTTATAGTAGGCTAGTGCAAATATGTGCTGATGTTTTGCTCCTAGAGTTTAAGGTTTCGCTAACTGTGGAATATTTTTGATGCTAGTGTTCATGCAATAGATATAGCTAGATATACCTACTGTGGGGGGAAAAAAACCCTCCATGCCATGAAGAAGGAAAGGATATATTGAAAAGGATATATTGGGTGTGAAGCAGAAGGAAGTGTGCGGATGAAACTGGAAATTCTTAATTATTTCACTCATTCCCAACTCCTAAATGTTATTATTGATTATAAAATTTTACTTTTAGTTTATTTCATGATATCCTATTAGAGACACCATCTGACTATGACAAAATCTGCATATAACACTAATATAATCTGACCCAGTACAGGTAAACCCTCAACTTACTTGCCTTTGGTGCCTCTTTTGTTGATATAATGGAATTTCTAGATAGATAGATAGATACTTTATTGACCCTCAAGGGGAAATTCAAGGGTCTCAGTAGCATACAGACATAACACACAACATGCACTTACAGCACAATGGTAAACATAAGTATAAGTATAAACATATAACTAAACTCCACTGTACAATAAAGACAGTAGAAGATAAGACAGATAAGAAAACTAACAAAACTAAATACTAAATACACTATATAAGTTACATTAAGAAAGTCCAATGTGCTTGAGGGTGATCAAGCATAAGACGCTTGTAGTGACAGGGCCAGGACTGGTGAGGTGCTAAAGGGAGTGAGTGTCATGGTGAAGGTGCAAACAGTAGTCCAACCATAGTCCTTAGTTATGTGTGCCTGGCAAGGTGCTCAAGAGAGTGAGTGTCATGGTGAAGGTGCAAAAAGTAGTCCAACATTAGTCCAACAGTGCAACAGTGCAAGAGTAAGCATAAATAATATAGACAAATAGGAGAGTAAAGTGTAATGTAGACAAGGTAAAATAAAAAACTATTTCAGTGCAAGAACAGGTTGAGGTAATAGGGTTATAGCCATTCATTCATTCATTCATTCTCATTTGGTATACCCCGCCTTCTCTTTATTTATTAATGATAAAACAGTAAAAAAATATTCATTAACCTCACAAACTTAAAAAGGAGGTGGTCTGAGTGCAAAGTCCACATGAAGTTACAATATGCGTGTTAAATGAATTCCAGTGACCGGTCTACAGATCATTGGATGGATAATTAGATTGATCAATAGCTCCACCACGTTCCTACAGTACAGCAAGTCTCCCCTCCCCAATCTTCATTCATAAACACACACACAGACACCCATCCTTCAGCATAAAGTACCTATACATAGACCCTCTCTCTCTTTTCTCTCCCCCTCTATCTCTCACACACACACACACACGCACACACACACACACACTTGCGACCTACCCTTCAGGGCCCTGGAGCCATGACGTTAGACACGCTTACCCCTGAACATTACATTTATGATTTATTTTTTACTCTAGTTCACAGAAATATGAAAGAAGGTTCTGGACAGGATCAGATCATTCAGTTCATTCACATTCAGTTTAATAATCCTAAAAACATAAACATAACTAAACATTCCAACCTTTCTCTTTCTCACTCTCAAGCATGCAAGCACACACACACATACACACACAACCTACTCCCTCAGGGCCCTGGAGCCATGACATTAGACATGCATGACCCTGAACCTTAAAGTTCAGCTTAAATGTAGGATTTATGTTTTATTTTAGTTCACAGACACATGGCTGAAACCTTTTTAGGCTCTTGGCATCATCACATCCTTGATTCTTTTATTCAGGTTCATATCACTAAAACTTTAAGCATACACACAGTCATACAAACCCCCTCCTCTCTCTCTCGCCCCCTCTCTCAGACACACATACACATGCACACGCTTACACAGACAGCCCCCTCCCCCAGACACATGACTCCTACCAAAAGCACCCCCGCCAAATTCAAAGGCATCCATACTCAACAGATGCCTATACGGATGCCTATAGCTTTCTCTTGTGTCTTTTCTTAATGATTTCTCTTAATGTTTTCTCTTAGGGGCCACACTTATCCGCTCGCTACTAGGACCCGCATTTTCAGGAGTTGATAAACTAGCCATTTTTACTTTGCTATCTTTACCCATACTTTTACACCGCTTTTATTCTCCCTAACAGCGCCGCTCATAATTGCTCGCGCATGACACTCCCATGACATCCCCCTACAGGACACCCCTCACCCATGACCAACACATCCGTGTACCACCCCCACCCCTGGACACACACACACCCACACACACACACACACACACACACACACACACACACACACCCCTGTACACCCTGTACACCCCCGCCCCTGGACACACGCTCCCCCATTACCAGCACATCCGTGTACCGTCCCCACCCCTGCACACACACACCCTCACACACACACACACACACACACACACACATACACACACAAACACACACAAACACACACAAACACACACACACACACACACACACACACAAACACACACACACACATACATACACACACACACACACACACAGCCCCCTCCCCCAGACACATGACTCCTACCAAAAGCAACCCGCCACATTCAAACAACCTGTCAGAGTCAATTGATGACTAGTTCAAAGACCGGATGTCCCGCCCTCACCGGAAATCAAAGACCTTTGACCTTCATTAACCAGAAGTCCCGCCCACCTGTCACTTTTTAATTAATTGATAATTGAAGGTATGTATGTCTTACCTTCTCTAATGGCTGCTATGAAAAAGGGGCTGTTTTCCAATTTGCATACATCTGTACTTACAATACCTAATTTGAGTTCAAACTGCGTTTGAATCAGGGGCGGAGTGGGACACTAAATACTGTATTACCGGGAGATTTTAAGCTCGAGCGGCCCCTCGCGATTTTCTATTTCATTAATACAATTAAAGAACATACAAAAAAACATTCATTATGACTCCTCTAAACATCTGGACGTGCAACAATTACGTCTTGAAAACGTCTTTTAACGATGTGCGATGTGTATATAACATCCAAAATAAGACATCTATACAACCTCCAGAGAAGATGTATTAAAAACTTTCAGTCTGGTTATTCTGAGGATGACGTCTGGATGTACGGAGATCACGTCTTTTTGATGTATTTTGGACCACTTCTTGTTCAGTGGGCTAGAGGGCTGAAATGTGGTCAGTTCAGAGATGCTTGAACTTGAAATGGTATTGAGAATTAATGAGTTAATGCACTGGCAGCCAAGTTTGCTTGTTTGCTTAATGATTAGATGCCTTAAAATAAGTCACTCTTATTAAATTAAGTCAAATGATTTTACGAGAAAGTAAATCTTGATCTAAGATAAGAACACTTAGTGCAATTTTATTAGATAACCAGTTTTTGCAGTGTATATAATAAATAACTTTATATGCAAAGAATATATGCAAAACTGATTGGGAAGTTTGCTATCTTATGTTCTGGTCCAGATAAGGGCCACTTCAGTGCTGGTGCATTTATCAGTGTCTTAATGTTTTCCTTCCAATTATGCGAGATAATTAACACTGGCATTTGTGTGAGACATTACAATATTCAGTAACACACTGTCATGACACAGGAGTCCTTACCCTAACCTATAACTCTAATCCTAACCCTTACCCTAACCCTAGACCTAACTTGACAAAAACCGAATGTCACTTAATAACAGAAGCGTTATGTCATAAACGTTTATGGCTTGTTTATGACACATTCATGACAGTTTCATGTCACTTTTATGTCGATACTGTCAAGTAAAGTGTAACCCAATATTCACCGAAGTGAAACATAAATCCTAGCATCTGTATTCTGTAGGCTGAAAGATATGGTGACCCTGCCTTGTATATAAAATTTCAAATTCAGTAAATCAAATGTTCATTCAGTTGAAGGAAGAATTGCTTTTTCAGGAGATAAACAGAGATGACATGCAGAATTTCATCCTGTTCTCTCTGGCACATATTTGATTATGGAAATAGTCCACAGACCGTATGGAACACGTTTTTTTTTTTTCAATCCAATGAAATATGTAAAACTTGAAACAGGAAGATAAACATGTCAGTGGAAAAAGGAAGCAATCCCAAAGACTTGAAGAGGGGGGAAACATGAAGTTTAGACACTTCCCTTAAACACCTCTACTAATTCCTGAGTGACAGCATTGTTCACTCAGTCATCGATCATCATGAAACATCATAACAACTCAAATTTGGTCTCTGTCTCATCTGGAGACCAAGCTGCTACTGCTATTTGCGGACTTTGCTTTTTGCTGGGAATCTCTGGGAACATTGCAGTGGTGGTGTCCCTCCTGCGCCATTTCAAGCGGGACAACTTTACCCTTCACCTGATGCTGAACCTGGCTGCCTCAGACATCCTATCACTCTTGACTCTACCAGTGTGGATGTACAGCTTTCTATTTGACTGGACCATGGGCCTTGCTTTCTGCAAGTTTGTCTGTTTTGTTGTCTACACAGGCATACACGCCAGCGTGCTGACAATAACGCTCATGAGTGTGTATAGGTACGTGCTGGTCCTGCATCGTCCTAAGTGGAACAAACTTGGCCAACGGGGAGAGAGGGCTGTGTTGGCAGGCGTGTGGATGCTCGCTGGTGTGCTCGCCATCTCCCCAGTGATCACTTTCAGCATCATTGAGGATGAAGGTAAACTCTATTGCGAGCAGGTCGTCAGATCAGAGGGCGAGAAAGTGGGTATTCTTCTACTGGAAATCATGTTACTTTATGTCACACCATTGACTATCCTGATGACCTCATACCTCTGCCTGCACAGAAAAGTTAGTGACAGAGCTCTGTCCAGCAACAGACTAGTACCACTAGTGACCTGCATCATAGTGACATTTTTCATCTTTAGTACTCCCTACATTGTTGTTAGCATAATGATTATGGCTACCCCTTCACCACCTGTTTTAGCTGTTAGAAGGTTGGCCTACAGGGGGCCGAGACGTGCCGTGCAGAGCATTGCTTTCCTGTACAGTTGTGTGAATCCATTCCTATATGCTTTCAGTTTTCACTCTCTGCGTCAAAAGTCTAAGAAACAACCTTTCAATAATATGAACGACAACATACAAAGTATAGCAACTTTATCATAAGGGGTTTGCACGGACGTCACGTTCTGGCCGGTAACCATGGTAACCCAGCACGCGCGGCCATGTTGGCCCATTTGTACTCAGTGAATGAAGTACAATGGAGTATTATGCACTAAACAACAGAAAAGCTCATCAAAATGCGTCTAAGATGCAAAGGCATATAGGGCAGGACTTGGACCACAACAAAAGGCGTGATATTTTGAGAAATTACGGTTTATTGGCAGCGCAGATCCATATGAGTTGGGTGAGGTAGACGCAGTACCAAGTACGCAGTATCAACCACAAGCGCACCCCTTCCTCTCATAACTTCTGGGATTATTCTCCTTTCTCCCTGGTTTTTTAATAACTTTTGGAAGTCCATACCTACACCAGATGTTTTTCTCAGACTGACCTATTGGTACAACCTAAAACACAGCAATAATTAACCATTTTCCTTGACGATGTCAGGGATTTACTTCAGTGCCTAATGCTTTCTAATGAGGTGAGTATCTCCAATATGGCGACGTCCAGATCTGATGACACGCCGTGCAAACCTCTAATAGGTAACCTAAGCATATTTTCATTTTGAAGTAGTAGCAGCATAGTACAGTGATAGTTTTAACTTTATGGTTAGCTTTTATCACACATGGTCTTTGTTTCTGTTCTGAAATCCTTCAATGCATTCAATACTCTCTCAGAGTGAGTCAGATGTGACAATAATGTGTAATAATAATAAAAAAAAAGTAGTTAACTGAAAAGGTATTCGCTTCAGTGTAAAAGAAATATTGTACATTATTTGTAAATATGTTTTATACATTTATAATATATTTTGTGGAGGGGCTTTTTTCATTTTAATCTGATTAGACAGTGAAGAGCCTCAGGAAGCGAGGGGGGGGGGTTAGAGTGGAAACCTAACATGGCAGAGTCACTGCTGTTTGAGTCATAGCTCCTCACATACTGTAGATCTTTAACCAGAAAAAGAGACTGTTATAGCACTATTATAGCCCTTAGGAATTCAAATTGAGAGTAAGTAGAAACAGAATGCAACCAACAATACTGCCTTGGGCCATTCCCCAATAAAACATACTGTCAACTAATGTGTTACTTTGTTGCTCTCATGTAGAGTGCATGTATTTGTTGAATTGTACTTTTCAAGATGGGTCTATGTTTCTATTCTGTTGTGAATTCTATACTCTTTTTGAAATATTGTACTGGGACTATAATGCAGTTAAGATGTCAAGCACTGTCGAGAGTAGAGGCTGAAGATGCCAGCACTGTTCTCAGAAATTAAGGTAGGACTTCAAATGCTGAAACTAATTATTTGAGCAGTATACTATGTATACTCTACATTTAAACATCACACATTTATTGTATTTTATGTTAATTTAATTTGGGTGTTAACTTTCACAGTCACATGGTCACGTCTTGTGTACAATGCAGGGACACATGCAAGCAGCAGAAAAACTATTGTCTATATTGTTGTATATTGTATGTATTTTTGGGGACATTTAGCACAGGGGGAAAACTGTATCCTACAGTAGTCAGTTTAACTTTGTCTTCAAAATATTTTGTTTTGTGTTTTTATTTATTCGATTATCACACAGTCATCAGGGTTATTCACATCCTCCTGACTGTATAATGCCACCATGCTAGGAATGAATAAGTGAACCATATCACCAACTGAGGACAGTCCTGTCGGCTTTACCTCCTCCTCTACGTCACCCTCCAAAAGACAGACTGAAACAACATATCAAATCAGTGTTGAGTGGACTCTTTCAGGTCTGGAGCAGAAACTAGATCCTCCTGGTCAGACACATTATGAGCCTGCTCAGCAGACTTGTCTAAAGAAAGCAAGCCAGCTAGGCCAGCATCTTCTTAGTAAAACTACTAATCACTCTGTTAGAAGGATTTGCCCTGGCCAAAGAATGGCCCATTTCACAAAACACACAAAATGGCACAACCTGGATTCTGGTGTGGCAATAAGGGGAATCGTCGGCGAACGTGACTGGGCCAGTGTCATTGTTTTCGGTCGAGATTTGTTGTGCTCTTATTGTTTGGTAAAAACATTTATTTTGTTTTTGTTGCGGTGGATCTGTAAAGCACTGAGAGGAAGAAATCAATTTGGTATTTTACCAGGCTGTGTTATGAAGTACTGCCAATTGGGTTAATGACAGAGCCCTCTCCACAGTACCACCCAATGTTGTTGTTACCATAATGATGGCTACCCCTTCACAACCTGTTTTTAGCTGTAAGACGGTTGGCCTACAGGGGATAATAAACGGACCCTTCAAATAGCCCAGGCTACTTTGGACTGTCTTTAGACTTTGAATAAGCAAACGACAATTCAAACTGAAGGGTCCTAAATTGAAACGAGCAATAATGGTCCCGAATTAAAGAACGTCTCAGAATGCCACACATGCAAAGCGACAAGCAACAAGTGGCAGACAGAGTGTGATGTCAGGCCAGAGACTGTTTTTGAGTGACACCGTTGCAAATTTCATATGATGATGCATCATTCCACAAAATGGTTTGTTTTCTCTATCAAGTTATTCAATAGGCTAAGCATATAGCCTTGACTCAAAACAGCTGTTAGGATTGTCATTTTGATTAGTAAAAAATGTCACATGCAGCCATGCTTAAATTCTGCTCACCTCACATTTATTATATTACAGTATTATATTATCTGTATTCATTATTGAATGCTTACCTGGAATTATGTTTTTCCCTATCATCCTATTTTTAAAGTAGGCCTACCTGCAAGCATGTAATTGGGCTACAGGAATAGCATGTTTGAACGGGCACTGCACTAGTAACAATAAAGACAATTTATAAAGGTAGTCTTTTGAGGAACCAAGTAGAAACAGCAAAGGCAGAGAGAGTACAATACCGCCTTGTAATATTTTGTAATGAAGATAAACTAATGTGTTACTTCTCCTGCTATCATGTAAAGTGTGTCTGTTGAATTGTACGTTTAGAGAATAGGTCTATACAGCAAGTGGTATAGTTGTTAGGGACTTTGGGCCCGGGTACTGTATATTTGCTGATACGCCACGATGGGACTTGCACCCAAAGATATAATTCACACATCAGTAACTTTAATCCATAAGGCACTCATGTTCGGAAACTGAACTGCAAGAGACGTGGTTCCATAAAGGAAATCAAGTTTTGGCCTCCACTACTGACAGGACATACAAACTCAGGACAAATAGAAAATGCAGTAACATAAAGTAAACCAGTATTCTCAGAACGGGGGTGCAGACACTGAGGATCCGCAGCACTATCAGGGTCTCCCGTCAGTGGTACAATAAAATAAAAATGTAAAGAATAAATAAACAAAACAATAACACAATCAAAAATAGCCGCAAGCGGCAATGGCAGGCTGGAGAACCTGCGGGCCGCAACCTGTGACATTTCCGAATCCCACAAAGCACCGGCGTGATGCGTTTGTGAAATGTACATATGTGACCAGGCGTGGGAAAACCAGCCACATGTCTCCCTAGAGACATTTTGAGTTATACACAGTAAAATCCCAAGAGTTAAAATGACAGAGTAGACTGTTATTGACTCTAATAGAGTTACATTTACTACAGTTGGAGTAAAATGTACTCTAGCATATTAGTTAAAAAACAGAGTTAAAATCACAAGAGTTAATCATCCACCTCATTTTCTCATTTGGACGCCATTTTAGAAATTTCTTGGGAGATGTTTGCCTAATTATTATTTGGATATTATTCATAAAAAATCAAGTGTTTTCTTCTGGTTTATTCCAAAGTCATTCGGTAGCTTTAAGATTTTTTTCTGGACTAGGCTACTAAAAAATTACTTGCAAGTTTGTAGGCTAGCATGTGCTACAGTAAAATAGGCAAATACTGCTAAGCTATCTATAAACGGAGTCTCTGTTATCAAGCCTATAGCTGTTCACAAAGAATAGTCAAAACGAACAAACATTATAATAATACTAATAATTATAAGTATTGTATGTTTGTTACATGCAAGTGTGTAAGGGCTCAGACAAATTACTAACTGGCGGAACGTGCCCTCTGGCATCTCACGTCAGAGACAAACGTTAGTAGCCTATCACCCACTTCCTTCCATTTGAGAGAATGCAGCGACGCGACGGAGCCTGGTTAGAAGAATCTCTCTGAAGTGCAGTTGAAGGTGAGTAGATGTTCATCTAAAATACACTTACTAGAGATTTATTTCACATGTTCCGTAGTATGCCTCGAAAATGATAAACAATAAGAGGAGTGTAACTTAACGTAAATGTATGATATCATTCTGAAATGTGTTGACCTTCAGGGGCTAACGTTAACGTTAAGTTAACTGCTAACGAAGGTTGAAAGTTAACATGAACGTTAACGTTACCTCTGTGTAACATGAGGTACATGTCAATTCGTGCTCCCGTATTGTACAATGCTATACGTTTTTTTTTTTATCATGTTAATATTTACTCAACCAAATATGATACCAGTATAATCGTCTTTAATGGTCAACATTGACTTGGTTAGCAGCTAGCCTATCAGCCAACGTAGCTCTCATTGGCAGCTTAGCATAATGCAAATCAGATATCAAATAAAGGCTATGGTTAGCTTAATGAGGTAACAGTTACTGTTGTTAGCTACTTAACATTAACAGTCATTAATAGGGCAAATTAGCTTAAAGTTCATGCTCTACCAAAAAGCTTGTTTCACGTAAAACAGGCATCCATAAGCATGAATTTGGCCTTCACAAGTTGGTTATTTCAAAACTAGCTGCATTAATTGACTATCAAGGACGTGTTGATTGCTGAATGTGCATCATTGATAGCATAGAAGACACGTGTTCAGTGCAAAGTGCCAACAGGTGCACGTGCCACATTTACTAGTTTAGTCAGTGTCACTGAGATAGTTGTTACCTGTTTTTTTTTAAGAAACTGTTTTAAAAGTAGTGTTGATTTTGTCTGAATGTTTGATTTTATGTTTTCTCAGGATGTTGGTGAAAGTTAAATACCAGGCAGACCAGATACATTAAAATGGTGGAAACTGATGCCACTCTAGAGGATTTATTTAACCAAGGTACTGATTTATTCAATTGTTGCATTGTTTAAGTCTATTGTCAGTTTTTTTTGTAATGTTCTGTTAATTTTTATTTTAGTGTTCATGAAATTTGATATTTAAGCCAAACACCAAGCTGGGCTAAAATGTATGATGAGTTTGGTACAGAAGATTGACAACTATGTGTCTGAAGATGTGGTGAAGGATCCAAAATGTGGTGTATTAAAGCTGAAGCCTGCAGAAGATGATGGTGAGTCGTAATATGGAATGTAGTTAAAACTTGGTACAAGTTTTGTGAATATATCAACAGCGGTTGCAACACATTGTTTTGATGGAATTCCACTCTGTGGGGTTTGTGGATGTTGATTATGTCCGTCTTTGAGCCTATTTAGTGTTTAAAAATCTCAGCCATCAAAGACTACATGACATACAGCCGTCAAAGGTACTGGACATGACTATATAACTGATTTATTCTGTCCTCTGCTTTGTAGTAGATGCATTATGTGATTCAGATGACACCACTGCCTTGTTTCCAAATAAGCCCAAGGGAGATGATGGGGTAGAGCAAGTAAGTGGCATTTTTTCCCTTGTTAAATATTGGTAAAATCTTTATGCTGCCCATTAACACAAAGGTAACCTAAACTGAAACCCACACTGAGGTATTTTTTTTTCTTCAAAAAAATTCCACACACTCAGATCTGTGCAAAATGATCTTTCTATTCTAGATTTCGGTCATAGACCCTCTTCAGGAATCCTGAAAAAGGCCCATGACCGAAAGCTATATAAAAAGATAATTTTGCACAGATGTGAGTGTGTGGATTTGTCATGCTGTGCTTGACTTTTGACTTTAAATCCCAGCATCTCAACCACCAGATGAACAGTATTATTTGTCTCTTTTAAATGATTGAACTTGAAATGAAACCATTTCATAAGTATTTCTGCATAGAAATTGTAATGAATCTGTTTAAGATCAAATACATTGTTTACCATTTCTCAAGGTCACCGAGAACTGTCGGTACAGGGAAAAAAACAATCGGATTCACTTAGCTCGAAATGCAGCAAGGAAGCTACTGTGCTACACTCTAGGGGCATGTTCCTGAGCCCTAATGTTCATGACCCCAGAGTGTAGCGCTGTAGCTGCACAGTCGCTTTAGCTGCTGGCTTTAGCAACTCGAGCTATGTAAAACCGATTGTTTTCGTTTTACATACTCGGTGACCCAATAAATGGAGATCTATTTGGAAAATCGCTGGATTTCCCCTTAATGCTGGAACTCACCCTACTTTACACTGTTTTATAGGAACATTTCTATGATCCAGCCAGCGGATCAGGGTACCTGGCCTGACGCATTAAAACAATTCAGAGGAAAGCCTCAGGAACCACAAAGTCCAGCACACAATGAACATAATGGAGGACCAGCTTCTGAAGATGTGCCCGAGCCAGTCCTGAATGAAGAACAGCTGAGAGAGGCGGTATCTCTAATGAAGCATTCTTCTGATGAAGTTGTGCGGCTGAAGGTGAACGTTTGATTATCGTCAGAAAAAATGGTCCATGACCCTCAATCACCTCATATGCTTGCAACATTCTCTTGATTCGTGGATGTAATGGATCAGATTGAGCAAGACTGTGTTACTGTTTGGTGAGATTTCAGCGAACCTTCTTGAGAGGTGGTCAACTATGTTCAAAGAAAAGACTATTAAACAGAGTAAAGGTCTTTCTTCCTCCAGCATCGAACTGCAAAAAAGGATCCAGGTAGCAGAATCACCACATGGGCTGTGTCCCGGTAGAACACTCAGGTTAAAGTGTGGTGAGACTGGGTGTTTCAGGGACATTTTCTGGCTTTTAGAAAACATTTGGAAATGTTACATGAGCATAGCGTTAATAATGTTCATGTTTTGGAAAATAACTGTAGTGAACACAGAAGTAATGATTTGGCGGTAGATTTTGATACAGTGGTTCCTGTTATGCATTCTGCTGTACATGAGATACAGGTTAAGGAAACTATTCAGTTTTTTGAGTGATAAGCAAAGTGTTGAGGAAATGAATCATACTTTAAGTCATCTTGAAAATCTCTTCTAGGCCCCATCCATTGGATCATGCCTTAGGTATGAGCTACACCAGGCGCGTAACTGAAGCGTTCCGTTCGCGACGCGTAAAATTCATTTTAAATGAATGGTCTATTTTTTTCGAATGTACGCGCCGCTATCACGTCTGGTGTAGCTACCTCCATTGATTATAGTGGCAGCTAATTGTTGCAGCAGACGCTATGCGAACGTAACGCTTCAGTTACGTGCCTGGTGTAGCTTCACTGTTAGAATGTGTAGACTTAAACATGTCAGTGATGCTAGAATGTTTCAGTACAGGCTGTAGAGTGAGTAAAATTGGTATGTAAGCTAATGTATCACTAACAACAACTTGATATTATGTTCTAGTGGCTTTGTTCCATTTGATGCCAAATGTGTTGTACATGCATTTACAAAAGGAAAAAAAAATGAAACTTTTTATATTGTATATTGATACATTAACTTAATATTTTGTAATAAATATATTTTCAATAATTTGTCTGTATGTCCTTCAGATTTTGTAGAGCTTGATAAAGACAAGCAAAATGGTGACTCTAGCAAGAGTAGCTGGGAATAAACTCTGAATAGAGATAAACTAAGATTACCCCATTAAGAGTTAAGATGACTCTGGAAAGAGTTGTTGGCTTATAGAGTAGATTTTTCTTTACTCCCTGTGGAGTTTATCTTGGTGATTTTTCAACTCTCTATAGAGTAAATTTAACTCTGAAAAATGTGCTCTAGGAGAAGAGTCAAATTTACTCTCTGTGGGGTGGGACCAATGGGTCTCTATGACAGAGTCAGAATCGACTCTATTAGAGTTGAAAACAACTCTGACAATTTTACTGTGTACACAGATTCTGAAAGTGTAGTTTCAAAGCTATCCAATGATGTCTCACTCATGGAGATCTGATAATATTTGAGTTGTGGTCATTTTGAAGTATACCCCTCTGAAAACCTTTTACTGAGAAAACTGGCCTAATAGATTTGCAAATTCTCACCTCATCTGAGTCAAAGGAAAGACAATTGTGCTCATTTGCATCTCATTGAGATAAGCCCTCCTCTACAGATGTCACACTAAGCGCTTTCAGATATAACCTCCGGAGTACATGCGGAGGTTTGTCAAACGGAGGTCCTACCCTTCGGATGATTCAGATATGATGCTAACCTGCGGACCTAATACTGACCTTATACGGACGTATGTGTGAACGACATACACGCACATTACAGAATCTCCGTGTGGTTGTCGAGTGAGGGGTGGGGGCTTAGAGTTCACAAGATGCGAGATATATGACGCAAAATATATGCGGCCGCTGCCTGTCACAGCTGCTTTTTACAAAGTGTAGCCTATGCATTATAGGCTAAAGAGAAATATATTGTGCGTAGGCTAATACTTGAAGTAGGATAGTCACGTAAGTGCGCACATACAGTATTTGTATGTGTGCTTCGAGTAAACACATTTATCTGTTTTCAACGTTATGTGCCAGAATCTGGTTTGCGTTGGAGAGAGAGAGCATGCACACACTTTATGGTAGGCTACCAGCCAATTCAGTAGGCTAACTCAAGACTTCAAGGCCATCATACAACGTTTTTAAGCAACAAACAAAATACTACATAACAGTGAAGTTTTTTACCGTGGTAAAGTTGGTTTTATATTGGACGTTGGATATTCGACACATTCGAAAAATCTATTTAGCACTGACTACGAGGGTCGAATTTGTGTCAAACCAACTTTAATGTGTTTAAACAAGGCCTGCCTATATTACACAAAGCTTCTTTTGTCCAAAAACCCATGTTTTGATTTTATGAATTTTTTAGGCTGATAAAAGATTTCAATCTATTATGCGGCTTCACCTTTTGACTTACCCATACTAAAACACATCTCCTGAACTCGGCTTAGTGCCCTTTCTAGTACACAAAGCTTATTTTTCCCTAAAACCTACTCTTTGATTTTATACAATTTTTAATGTTGAATGTTTCAAATCTATTATGCGGCTTGCCCTTTTGACCTACCCATGTCAAAACACATCTGGTGAACTCGGATTACTGCTCTATATAGTACACAAAGCTTCTTTTTCCCAAAAATCCATTCTTTGATTTTATAAATATTTTTTAATGTAAAAAAAATGCTTTAAATGCTTTAAATCTATTATGCGGCTTGACCTTTTGACCTAACCATGTCAAAAGACATCTGTTGCACTCAGCTAACTGCCCTTCATAGTGCACAACACTTCTTTTTTCCAGAAACTCACTCTTTGATTTTATATAAATTTTTTACTATTCAAAAATGCTATAAATCTATTATGCGGCTTGACCTTTTGACCTACCCATGTCAAAACACATCTGTTGCACTCAGCTAACTGGCCTTCATAGTACACAAAGCTTATTTTTTCCAAAAACTCACTCTTTGATTTTATATTAATTTTTTACTTTATAAAAATGCTATAAATCTATTATGCGAATCGACCTTTTGACCTACCCATGTCAAAACACATCTGCTGCACTCAGGTAACTGCCCTACATAGTACACAAAGCTTATTTTTTTCAAAAACTCTTTCTTTGATTTTATATTATTTTTTTACTATTCAAAAATGCTATAAATCTATTATGCGACTTCCCCTTTCGACCTACCCATGTTAAAACACATCTGTTGCACTCAGCTAACTGCCCTTTATAGTACACAAAGCTTATTTTTTCCAAAAACTCACTCTTTGATTTTATATAAATTTTTTACTATTCAAAAATGCTATAAAAAAGAAGTGTTGTGCACTATGAAGGGCAGTTAGCTGAGTGCAACAGATGTGTTTTGACATGGTTAGGTCAAAAGGTCAAGCCGCATAATAGATTTAAAGCATTTAAAGCATTTTTTTTAATTAAAAAATATTTATAAAATCAAAGAATGGATTTTTGGGAAAAAGAAGCTTTGTGTACTATGTAGGGCAGTTAGCCGAGTGCAGCAGATGTGTTTTGACATGGGTAAGTCGAAGGGGGAAGGCACATAATAGATTTATAGCATTTTTGAATAGTAAAAAATTTATATAAAATCAAAGAGTGCGTTTTTGAAAAAAAGAAGCTTTGTGTACTATGTAGGGCAGTTAGCCGAGTGCAGCAGATGTGTTTTGACATGGGTAGGTCAAAAGGTGAAGGCACATAATAGATTTATAGCATTTTTGAATAGTAAAAAAATAATATAAAATCAAAGAGTGCATTTTTGAAAAAAAGAAGCTTTGTGTACTATGTAGGCCAGTTAGTCGAGTGCAGCAGATGTGTTTTGACATGGGTAGGTCAAAAGGTCAAGCCGCATAATAGATTTATAGCATTTTTGAATAGTAAAAAATGTATATAAACTCAAAGAGTGAGTTTCTGGAAAAAAGAAGCATTGTGCACTATGAAGGGCAGTTAGCTGAGTGCAACAGATGTGTTTTGACATGGTTAGGTCAAAAGGTCAAGCCGCATAATAGATTTAAAGCATTTAAAGCATTTTTTTTACATTAAAACATATTTATAAAATCAAAGAATGGATTTTTGGGAAAAAGAAGCTTTGTGTACTATATAGAGCAGTAATCCGAGTTCACCAGATGTGTTTTGACATGGGTAGGTCAAAAGGTCAAGCCGCATAATAGATTTATAGCATTTTTGAATAGTAAAAAATGTATATAAAATCAAAGAGTGAGTTTCTGGAAAAAAGAAGCATTGTGCACTATGAAGGGCAGTTAGCTGAGTGCAACAGATGTGTTTTGACATGGTTAGGTCAAAAGGTCAAGCCGCATAATAGATTTAAAGCATTTTTTTACATTAAAACATATTTATAAAATCAAAGAATGGATTTTTGGGAAAAAGAAGCTTTGTGTACTATATAGAGCAGTAATCCGAGTTCACCAGATGTGTTTTGACATGGGTAGGTCAAAAGGGCAAGCCGCATAATAGATTTGAAACATTTAACATAAAAATTTTTATAAAATCAAAGAGAAGGTTTTAGGGAAAAAGAAGCTTTGTGTACTAGAAAGGGCAGTAAGCCGAGTTCAGGAGATGTGTTTTAGTATGAGTAAGTCAAAAGGTGAAGCCGCATAATAGATTGAAATCTTTTATCAGCCTAAAAAATTCATAAAATCAAAACATGGGTTTTTGGACAAAATAAGCTTTGTGTAATATAGGCAGGCCTTGTTTAAACACATTAAAGTTGGTTTGACACAAATTCGACCCTCGTAGTCAGTGCTAAATAGATTTTTCGAATGTGTCGAATATCCAACGTCCAATATAAAACCAACTTTACCACGGTAAGTTTTTTCATGATTTATTTTTTTCCAAAAGCATACTATCCCCATGCAGGCGCGCTGGGACATATTTTTGACCATGGGTGCTGAATAACAAAATAATGGATGTCCAACGATTTCTCCCCTAGCATGATATGATTTGAATTTAGACAGCTACGCCATTTCAACGCGATGTATGAGTAGGCCTAAGAGCGAGAAGTTTTATAATGCCCTTGCCACTCCGACTCATCAATAAAAACTGCGTGCACACACACCAGACCAGCACTTGACTTTACATCATTAAACTATTTCAGTATATTGCTTTTCTGATTGTCAAAACCACACCTAACTTATGGCGTCTCCACTCCACAGCAAAAGTGTCCTAACCACGTTACAGCTGTTTCTATCTGAGCGACTCCAATAGTGAAAGGATTTCAGTGTCATATTTCGGTGGCACTAGCTAAGCTGTCGTGGAACTCGAGATGACATGTCTACAGGTCTCACCAACACGAAATTGTAATTGCAAAAGATGCATCCTACCTCATCTGTTGTACTGTAGTTATTCGAAATTGGGCTTTTCACAATCCAACGATATATCCAAAGTGCGAACTAGTTGGTGATGGTTTATGAAAACTGCAGTATGCATGCTACACGGAGTTCTGACAGGGCTGTGCATGGCCTAATAAGCAGGCAAGATATAACCCACGATCGCCATGGTTTCGTTGTCAATTCGTGTTTGTGGTAATAATGACAGCAACAATAAAACCATCTGTATCTTACGATCTTCATCATTCTTGACAGATCACCAGCCTCCTCTGGATGGTCATATGCATAATTAGCCTATAGCCTACCTTTAGTTTTCATTTAATTTTAAACACGAATCTACTGTCTTTACTGCCGGGAGAGAAAAAAATCCTGTATTCTTTTCTGTAGCCTAATTCTGCCTAAGGTTATCAATGAACAGAAAACCGTGTTGGCTAACAATTTATTAAATACTCCTGTTATTGTCGTCCGTCAACAACGTCGCTGTAGGCTACTGCCTTTTCAGCGCCTTCTGCTTATGATGATTCAGTCTTTTGAATTCGTTTGGCCTTGCCATGCAGTTGTAGGCTACAACGTGCCATTCCCTTCATGTGTTTTATCAAAATGTTGTATGCCCTCATGGACAGTAGCTCCGTGATGTCTGCATCTTTCCATGTCGGAGATTTTCTGGACAGCACTATGCCACTCCATCATAACACTGGCATTTAAGTCAGATTTAACCACATGGACGCACAAAAGAAACGTCACCAACATGCCCTCTCACTAGGTGTGATTTTAACCGCATGTTCTACGCCTCGTTCAGACACAGCACATTTACATAATGTCCGGAGGAAATACTAGGTCGGGGGTAGTATAAACACCGGGTGAATTCGGACTTCCATATGACCGGTTATGTCGTTCAGATATACGGCCCCACCGTTTAACATCGGCAGAACCTCCGGTCTTACACGTATGTCTGAAAGCGCTTACTGTGACATCTGGTATCTGTAGCCCTTCCCCCTACAGGTGTCACTGTGACACCTGGATCTGTTAGCCTGCAGGGCAGAAAGAATTGTAGTGTTGTTAATATTGATGTAGTGTTATTTTCATTAGGCACTTCACTGGACTTAGAATAATTAGAATTAGAAGGTACTTTATATAAATGGAAAAGATTTTATTACAAAAGGCCCTGAATAGCATGCATTAATACACAGGATAAGATGTTACAATCCCGATATAAACCACAAGTTCCCAATAGAAGACCCAATCACATACACATACAACAAGCAGGATTGCAAAATGGAAGTCAATATGAATCCAATAGAAAAATAAGAATAAAGATCCTATACACTAGATAATAAGAATAAAGATACTACGAAAAAGATACTAAATAACAAACAAGGTCCACATAAATGTGCTGAGGCTGTGTGATAAGGGTGACAGGGTAGGGACTGACCCTGTGGTACAGGAGAGTTCAGGTATTATTTGGTAAAGTGCAAAAAAGTAAGGCAAGACAGTGCAGTTTTAAGTCAGTAGACTTTGGAGGCAACACAATAAGTCATAACTAGAGTTAAGTGAATTTAGTCCAGGCTGTTGGAGGGAGGGAGAGGCTGTGCATAAAGGCTAACATAGCAAGCAAGAGGCTGTGAAGGAGAGTCCAATTATTTGGTGAGATCACATCCGCATCCTCTTCTGCATATTCTTCTGTGCACTCTATGTAACCTGCGTTGTGTTGAACCTGCGCGATTCAGCCCTGCACACGCCCGGGTTTACCAACGTTCCACAAGCACAGCTAGCTGGCATCTGTTACACACTCTTCTGTGCTGTGACCCTTGGCGCTGGGCATGTGATGTCTTTTGCCTCATCAGCACAGAAAGGCCTGATTTTTTCATGCAGATAGGTCTGCCTGTCAATGTTCAGTCCAGATGGGACCAGGACAGGAAGACTGTCAACAGGGGGCAGAACCGCTGAATTGCGCAGTAACTGAAATTCCACAGATTCTGCATCACAGTGACTTTTTGCAAGCACCACACCTGGTCTCTTGGCATCAAAGCTGTAAGCAAATAACAGGACATTTTAAAAATAGCTAACTATTTCTCATAAAACACCATCATCAACCAATTATTTTTTATATGAACACAATGTGAAAGTTTCAATATAAATACCTGAAGTGCTGATAACTCTTGATCTTTGGAAGCCTTCTGAAGTAGGGACTCAGATGCTTCTGCCAGTCGAAGTTCTTGACAAACACTCTGCCATCTGCCGTTCCAACAAGCTGTGGGATATTGAGGTGACTCTCAGGAGAGCTGTTTTCCACTAGGCCTACCTGACGACAGCAAGAGCCGTAATGTAAAAAAAAAAGTACAGAAGAAAAAATATAAAAAAAAGTTAAACTTTTCATTGAAGCAGAACAGAGAGCAGCACTGAAGTCATTAATGTTCAAGTAGACTAGTTGCTAAACCATTAGCGTCACATTCAATTCAGGCAATGCTAACAGGCCCCCTTGCACCTTACTCTGGATGTATTCATACAAACTATCCTCCAGTAGGCTAGGTGCTAAATCATTAGCATCAGTCCATTCAAGGAATTCAAGCATTATTCAAATTAATAGCAGATGCTCACATTACTAGCCAAAAACCTCCAGCTTGGTTTCGATGTGCATCACTTTAAACGACAGTACTGAGCTAGCTAATAACAATGTAGCATTAGCTAGCTAGCTAGCAAGCAATGTAGCAGGGATTGCAATGTAACAGGGACTACTTACGCTATGAGAAACTGAAAAGTATTCCTGCAGACTTCATTGCCTCCGATGAAATACGTGGTCTGGGGGGACTTTCTTTTCGTCTGCGGCTTTTTGGTGGATGTAGTTATCTCCGAAGTAACTACTGTACGTCTGTTTGCCTCAAGATGGCCAATGATTTGCATGTCCTGCCACTTTCTTTCGGCAGCTATAGAATCAACACTCTGTATTTTGTACATAAGCTCTGGAGAAAGTTTGTCGCTACACGAATGTCTGCCAAGGAGAGGGTTCCAGGGTCGCTGTATAAGTTAAAGCGATAGTTCGGAGTAATTTCACCCTAGGGTCCTTTGCACCATGACCCCGAGCCAAACACCCTCCCAGAATCTTTTTTCCTTTGGTCGAACCCTGGTCGAGTAGCGCTGTCAGAAACTAATGTTGTTCTGCAGTCATGATGGAACCAAAGATCCTTAATATACATTATCAACCGTCTCTGATGGAACCAAGAAGGAACCCTTCTTTTATCTCGTAAATTACCCCACTAATAATGCCCTGAATGGTACGAAACTTCTGCAGTAGTACAACTATGACCTTTAGTCCAATAACGAGGCATTAGAACGTTTGTAAGTGCACCAGGAGTTTATTTAAATAAGACTTGCCTGATTATCTGCTACTATACCGCTGCGTCGACGTTTCTTCCGTGATTTGGGAAAAGCCCGTAATGAGCATGTGAATATTATCATTAACATGGTCTTCAATGACCTGTGAAATTTAAAACATTTCAAGCCATGCATGGTGAATTATGACACATTTATTGTTTATGTGGAAGGGTATTAAAATTAATAATTTCGCCATTTCGTCAAATTACAACATATAAAAAAAAAGCTTCACAATGTATAATCAGGAACATCTCGGCGTCATGTATACCAACTTTGACATGAATCGGATCAACCGTCTAGGAGCAGTACGTTAAAATTGATCATCTCAAATTGAAAATCTCAATTACCTCACTTCCTGTGGGCGTGGCTAATGGCATGTTAATGCAAAAGTTGTTTGTTTTTGGGAGTTACATACACCCACCAAATTTGGTGTGTGTATCTAAAACTATATGCCAACCACAAGTCACAGTGACATAAGGGGGCGCTATGGAGTTCCTGGGCAACGCCCGGTGCCAAGGCTTTTCCCCGTGTATTCACGGTACCTCTTGACGTGTGTGCCAAATTTCATGCGTTTTCACCGATGGGAAGCACCTCTTTTGGCATCACAATTCATCACATTTTAGTCCGTCCCGGCCTCCCGCACCGTCGGTGCTCGGGCCCTAATTAGTGGGCCAAACGCTGTCACATTGAGGATCAGCAGCACTAGACAAATGGCCTCCTACCAGTGACAAACATAAAGGGGAGACAGACAGATAAAATTCACAAACCACAAAATAAACAAAAACAAAACTGGTTGCGTCAGTTGGGCTACTCAACCACACAGACACATAGGCTACATTCATTCATTCATTCAAACACGCACACACAAGATGAAGGACAGGACACGGGAAACAGCTCAATCCAGCTGGGTCACGCTAGCTGCCAGCAATGTTGTGGATTGGGTGGTAAAATAGCAGTAGGCAAAGCAGCAGTTTTCGGGTGTTGACAGGCAAGGGTAATGGTTGCCGCGCCCTTGTGTTAGTTTGCCATTCCTGTTACACATAACATACGTGATTAAAAACCCACAATGCTGAGAATAAAACAAACACCAGTAAAGGTGACATACCCATCAAGCAAGGTCTTAAACAGAGCCCAGGTAGTGCAACCGGCGGGAGTTGCTAATTTCCTAAATAGGCAATAGCCTACCCCTCGAAGCCACTGGATGCACTCGTCAAGAGTGCCAGTTCAACACAAGGGATACTATCAAACAGGAAGTCAACAGGTTTTATAAATAGCAATAGCTACATGGGCGCCACCATCATACCTGCGGCGATGACAAGGGTCAAGGGCCTTTGACGTCTGGTGTAACGTAATGAGGGCCCTCGAGTTTAAATAAAGGCACCTCCAGTGTGGTTGGCTCATATCTGGCTAGCGAGAGCCACTCGAAATGCAGCCATCTGAACCTCAAATGAAAGGCGGGCACAGCCCAACTTCATCCTGTCACATATAATTGTATTCTATTGTGACACTTTTTTGTCATTGTAAATGTTATGCTGTGAATATAATGTGGTTACGTGACCTTATATGGTCATATCCAACGCACCTGCCCGAAAAAGAGGTGTGTAAAAAGCCTTTCTACGTTGCATTGAGTCGAAAAAATTGGACGGGATTTGCTCATCGATCAAACAGGCCATCAAGAAATGATAGCTTCAGCGAAAGTTCTACTAGGAAGACTCGTAGTGTAGCTTACTCCTCCCATGCTTACACGGCGCCAATCTTAGCTTTGCCTACTATTGGGAAAGCCCTGCAATCTGATCATTCACTCATTCAATCAGCGCTAGCCTATAGGAATTCAGTGGGCTCTTTAAATATGTACCACCTAACACTGCTTCTGCTTCTCAGTACGCCGACTTTGACGTCCCCTCCACCCCTCCAGCCACCTCTGCCAGCAGTCCACGGCCATCGGGCACGGTCTGCCTACCACATCATCTTCCTGCAGCCACCGCCACCAGTTGGTCCCCGTCTCGTTGTGGGGGGTAGGCTCCCCGCCCCTGCCTTCATCCATTGGCAGGAGACGAGATCCGCTCATCGCTGGACAGATCCGAGAAGGGGCCTACGCCAAAGACTGTTACCTATTCAGGACTCTATCATGCTTGCATCCAAGCTGTTCCTTTACTAATTAAATTGTTAACTGATTCTATTCTGTCTACTGAGTCTTTCTGGTAGAACTCTGTTTCCAAATACAAGGAGGAACTACAAACTCTGAAGTTTGCAAAAGATGCAAACGGGATACCGAGGATTACAAAGGGAATGAACAACTGGGAGGTCAAGGAACACCACCGCTGCAACCAACAAGTGTCCCATTACACACCAGGACATCTGCACCGAGGGGTCCACAATCCACAGCGAGACCTCACCAACATGGAGTATACCAGCCTGACAGGGGATACTCACCTTTGGACAGCGACTTCACTTTCGGCAGTGATTCCTGTGGGAGCGTACCTATGTTCCCTGCTTTGTATGGGACCGGGGAACATAGGACCCTTTTTTTAAAACCCTAATCATAACCCTACCCCTAACTCTGAGCGGGGAACGTAAGGATTACACCATTCCCTCCAGTGGCCCAGTGTAACCGAGGTCGTAATTCGCCCGCCACTCACGGCCCTCGAACCCACACACCTCCACACACACCGGCATGGGAGTCGAACGGAGGGAGCCCAGGCTTCCAACTCAGCGGTTAGAAGCGTTCTTTAGGTTAGGGCTGTAAGGATTTACATGGGCATGCTAGCTCAGTTCGCCTCTGTTGCACCAGCTCAAGCAGTTACTTTTTTAGGTTGACGGAAAAAGGCCCAGAGAGGAGGCCAAAGAAATGCAGGAGTGGTCATCGAGGATCAGACCAACACTGGACACACCACAAAAAGAGACGGTAATAAACATTTATTCTAAATAGCTGTCTGATGACCAGCCAAAGGCCAAAGGACTGTCTTCTGTGCCCACTACCGGCGTTAATGATGTTTTCTAAACAAAGTTCGGGAGGAGCCTGCGGGATGATTGACAGCAATTAACTCACCCACTGCCGCCGCAGGGTATGCCTATTTAAGCCGACCTCCTTTTCCATACGTCACACGCTCCGACGTTCGCGAAATCATTGGAGTCGCAAAGCCTCGGTAGGCAGACGTAATGGAGCTGGGGTTTTTCACTACTAACCATCCGAAAGCTACATCCAGTCCACGGGCTACAGCCACCTGGTTCACCAGCGTTTTCAGGTCACTGCTCAGAGCAAGGGTAGGCTACAACTATCGATTATGCTATAGCCTGCTCACCCCAGCATACTCCAAGGCTCTAACACCAAGCTGCTCCAAGCTCGCGTTTTCACGTCGCACGATTATCCAGGTAACTCGAAATGCTCTAAATTCCACATGGCTCGGCACGCCAAGCGTCTGAAGTTGTAGGCTATCCACTATCCAGCGGAGGCCTATCTTCCGAAGATCACTCAATCCGTAATCCGTGTTGGCATCGGAAACGAACAGGTCTTGTTAATTCACTCCTCTAGTCGTCCAGTGACTTCTCATAAACTGATACTAGCGTTGTTGGATATTTAAGCTACTTATAACGAACTGACAAGCCTCAACCTTAAGTGCCCAGTATTTCGCTGGCTCGTGCTGCAATCTGTTTAAACAATGGCGCTGCGTCGCAGACGTCAGCAATTATTAAAGCGATAGTACACTTTGTAATTCGCGTCAGGCGACGCAGACAGCAAGGACCCTGATTGTCAACTCGTCCGGTGTCGATGGCCGGCTATTCATGTAGCTTCTACGGGGTATAGCAACAAGCTAGTTCACTGATATAAGCTTTGCAAATAAACTCAAGTCATTTTGGTTACAATGACTGGTTATTTGTATGTTTTAAAATTAGCACTTTGCCAGCAAGCAGTGCTTTGTGGGCAGTTGGGTTTGCTCTCAGGAGGCCCTCAAACCCCAGTCTACAGCCAGAATATATTAATGACACTCTTTGAACACCGGTCTATCGTTTCATTCCATGCCAACACCGACAGGAGGGAGTTTACAGTATTGCACTGTAAATAACTTTTGTTTACAGCAAACCCAAAGCAGTTTGCCCAGACAGCCAGGAGATGGCAGCAAAATTCACTGCTTAACACTTGTGTTTTAATGTTAAGACACTACAAGCAATACTACAATTAGTGCTTTCCTGCACCACACGCTCCAGAGCGTATCACTCCGCTGCCTCAGCCACAGCCACGCCAGCGGCCCAGGTTCTTAACCACCGACTTCCTTCCCGCAGCATCTCCGCCGTACTTCCGGATCCGACTCCACTTCTTCAGACGGCCCCGGTAGCGACAGCGTCGCTACTCCCTCCGCCCCCTCTTCCCCTTCCCCACCCACTTCCCCCAGCCAGGACCCGGTCCAGGGCTGCCCCCCTTCCAGTCGTTCCGACGACTGCTCCCTCCCTTCCCCCTTTTTCCCCCTCCCCATTCCATTCCCGGAGTCACGTCTGTACAGCACGCCACGACTCACGAAGAGGCGTCCATTCAAACTCCCCTCGCTAGCTCCCTATTTTCTTTACGAGTTAGCGAGCACCTGGTCTCAGCCGGCGCCGGTAGCGACAGCGTCGCTACTCCCTCCGCCCCCTCCTCCCCTTCCCCGCCCACTTCCCCCAGCCAGGACCCGGTCCAGGGCTGCCCCTCTTCCAGTCGTTCCGACGACTGCTCCCTCCCTTCCCCCCCTACCCCTACCCATCCCCTCCCCGGCTCCGCGCTAGACCAGCCCGCCACAGCGGGTTATCAGCACTCCGCGAGTGCTTCGGATCACGACGTCCCATTCCGGCTCCCCAGCCATTCACTAGCCACAGCAAAGGCCTTCGACCACCTCCTCACGCTGCACGTTCCAGCTTAACATCCCGTTCCGTCTACCCAGCTATTCATCGGCCACAGCCATTTCATTCCATCTGGATACTCACCATTCATGCTATTCATGCCTTATCATGCTTATCTGCTATCATGTTTTATGCGTTGTATGTCGCATCATGCCGAATATGTCATGTTTATCAGGTAACGGTATTCTAAAAGTTTCTTCAGCCCAGGTTGAATTATTTAAGGCTGCCACAGATGGTACGGAATGAGCTTGGACCCGATGCAACAACAGCTTCAGGGAGACCCATGCAGCAACTGCTCCGCTGAGCCCCTGCTACAACGGCTCCGCCGAGCCCCAAGAGCCATGCAGCAACAACTAAGCCGAGATCCAGGACCCATGCAACTTCGGCTCCACCAAGCCTCGAGAACCATGCAGCAACAGCTACGCTGAGCTCCAAGACCCATGCAATGTCGGCTCCACCAAGCCCCGAGAACGGCTCGCATCCGCAGCACTCTCCATTCCCGCGGCATCGCGTTCCGTAGGTCTGCTAGGAAGTTCCATCTCCTCCGCCTTCTAACGCAGTCGGATAGCCCGGTCTTTTCGCCCTCCCGCTCCCTCCCTTTGTTTTCCTCCCCAGACCAGGAAGCAAGCTGCTCCTTCTGGCATCCCGGCGCGGTCCTTCCGCCGGCCATTCAGCCGGACGAAGCACACATCACCAGCCACCTCGCGAACCGGGCACGCCGACAGCACTTTCCGGCACCACACCTTCAGAGCGTATCATTCCGCTGCTTCAGCCACAGCCACTGCCACGTCAGCGGCTCAGGCCCATTCCCACCGCATCTCCGCCGTATTTCCGGGTCCAACCCCACTTCGCCAGACGGCCCCGGTAGCGACAGCGTCGCTATTCCCCCCCACCCCACCCCTTCTTTCCCTCCCCCATCCACCTCCCCTAGCCAGGACTCGGTCCAGGGCTGCCCCACCTCCAGTCGTCCGTCGACTGCTCCCTCCCCCCCCCCTTTTCCCCCTCCCCCCTTTTCCCCCTCCCCTTTCCATTCCGGGAGTCACGTCTGTACTGCACGCCTCAACTCACCGGCGCCGATATTCCCCCCCTAACCCTCCTTCCTTCCCCGTCCCACTTCCCGCGACCCAGGTTGCTCCCCTTCCGGTCGCGTCAGCGACCGCTCCCTCCCTCCCCCCCTTTTCTCCCTTCCCATTTCTTCCCCGGCTGTGCGCTAGACCAGCCCGCCGCAGCGGGTCATCAGCATTCAGCGAGTGCTTTGGATCACGACGTCCCATCCCGGCTTCCAAGCTATTCATTAGCCACAGCAAAGGCCTTGCCACCGCCTCCTCACGCTGCAGCATTTGAACCACCACCGGTCACAGCGTCCACCAGGAACCTCATTCGTCAGGTGCAGACGTAGACCTTTCTACCATTCGTCCCTCCCTCCCTATTCCCTCTCATAACCGGGAATTAGTTGCGGCGAACTGGTTTGTCTTTAAAACATTCTGGCCCAGCATCAAAGATTCTGTCATTCCCCGAGTTCACCGTAGCTTTACCAACTACACAGAACTCATCTGTTTCGTGTTCCCCAGCCGACGCAAAGAGCTTAATGACTACCTGGCCATCATCGCCGGCCTAGCCGTGTCCTACGGGGGAGCCCATTTGTATACGTACCACCGGCTGTTTTCAGCAAAATGCGCTGCCAGAGTCGGCCTCTGGAACCAAAACCCCTACTGGGGCGCGCTCGATATGGAGCTCCATAACCGCGCTTCCTAGGACTCAAGCCATCTTGTCCTCTGCAATAGCCCAGTCACGGCGTGGTCGAGTGTCCACTAGTCAACCCATTCCCCAGGGCCGCCCTTTCATCTCGCATCTCATAAACTGCGCCTCAGCAACCCCATCTCTCGAAGATGTCGTATCTCTACATGCCAAGTGTCTGGCCGATATCAAACACTGGAGGATGTTTTAGACGAATGGAATGGTCTGTGCATGTTCTACGACGACTGCCAATCATCTCCAGAAGACCTCCAGTTGTACACCGACGCAGCCCCCTCAACAGGCTTCGGAGGCTTTCAAAAGGCGCCGGTTTGCATCCCCGTGGCCACTAGACTTCAGAGAGCTATCAACTGAAAACGAATCGTCAGCCGTGTTCGAACTCTACCCCGTAGCCATCACGGCCCTACCTGGGGGAATGAGTGGACCTCCAAGAGTGTGCTAATCCACAGCGACAACGAAGCCGTAGTGCACGTCATTAATAACTCGAGCTCAAATCGCCTGCGCTTTCCCCTCTTATTAGGCGTCTAATCTGGATAGCAGCCAGCTACCAGTTATTATAAGAGCCGCGCACGTCCCCGGTCGCCACAATGAAATTGCTGACTCTCTCTCGTCTTAGCTTCTGAATCTCTGGGATTTATCTTCAGCCCATCACGGCCGACCTAGCCCGTCAAGCCCTCGCACCCAGGACCATGCAGTCCCGGACTGCTTGGTCGTGCTTCAAACAGTTCCACGCAAAGCACTCACTACCATTTCCCAGTTCGATGCTGTCACCATATCATCATTATTACCTACGCCCACACTTCACTCGGGATCAAAGTCTCTTCCACTAGAGTCTACCTAGCCGGCATTCATTTCTTCTACAAAGGCCTCCACGGCTCCGAATGCCCTTCCTTCTCCGACACCAGGATAGGCTTGTTATTTAAAGGTATCCGTAGGCAACAGCCAGTCCCCCAAGACTCCCGCCTTCCCATTACCTCAAGCATTCTCGCCACCTGCCTCGCTACCCTTCGCAAAGGGTTCATGTCACCGCATTCCGATTCCACCATCTCCGTTATGCTTCACTGGCCTTTTTTGGGCTGCTGAGATGTAGCGAGTTTACATGCCCTTCGTCTCTCTTTCCCGATGTCCACCCGTGCATCGCAGATCTAGAGCAGCTAGACCAAGACACCATTCGATTTACCATCAAACAGAGTAAAACCGATCAGTCCCGAAAGGACACTCCATATCCATTTTAACTCCACCTCAGATCTTCAGCCTTTCCAATACCTATCTCACTACATCTCATATCGGTCAGCTCAAGCTTCGTCTACTAGCCCGCTCTTCGTGTCAGACGAAGGGCTACCCATCACTCGCCACAGATTCCAGACACTCTTAAAATCATTCTAGTCAAATCTGGCTTCCCGCGGATCGCTACTCCGCACACTCCTTCAGGATAGGAGCTGCCACAACAGCTGCGCTCAACGGCTTATCGGAGCAACAAATTAAAATACTGGGCCGTTGGTCCTCGGATGCCTACCAGTCTTACATCCGCTCCAATCTAGCGGATTTATGACTCGCTCAGGAAGCACTTATGTAGTTGGTAGCGGCCAGCGGCCTTTCTCTGTGATCTTTGGGGTGCAAGCGGTCATTGCTCTATCGCGATGTCCGCTCCAGGCACTCCAGGACCACGGACAGCTACCTTGCCAAACACGCACTTCTCCCATACATTCTAGTCTAGCTGAAGCAATCATATTGAAGGGCAAACTAGTGAAATGATGTTTTCCAAACAAAGTTCGGGAGGAGCCTGCGGGATGATTGACAGCAATTAACTCACCCACTGCCGCCGCAGGGTATGCCTATTTAAGCCGACCTCCTTTTCCATACGTCACATGCTCCGACGTTCGCGAAATCATCCCCCCTCCTCCCCCTACTCCTCCATTTCACCAATTGCCCTGTTACTCATCCTCCTTACACAGAGAGTGCAAGCGGTCATCGCTCTATCGCGATGTCCGCTCCAGGCACTCCAGGACCACGGACAGCTACCTTGCCAAACACGCACTTCTCCCATACATTCTAGTCTAGCTGAAGCAATCATATCGAAGGGCAAACTAGTGAAATGCTTTTGGATTAAAAGTTGATCTAAAATGTTTTAGGCAAATCAAACTCAGACATTTCTTTTCTACTTCTTTTAAACCTAGGAGTATGTATTGTCCTTACACGACGAATGCCTCGATCAACACGTTCTGTAGGCTTGTCAAGCAAGACATTTTTAGTAAGATTGAACTTGAAGATTTAAGGGAAACATACCTACTAGCGTTAAACCCAGAGACGCTTCCGTGATTCAGTTACTGGTGACTGCACACACACAGCCTTCAACACACGGAGCGCCAGCACACTGGCCGCCTACACTCATCTGTGATCTACAAGAACCAACACACTTATAAATACCATAACCCATGATAAGGCAGCTAATGCTGGCCTAGTACAACAGCGTGCCAAACAATTCAAACTTACCACGGCTCCACTCCGCTCCGTTTTCCTGGCTAAGCAGCTGGCTAAAAATGGAAGATCCTGCCCCTATGGACATTGCTATATGGGTCAGTAATTGTAATGAGTAGGCCTACTGACAGATCCCAAAGACCCCCAACAACAGGGCACTAGGTTGAAACATGCCAGAGTTCTCCTTTTAATGACACTGCAGGCTACATAGTTTTGTTCGGGTAACTGGCAAAATGTCCTTGATGTCTACCAATCTGCCATTCACACCAAGAATGATAACGATAACTATAACCATAATGATAAAAGCGTAAATAAACAGTCTCTCCTTGTGTTAATGAATGTGATGGCTAAAATTTTATGGGTTCTGATTGGCTATTAGCTTTTTATCGTTCTCAAAATCGCTCTGAAAGTGATCCCCAACGATATCGTTCTTCATGTCGTTATTGTTATAATTTATGTGTGAACGTCGTCATTCATATTAAGGAGAATGATATTTGTTTATAGTTATCTTTATCGTTCTTTGTGTGAATGACCTTTAGTCTTTACAGGTGTTTTGTTGTCATTCCTCTGGATGTCAGGTGACATTTTTCCTCTGTAGGCTACTGTTTGGAACAAAAAGATCTGGCCAATTGATGGTTAATGTCTCTGACATATTTGGTTATGGAAATAGACTGGACTGCCTAGAAAAACCCTTTTCTTATCTAATTCCACAATGTAAAACTATATAAACAGGAAGGGATGAAATGTCCCATGGAGATGAAAAGAAGAAAAACAAGTTTAGACACTACCTGTAAAAGCACCTCTACTAATTCCTGATTGACAACATTGTCGACTCCGCCATCGAACATCATGAACCATCACAACAACTCAAATTCGATCGTCATCTCACCTGGCGAGCAAGCTGCTACTGCTATTCGTGGACTTTGCTTTCTGCTGGGAATTATGGTGGATTTTCATGATTTAAAGGGATGTAATCATGGGTTTTCATGTTTTAGAAGAATGTACAGTAGTCATGAGTGTCATAAGTTTTTATGTCACTGCATTTGCTGTGAGCAGAGTGAGATCATTGTATCCTGTGTAGGCCAGACCAACTATCAGAGGAGTGGGGTGAGTGGAAAAGTACTGGGGGTACCAGGATGAGAGCATCTCCTCCTTACATGGTCAAGGGAAGGGGAGTGTTATCCAGCTGGTGAGCACCGGACAGGACAGGGAGTAGGAGGCCGCTGTGTCTTATGATTTAGGGCCTGTCCAGCTAGGAAGATAATTAGATAAGAAGGCCCTATTTCCCCAAACTGGAAAGAACCAGAAAACCACATATTACATATGTCCTATGCATTAGACAGATTTGCATATAGTTTTATGCATGATGGGAAGATGGTTTCCACCAATGTAAGTGACCCTGCTTAATGCTGATTGGTGAAAGGTGTTTTTGGGGATGACGTGAGAGGGTGGAACTTCTCGAGGGCCAAGGGGTATAAAATATAGTGTATAGCCCTCCGTAGGCAGATTTCGTCGGGGGCCCCAGCTGATGACATCTCCTCCCTATTGCTTTGATGGTTGGTCTGGACTGGTTAGGCTGTACTATCATTGCAATATGGAGAATAAAGATCAACAGTCCTCAGAAAATCTTCTGTCTACATTGTCTCCTTCGGACGCCTTGTTCTAGAGTGCTAAATTACTAAATAGTCAAGTGGTAATTGTTAATTAGCAAATTGGATTCGGAAGTGGACTTTTTCCACGACAGAATCTCTGGGAATATCGCAGTGGTGGTGTTCTTACTACGACACTTCAAGCGGGACAACTTTACCCTCCAGCTGATGCTGAACCTGGCTGCCTCAGACATCCTGTGTCTCCTGACTCTACCGGTGTGGATGTCCAGCTTTCTACTTGGCTGGACCATGAGCCTTGCTTCCTGCAAGTTCTTCTACTTCATCGCCTATACAGGCATTCACACCAGTGTGCTGACAGTAGTGCTTATGAGTGTGCATAGGTACATACTGGTCCTGCATCGTTCTCAGTGGACCAAACTTGGTCAACAAGGAGAGAGGGCTGTGTTGTGTGTGGGTGCTCGCTGGTGTGCTGCCCTCTCCCCAGTGATCACTGTCAACATCACTGAGGATGCAGGTAAACTCCGTTGCGATCAGGTTGTCAGATCAGAGGGCGAGAAAGTGGGTGATCTACTGGAAATCATGTTACTTTATGTCACACCATTGATTATCCTGATGACTTCATACCTCTGCCTGCACAGAAAAGTTAGTGACAGAGCTCTTTCCAACTACAGACTAGGAAAGCTGGTGACCTGCATCATAGTGACATTTTTCATCTTTAGTACTCCCTACATTGTTGTTAGCATAAGGTTACCCCTTCACAACCTGTTTTAGCTGTGAGAAGGTTGGCCTACAGGGGACCGAGACGTGGCGTAGAGAGCATCGTTTTCCTTAAAGGAACCGTATGTAAGAAATGAAATTCAATTAATCATAAAATGGCCCTGATTTGTCACTAGACATTAGGAAATCATGCTAATTTCAAATACTTATATCACTGACAACAGTAGTCTGGCCAGGATATCATCATTTAAAAAAGTGAAGTTGCAGCCCTCAACTGATGTTGATGTTTACATATTTGTGTTTTAGCCTGATCCGCCACCCTCCACCTATCTAGTAATCACAAAGTCAGTAGTGTTTCGGCATCTGGGTTGCCAGCTCTGCTCTAGTTACATCTGCGGTGTACACCGCTCTACAGTATTTTGAAAGTGATTGTAGTACCAGTTTTGGCCAAAATCCTACATACGGTTCCTTTAACAGTTGTGTGAATCCATTCCTGTATGCTTTCAATTTTCGCACTCTGCATCAAAGCACAGACAAAAATGTCACACAAACTTCAAATAATGTGAAGGACAGCTCACAAACTATAGAAACTTTATCATAGGTAAGCAAAATTTCATTTTCAGTAGTGCAGCATAGTACAGTGATAGAGGCTAGCTAAACAGATGCAAAAGACCTCTGAAGTTCGCCTACAAAAAGGATCCAAAGCTGCCATCTTTGCCCATATAAGGAAATCCGGGTGTTAATTGAAGCTAACTATCTATGGCAAGTTGCATTGTATGTTAGCTCTGGGGTAGCAAAGATCAATAGCCTACTATATTGTTTTGCAAACAACAAAAACAGAAAGGATGGAGACAGCAAAGCTAGAGATGGGCAGGAACAAGGTCAATTGGTAGAAATGCTTGTCAAAACATTAGGAGCTGGATGTGTGGATGAATGAAGCACAAGTGCTTTACTATGTTAAGCATGCACACTCTTTAACTCATTGAGTGCCAAAAACATAATATTACGTTTTTCCTTCCCATGCGTTGAGTGCCAAAAAACGTAATATTACGTTTTTAGCTTTTTTTTAAAATTACGAAACTAGACACTCTAACACACCTTATATGTGATTTTGGGAACTCTCTGATGAATGGAAATGAAATATATGACGATTGAAAACTCATGAAAACGCACAATCTGGACATTTTATCATAACACGGTTGCCGCTTTGGGTCGAATCAGTGACGCATGCACGTCAGGTCAAAACCAGGCCATTTTCGTGGGTCTATCACACAAGTTTACACAAGTAAGTAACAGGCAACACTTCATATTTCATGAAAGACGTTATATCTCCATTTCTAGAAAAAAACAGCGATTTTGATGAAAACTAGCCACTGTTTAGCTTGGGATTTCTCAGGAACAGAGGCGTGTAGAAATACACGGTTTACACCCACCGAGAGCTTTAAGTCTCACCTTTTTATCGAGCTATTGTATGTGTTCATAGCTATAACACAGAATATGCTGTGGCTGTACAAAAATCATCAACAATGGTCTAGATTGCTGGCACTCTAGGACAAAGCTCCCGAAAACAGCTTGGCATTCAATGAGTTAAAGTTAGGCTACACAGTAAACTAAAGGTAAACCAAAGGTAAATTTAGCCTTTTAGGGCTGTATAAAGTGGACCAAATGAATATCTGCTGTTAGGTGTGAATAAAGTAGGCCTAGGCTACTTTGTTGCTCCAACCCTTCCAACGTTAAAGGAGAATTCCGGTGTGATTCTGACCTAAAGTGTTTTGAAACATGATACCGAGTGTGAACGTATGTCTCATAGCCCATCTCGGCTTGTCCCCTGCACTCCGAAATCTGGCGCTAGTTAGCCGATGCTACCAACAAGGCGGTCAATGGTGGTGCCTCGGCATCGGCATAGCCATGCAAATAAATCACTGTTTTACACCATTTACGAGGCTCAATGTATCTCCACACTTCATTGGTAGACTTCCGAGGGCCCTGACATTTAAAACGAGACATTGAGAACTTTGAAAAAGCACTGGTAGTTTACTTACAAGATGATTTATACAGACAGTATCTTCTCGAAGTTTAGCGTTTGCAGCCATCTTGAATTTAGTCACGATAAGTCGAGTGACGAGTAAGAATGAACAGGTATGATAAGGGATCAGATTCCAAAAATAATTCCGTGGAAATGCATGGATTCCAGTTGCTGCTACTGGAAGAAACTGTAATCCATGCATTTCCACAGAATTATTTTTGGAATCTGATCCCTTATCATACCTGTTCATTCTTACTCGTCGCTCGACTTATCGTGACTAAATTCAAGATGGCTGCAAACGCTAAACTTCGTGAAGATACTGTCTGTATAAATCGTCTTGTAAGTAAACTACCAGTGCTTTTTCAAAGTTCTCAATGTCTCGTTTTAAATGTCAGGGCCCTCGGAAGTCTACCAATGAAGTGTGGAGATACATTGAGCCTCGTAAATGGTGTAAATCAGTGATTTATTTGCATGTCTATGCCGATGCCGAGGCACCACCATTGACCGCCTTGTTGGTAGCATCGGCTAACTAGCGCCAGATTTCGGAGTGCAGGGGACAAGCCGAGATGGGCTATGAGACATACGTTCACACTCGGTATCATGTTTCAAAACACTTTAGGTCAAAATCACACCGGAATTCTCCTTTAATGGGGACGAATGTTGACATTTTCCTGTATTTTGGGTGAGAAACCTGGGAAATCTCCCTTATTTTCAATGTTCAATGTTGACAGCTATGGAACGAAAGAGAATGTTGTTATTGGTTGTTTTTCAAGATCCCCCGTGATTCTGCTACAAAAGAGCATCCAATTTAAGAGACCGCCTCGTACAGTCATATCTCCCTGCTCCAGGCCCGCTACTTTCTTTTAAAATCCCAGACGGCAACTTTAAGTGTTTTAATTGTGTAACGTGCAACTTTATGCTTACTGAAAAATTGTTTACACATCCAAGTAGGCCTACCCACAGGACATTCAAAGTAAAAGGCAGAATTACCTGCTTAACCTCTTTTGTTGTGTAGGCCTACCTATTGACATGCCCTTGTGGGCTATTTTATGTGGGTAAAATTAAACGTGAATTTTGTCAAACATCAGAAAGAATGACGAAAAATCGTCAGTTGCAAGACATTTTAATTCTGCAGGTCATGATGCTAACTCACTTAGGTTTATGGGCCTGGAGACTGTTAATCAGCCTAATAGAGGAGGGGACCGTGAGAACCGCCTTCTACAGAGGGAGGCTTGGTATATTTAACTTAAATACATGCACACCTAATGGAATGAATGAAGACCTATCTTTGACTTGTTTCTTGTAAAAATGTCTTTTGTAAAAATGTTTTTTGTAAAAGTGTTATTGATGTAAATGGCCTGTGCACGATGTGATTCTATTAGGCTACCAGAAGAAGCAATGGACCATTTTAATTGAATGATTGTATAGGATGACACTGTACTACCATTGGTTGATTACATGGGTGTGTATGTGGGCAGGGGCGTCACTAGACCTTATTCACTGGGGCACGTGCCTCAGTAAAAGTCTCCAGTGCCCCAGTAAAATTCTAGCACGGCTCTAGCTGGAAACGGCATTCATGAGCGCATCTCCGTGCCTGCTTTAATCATGGCTCGAGTCTGTCACTTACCAGCCAATAATAAAAAAAACAAGGAATAAAGAAATGGGCCATAATAGCCAATCAGGAAATAGCACCTCTGTAGCTGGCTAAGATTGAACGCAACAACCAATGAAAATCGTTCACATGATTCTTCCGAGTGTTTCGTTGTACTGCACACACATACACTGTGGATTGTGGAATCACTTTGAGCATAGAGTAAGTCGTCCCCTGTTTAATGTTACAACAAATTCACAACTTGTTTGACAGAAAAAATTACAAGTTGATCGCTGTTAGAGAGTGTTAGGGTAACATAACATAACTAGCATCTGTTTTTCAATGCTTAGCGTCATTGTAGCCTAAATTTAGCAACAGTTTACCAGCTTGTGCTCTCTCCCTCACACACACACTCACACCATGCGTAGGCTGCATGCACACATGTGGACAATTAATAAGGATTTATACGTATACTGTAGAGACTCCTGTAAAAGTAGCCTATACTGTTTGTGAAGCTGTCCTACTGTAAAACTAAACACAGCCTTCTGACTATTCAGAGATGGACATCAGAAAATTATTCCTGAACAGAGGGAGAGGAACAGTGAGCAGGATGAGGGAGGTATGATAATTTTGCCCACATTAACGGTAACATTAACATTTATGCTGGTAATAGCCAGTGCTGTGATTTGATCAATGGTTTGATGGCAAACTTAAATAAGTTTGCTGCATTTGCAAATGTAGCCTATAATAATACACAGAATCAGAATAGCCATCTGTGTAGATTATTATCTACAAATTTGCAAATTATCACCAAAAGTCAGTATGAAGGCTTTAGTAGGCTATTTAAGCTACAAAGAACTGCAGTATTGCCAGGATGTATATAGGACCCTTGCCTGGGAGGGAAGCATATCTCACTTTTGACTAAAAATAAGCTTCCCTTGTGTTAGTAGGAAAGCCTATTAAATTAATGCATGTGAGTAGGCCTACTATGTGTTTGGATGTTACTGGATAGAGGCTGCTACAACAATTGAAGGAAAGGGAGAGTGCTGGAGGAGGAGGAGGAGGAGAAGGTCGAAGAGAGGGGAGAAAGAGCACAGGCTGGGCAGTCCAATACCAGGCAGGAGGAGGAGGAGAGACAGGCAAGAAACGGATGAGGACATGATGGGGGCTAGGCGTAAAACTATTCAGAGTATGGAGGAGGATGTCTGTGACCTAGGGGAGATATGTGATGGTCCAAATCAGGCTAGCCATTTATTCATATTGCGCGCACAGTTATTATTATTTTTTTTTTTATGTATTGGGAGTTGGGGGCCTGTGCCCCAGCAAAGCTCTAGGTCTAGAATCGCCCCTGTATGTGGGTATAAATAAGTGAGGATGTACGTGTATCCACTTGAGCACACTGAGGAAGGCGCTAAGCCGAAACACGTCTGTGCAATAAAACACGTATGCAAAGTGCGGCCCTTTTTTCTTTCTGAGTCAAAATAAAGCCAAGACACGTCCGTGATTTTAACTGCAGGCTGTGAACTTAAATGCTAGTCTCTTTTACGTAGGAAACCCATGCTAAAACAAAACTCTGTAGTCACAAATTTGATCGTGTTGGTATGAATGTGTTGTAGCATGTGATTCCTACAGTGTAAAAAATGTACTAACATCTTAGAAACGTTGTAAAAATATTTAAATAGATTAAGAAAGCCACCACTATGGTCACCTCTGTGGTTAGATTGGTTTGTTTAGATACAGTGAAATAGCTGCCTTGACAACGCTACATCATGGCTTCGGTACTCTATTATCCGAGGCTCGGCTATAAATAGAATCCCAGCCATAATTTGAGGATTTACGGGTAGACAAGGTAGTCTGACACATATTTGATTATGGAAATAGACCATGGGCTGCCCTTTGTTATCCAATGCCACAATCTTAAAACTATGGAATCAGAAAGGCAAACAAGGAGAGGGGAGGGAAAGTCCTATAAAGATGAAAAGGGGAAAAACATGTTTAGACACTAAATACCTTTACCAATTCCTGAATGACAGCATCGTCGACTCCGCCATCAAACATCATGAACCATCATAACGACTCAAACTCTATCTTAATCTCATCTGGTGAGAAAGTTGTTGTTGCTATTTATGGACTATGCTTTCTACTGGGTATCTCTAGGAACATCACAGTGGTGGTGTTCATCCTGCGCCACTTCAAGCGGGACAACTTCACCCTCCAGCTGATGCTAAACCTGGCCGCCTCAGACATCCTTAATCTTCTGTCTCTACCGGTGTGGATGTGCGAAATTCTCCTTGGCTAGACCATGGGCCTTGCTTTCTGCAAGTTTGTCGGTATTGTTTGCTACACAGGCGTACACGTCAACGTGCTGACAATAACGCTCTTGAGCATGCATAGGTTTGTGCTGGTCCTGCATCGTTCTCAGTGGACCAAACTAGGCCAACGGGGAGAGAGGGCTGTGTTGGCGGGTGTGTGGGTGCTCGCTGGTGTGCTCGCTGACGTGCTCGCCATCTCCCCACTGATCACTTTCAGCGTCATTGAGGATGAAGGTAAACTCCAGTGCGAGCAGGTCGTCAGATCAGAGGGCGAGAAAATGGGTGTTTTTCTACTGGAAATCGTGGTGCTTTATCTCACACCATTGGTAATCCTGATGACTTCTTACCTCTGCCTGCACAGAAAGGTTAATGACAGAGCCCTGTCCAACTACAGACTAGGAACGCTGGTGACCTGCATCATAGTGACATTTATTATCTTTAATATTCCCTACGTTGTTGTTACCATAATGGTGATGGCTACACCTATTATTATTATTGTTATTATTATTATTATTATTATTATTATTATTATTATTATTATTATAGGTTACAGGGAATGTAACCTACAATACAGCCATCTTCCAATAAAACATAAACCAATGTGTTACTTTTCTGCTCTCATGTAAAGTGTGTATTTGTTACTTGGTATGTATGATTGAATAGAAAAAGTAGTAGCAAAAATGTATTTAACACTGAATGTGATTACACATGGGAAGAAAACAGTCGTAAAAAATAAGAATCAGTTCAGTTCCTAGAAAATCCTTCTACGTACATTTATATTGTTGAATGAAAGGCCTTTTAAAATCACTACCCGGGGAGCGTGTAAGAATGTTGGAGATCTCTACCCACCATCTAAATCTTAACTGGATGTAAAAGACGTGCAGTCCACCGGCAGGTAGGGATGTAGGAAAAACATCCCTCTTTATTAGTAGTTTACATGCAAGCACTTTATTTTTTTTATTGACATCGGCAGAACTGCAGTGCACTGAATTGTTTGCAAGTGTACTGTGGACTGTGGAACAAATTAAGGCTGAACTTTCCCTTTAAGATGGAACAAACTAATTAATTCAATACCTGTGAACTGTACAAGAGTAATAACTTTGCTATAAAAATGTTGAAATTAAATGACTTTTTGAAAGTGAACTTTTTGAAAGTGACATTCCTCATCTCATACATGTTTGTTTTGGCGAAACATGACAATTAAAGATGCAGAAACAACAATTTCTACATTCACTGTGATTATTGAAAATAATATATTACTACCATTTAAAATAGTTTTTGTTGTTGTTGCTGTGTTGTGTTTGCGTGCCAATTCCAATCCAGGAATCAAATAAATAATCTTTTATCTACTGGTGATGTTTTATACAATTTAAATATCACTGATATTCAATCATGTAAATAATATAAAATTCATGTAAATATTTTAAAAGTATTCATGCTGGAACACCTACAGAGAAATATTTCCATAACAGACAGGGTCAGCGCCAGAGAGCAACGGGTGGAGGGGCCATGAGCACTGATGGTGGGGGGGTGGGGGGTGGGGGCAGGGCACCTCAATGGCCGTCTTTCCTTCCTTCGCCACACTCTTGGTTTTCTTTGTTTTTTTCTTTTCGATGTATTCAAAGAGTGCATTGCTTGTCAAGACGTATGAGGGTGATTTTGCACGTTTCTTAGTCGGCCCTCTTTTTCTCACTGGGATTTTTACCAGGTTAGAAAAGGTCACACCCTCATCTTGTTCTGCTTGCGGGATGGCTTGTTTCTGGCTGATTGATGGCACAAAAACTACAGGCTTCACTGGGCTCATTTCCAACACCTTCAGATGGGGCCTCACTTGCTAGGTGTGAAGAAAATCCATGGTGCATAGATTTAGTGAAAGATGCATTTACAGTATTTCAAAACCCTAAAGCCCTAATTAAAATAAATGGGATGTGCTACTATATTCTTTGATGTTTTATAAATGTTCTTAGCCACTTGATTATCTACATCTGCAATATCATGCACTAATAGTTTCCATGTGCAAGAGAGGAAGTTGAGAGTAGCAGGTGATGAGATGAGATAAGAAAGAGCAAAGAGGGGGAGAGAGCAAGAGTGAGAAAGAGGGGTGACAGAGAGGTGGACTTCAGACGCATAGAATGTCCACAAGTCCCCAGTGTTTGCAACATTGTCTATTTTCCTGAGATCATGAATGTAGTATGACAAGTAGTTACACTAGCTAGTAGTATGAGACTAGTTACATTACCGTATAGCTACATAATGTATATTTGCACAATGCTGTGTGTTGTGTAACTACATAGACTTAGTGTATATAATATTGTTTGTTATAGAGTTTACACAATGTATAATGACACAATGCATTTCTCTCTCTCTCCATATGTATATACATGCATGTAACTTTAACTTTTACTCTGATCATGGTTTTGTTGTCAACAAGGCTAAATCAAGACAATTTGCAAAGCTTCATACAAGCATTAATATACTTTACATTCTAAGCAGCTAAGGCACTTATGAACTGGGGGAGAGGCTTCAGCCTTCTAACACTTATTTCACCACCTGCTATTCTCGTCATCCTCTCTTGCACATGAAAACTATTATAGCATGATGTTGCAGATGTACACTAGATAATCTTCAACAATTCCTAGACCAAGTCATGTATGTTGCTAAGCTAAGAAACATCAACTAATACAGTAGCACATCCCATGTATTTTAATTAGGGCTTTAAGGTTTGGAAACACTGTATCTTTCACAACATCTATGCACCATGGATTTTCTTCACACCCACCCAAGTGAGGCCCCATCTGAAGGTGTTGGTGTCAACAGGAACTGGACACTAAAAAATGTAATGTATGGTGCAACACAAGATTTATAGACAAGAATTGATCATGCAGTACCAACAAAGTGTGTGTTCAAATGTCATGTACATGTGTTCGTGGATGCCATGTTAGATACCAAACATTTATCAGATCCCCATTGACATTGTGCAGTGAATAATTAAAGGCTCTAATTGCAATTGCAAACACACGAAAAGAGTTTGCACAAACATAAATGCAACTGCTACTCTGAATGCATCCATGATCACCATAGCTAAATGAATATGTAGGCTAAACATAGGTTGCACTTTTGGCGCAGGTGCAAGTTCTGGTGCAGGTTTAACCGAAGTTTTCCAAAATCTCCAGTCTGGCCAGAGTTTTTAGAAAGAATCGTTTTCAGAGGCGAATTCTCCGTTTGCGTGTAAACGAAGGGCACAAACGAAGGAAAATGTCTCAGTTTTTCAAAATAACCATGTATGTGTAAACAGGACCTAAAACTTTCCTGAGTTGTTTAGACTAAGGCCTACAAACGTTTAACTCCAGAAGAAAATGCGGATTCAACTTTCCTTGAATTTCCCCTGGGGATCAATAAAGTATCTATCTATCTATCTATCAATCTATCTATCTATCTATCTAAATAAAGAAACCTCCACAAATAAGCTTCAATGTAACGACTTGAGTTATTTGCTATGTTTACATTGGAATTGACGGTGTTATGATCCATTTGTCTGCAACGCAACATAGCCAAGACACAGGGATAAATCGACAGGGAAGGTGATTTAGAAGAGTGGAGGAGAGGCCCAATTCAAGTTAGTATAACTGATTTGGTCAATATGCTCTGTTTGAGAACCTATAGGCTACTATGATCCATCGCTTGTAGATAAGGACACGTGGATGCAGATCTACGCCGGATTGCCCTTACTGTGCCACACCTGTCAATGGCCCAACTGCCAACATGGGTGCGAGGCTGAAATAGTGAGCCTGGAACAGTACATGTTGCTATGATTAAATAATAATAATAATAATAATAATAATAAATATAGCTGCAAGCAGCAATGCGGGGGCCTAGCAGAGCGCTATAGCAGGAATGGCGTTGCCATGGCATGAGCAAGCACTCACAGCAAGAGTTGTGCGTTCTCACAATCAGCTACCATGTCCCTCTACCAAGTTTGGACTTCATACACCAAAGTGTTGCTGAGATGTGAGCTCACTTTCTTTATTACAGTACCCCTAGAGGCCAAATGAGACCACTTTCTTTGCATGCCCTCACAATCAGCTAATATGTCCCTGTACCAAGTTTGGACTTCATACATCGAAGAGTTGCTGAGATACGAGCCCACTTCCTGTATTACAGCGCCCCCTATAGAGGCCAAATGATGCCAATTTCCTACTGTGTCCTCACAATCAGATACGAAGTCCCTGTACCAAGTTTGGACTTCATACATCGAAGAGTTGCTGAGATATGAGCCCACTTCCTGTATTACAGCGCCCCCTATAGAGGCCAAATGATGCCAATTTCCTACTGTGTCCTCACAATCAGATACGAAGTCCCTGTACCAAGTTTGGACTTCATACATTAAAGTGTCTCCGAGATGTTAGCCCACTTCCTATTTTGCGGCTTCATCGCCATATTTGATTGGTTATCATGGGCCAATAAAGTGGAATTTGAAAAATCTGACAAGTATCGTTTGTGCGGCTCGGCTGAAGATCATCTTCTCCAAGTTCCCTGAAAATCAAATGAAATTTGTGACCGCTGAAACTTTCTGTAGAGTTTGGACCAAATCCAATATGGCGGAGGTCCAATATGGCGGAAAGTGACGGGATAGGGGTCGATGAACTCGGGATGGTCCAAGGATTCAGACGCTACCTCAATTGTGAAAATCAGACAAAAGAGTCAAGGATCACGCGCATGAACGCATGTCCAGCATTAAACTGGTGGTGGCGCTAGTGTGTTCAATGTATATGCATGAAAATTGGTGTGAGTGATTGGGACAGTGTCCCGACTAATGGTATCGAGTTTTGTTATGTTAACTCAAAGCGTCACAGAGATGTTAGTCCACTTCCTGTTTGGCGGGTTAATCACCGTATTTGATTGGCTGTCACGGGCAAACAAAAATGAAATTGAAAAATCTGACAAGTATCGTTTATGCCAGTGTTTCCCAAACTTTTTTTCTGGCGACCCACTTTTTAAAAATTACAGACCATCGCGACCCATTTCACTTCAAATCTACCCTGCAACCACCAATATTGTTTTAGGCCACAGGTTCTCCAACTTTTCTATGCCTCCGCCTCCCCCAACCATACATTACTATAGGATCCCTGCTTTGAACACGGTTGTGTTGCATTTTGAGCACCATCAGCGTGAAAAGTTGAAAATGACTACTGAAAAGATAAGTTTTAATGCGCATCCGAGAGTAGGGGAAATTCTCGCATGTTGCTCAGTCGTCATTCGTCATAGTAAGCTGTTCCTGTATTTCTAAAAAAAAATGTTGTAGGCTACGTTGCGTTGTAGACAAATTGGTCCATAACACTGTGGATGTCAATTCCAATGTAAACAGCAAATAACTCAAGTCGTTATATTGTATTGTTGTATTATATTATATTGTATAGTCGTTATATCAGAACAAGAGGCGTTTGCGCAATAGCCGGAAGAATGCGCCTTTACTTTGGAGTTAGCGAGGTAGAAAACGAGAAGAATAGTATTTAAAATGCACTGTTGTGCATTTTATGCATAATGCATAATGCACTGTTGTGCATTTTAAATCAGAAATAAGAATGTGAGGAGGTTGCTATTAACTTTAAAGATTGCATCTGCAATCGAAACTGTATGCAAATTGAATGGCCTTATGTCCGGTCTATGGATGTCTGCTTTAGTTGACAGCACGGTCACTAGATTTTAAAGTTCCTAAAGTTGAGGAACTGGTATCTATTAATGTTCGTGCAAATAGGCGGATTCATGTCCCTTGCAGTTTGCAACTGCGAGGTACATGGCAGGCGCCCCATAGAACGGTTTCATTTTGAGAGGTAGATATCCATGCTGGCACCCCCTCTGCGATGCGTTCGTCCCCCAGTTTCATGCGCCAGTTTCAAGAGCTTTTATGACAAAACCGTGACTGTGGTAGTTAACAATCTACATCCTAATAGAAAACTGTTAGCTTTCCTGGTATCAAATGACAAATGGTATCAGTTAGGCCTATAACACAACATACATAAATTGTGCTGGCGACCCAAATAAAATCTCCTGCGACCCACCTGTGGGTCGCGACCCAGAGTTTGGGAAACACTGGTTTATGCGGCTCGGGCAGAAGATCATCTCCGCCAAGTTCCGTGAAAATCGGATTACATTTGTGACTGCTGAGACTTTTCGTAGAGTTTGGACTAAATCCAATATGGCGGAGGTCCAATGTGGCGGAAAGTGACGTAATAGGGGTCATTGAACTGGCCCCTATTGGTCCAGGGATTCCAGCGGTGCTTGATATGTGAAAATCGGATGCACTGTTCAATGGTTACATGCGTGAATGCAATCCAGGTTCGACCCATTGGTGGCGCTAGAGTGTTGGGCATAGAGTCCTGTAAATTCGTGAAAGTGATCATGGGACAGTGCTGAATCAGTGTGCCGAATTTCATAACTTTAGACCCAGCGGTTCAATTTTCGGCCAGATTTTGACCTGTTGGTGGCGCTAGACGGCTGGGTTTAGAGGTCTGTAAATGAGTGTGAGTGGTGAGTGGAGTGTCCTGAAACTTTCTGCCAAAAATCTGAACTTTTTAGCCAGGCGTTCTATGGGCTGCCATAGACTCCAATGGCAGACTAATAATAATAGGAAAAGCTAGTAACTCAATGGGTGCCTTCGCAGCTTCGCTGCTTGGCCCCCAATAATAATACTTTTTATTTATAGCACCTTTCATACACAGAATGCAGCTCAAAGTGCTCTACATTTGGAGCATGTAACACAATAATAGAGCAGAGTCAGTCATTATCAAGAACATGTAACACAATAGTAGAGATGAATCAGTCATTCATCTTCGCTGCTGTGGCTGTTCATGATCCAATCATTAGCAGTATATATATATTGTTAGCAATATATTGTTAGCAAAGCCTATATAAATTATATATATATATGTAGGCTTTGCTAACAAATGCTTAGGCTAACAAATGCTTAGGCTCCATTGATGTGGACTCTAAGCCTTAGAATAATCTTAGTATTTGTTGTGATTACATGACTTTATATTCAAATGTTGAAAGAACACAACGACCGTAAGACTGACAGCCTGAACCCTTTACCCCCTACAAGCCTTAATAGGGGAAGCCCATCTGCTTCTGGCTGCCTGCAGCTCTAATGGCAACAGTCCAATGTAGAATAATCCGAAAATGTAGTCTGCAAGATAAGAGTTAAATGTGGGCCTCCTGCATGACTCGGCGGAGCCTGTTGGTTGTGGGAGTTGTGGGGGCCTCGGAAGTCTACCAATGAAGTGCGGAGCTACTTTGAGCTACTTTGAGCCGAAATGATGTACAAAGTGATTTATTTGCATGGCTAGGCCGATGGCCGAGGCACCCCCATCGAAAATCTGGTGGTAGCATCGGCTAACTAGCACCAGATTTCGGAGTGCAGGGGACAAGCCGAGATGAGCTATGAGACAAAAGTTCACACTCGGTATCATGTTTCAACACACTTTAGGTCAATATCACACCGAAATTCTCCTTTAAATATTCCAAATGTTTCTAAGTTGGGCCAATTCTGATTGGTGAGCATGTCTAGTGAATGATAAGCACGGCACTCCTCATTGCTGAGGTTCACTATCTGTCACATGATGACATGAATATTTCGTAATGTGACAAAATTAACCATGCATGATTAATTGTACTGTAGCTTTGCAATTAGATAATTGTATTGTTCGGCTGCGATGTGATAATAGCAATACATTTTAATAATGCTGTCAATAGAGAGTGGGGTGGTCGGTGGTGCGGTGATCGCTCCCTCCAATCAGTGTTGCCATGAAATGAAACAATGAATCAGTGTTCAAGGCAGGGGCGCAGGAGGCACGGGGGACGTGGGGGATATGTCCCACGCAGTGCTGAAGAGACGGCCGTCATCCCCCTCACTTTTGATAAGGAAAAAAAGCCTTATATACGCTAAATAAATAATAACCTATAGGGTTTGCGCTAACTATGTAAAACTCCCCATTAACATTTGGATATCTGAAGCCAGTTTGTCTACTAACAACCATCATTAGAGATGCTTTTCGTTTGGAGCGGCATACTGGTAGGCCATCAAAAGCATAACATTTTCGGTTTGGTTTAGGATCCAATTTACTTTTGGACTGTTTGATTATATTGCTAAATGTTAGGACTGATGGGCACTGAACTCTGGGAGATATTTGATGGTTCACTGTTATGTTTCATGCAGTTGAAAAAGTGTCGGGATTTCCACCGCTGTTTATTGCGAGACAAGGCAGCCATTCATTGAATAGGGGTTGTGCTGTAATAGAAACCTTTTTGCGTAGCCAAGTAGCCTAAATTGAGTTATTGTTTAATTATGCATGATTTAGTAGGCTACTTTTTATTAAATTCGTAGGCTGGAAGGCCTTGAGTCACGCAACAATTGCGTTAAATGTAGTAGGCTTCAGCCTCTGGCAATTAACTCGAAAGGGGCGGCAAGACAATGAGCTTGAGAACATGTGTTGGAGACCCATGGTAGGAAAACGACTTTATTAATCCAACCAACAATATAATAAAATATTAAGAAGAGGTGTTATTTAATTGACTTAAATCGAAGCAATGTCTTCTAGTGCTGGTGGACTGATGACAATTGTTGGTATGGTATAGGTGTGGCATGGAGGTGAGATAGCAATTGTTTATACCCGACTACACCACCTGAGGACTTACACCACAGGAATATTCTACCAATTTTAGGTCTAGTAGTGAAGGGGTTTTAATAACCACCTAAAGCTCTACTAAGCAACACAGGTTCGTGACCACGAAGCAAACCAGAGACGTGAGTCCAAAAATACCAATATTTTATTACACAAGAATTGATACACAGCAAAATGTATACACACAATCCCAAAACAAAGGGCAACCAAAAACCACAGCAAATCATAAACCAGGCAGACATGAGCCAGCACACATAACAAAGACCATGTTCATTAGCCACACAGTGACCTTTGGGCTGCACACCACGCCGTATGGCTCGAGTGGCCCACTAAACCAGATAGAGGCGCTAGGAGCAGGGCTGGAGCTTACCGGGGTATGAGGGGTTATCAGAGGAGAGAAGGCCCGGAAGATCCACACCACACGTGATTACTTCAATACTTCAATCCAAAAGACAAACACCCAGTGTACTACAGCAGGAAAAGTGAGGGGACTCCACCACCTTGGGACCACCACGCAACCACTTGGGCTCACAGCTCCTGTCCAGCGAGAGAGGAGAGAGAGAGAGAGATTAATCAAGAGTCCACAATGCACAGCTTACAGGACAGGTACACTGTTTTAGTGGTTTTGGTGTATCAGAACAGGACTTAGCTTAAATAGGGCGGCCGACAATATCTCCCCTCTTCGCAGCGCGATATACTGGGCTAGGTGGACAACCCAGGTCACTGAGAAGAGAAGTAAATTAGCATGCACGCACACACACACACACTAACACAGACAAGCACATTCACCACACACCAGCGTACATACAGGTAGGCTAACCCCACATACACCAGCATGCACCAGTACACACACACGCATGCACAAACTCACACGCAGGCACACACACACACCAACATAAACGCACACAGGACTTGCACTAACCAGGGCCCAGTTAACACTCCACATGCATACATGCATAGACATGCACAGATCATGCAACACGATAATCGTTAGGCTATTAACAGAGCCGAGAACCCAACGTTACAAACACAAGCCCGGTCATGCACTGCGAGGAGATACAGATGAAGAGGCGGTGAATGGTCGTCAGACTGACAGGACCCCTCGGAAGTTAAATGAACATAAATTAAAGGAACCGTATGTAAGAAATGAAATTCAATTAATCATAAAATGGCCCTGATTTGTCACTAGACATTAGGAAATCATGCTAATTTCAAATACTTATATCACTGACAACAGTAGTCTGGCCAGGATATCATCATTTAAAAAAGTGAAGTTGCAGCCCTCAACTGATGTTGATGTTTACATATTTGTGTTTTAGCCTGATCCGCCACCCTCCACCTATCTAGTAATCACAAAGTCAGTAGTGTTTCGGCATCTGGGTTGCCAGCTCTGCTCTAGTTACCACATCTGCGGTGTACACCGCTCTACAGTATTTTGAAAGTGATTGTAGTACCAGTGTTGGCCAAAATCCTACATACGGTTCCTTTAAATAAACAAACAGTGGAGACAAAGCAGCAAACTCATCGGTTGCGGAAACAGGCCAAAGGCCAGCACGAACACCGCCAAAGCTTCTGCCAATCTGTAGATGTAGTAAAAGCTACAGTTACAATATTGTTTGTTCTAAAAATAGACACAATACAAACTTTACGTTTACGTACCGATTGCTGATGGTTCCGTCTCTCACTACCGGTGGCGAGATAACGCATAGTACACCCCACTGGTCCCGACCAGGCTAACAGCCAAGCTAAGTTAATTCTAATGGTAATTATGTTGTCTTATTGGTTCAGCTAGCTGTCATTCACATCAGATCTCTGTGCTAATTTTTAAGGAGCTTTATTCCATTTATAAACTACTTGCTAAATGTATTTGCTCGCAAAACAAAACAGATTGTCTGCCTACTACCATATGGTTATTATTTTAATTGTGATATCCTTAGGCTATAATTATTAACATAGGCCTAGGTCCTACTCATTGTTTGCTTATTTTATTGATAGACGTTTGATGAATAGCCTACTGTAGTTGATTGGAAGTGGAGGGGCAAGTCGAAGGTATTTTCGACTATAATATTAAGGTATATCATATTATGTGCATCTTTGCAGTGGCAAGCGCTTTCTTAATGACGTTGTGTGCCGAGACAAGGAAACACTCACACGTGAGTTCATACGTAAATTTGCATTCAGTTGGTCTACCACGCCTACTCCTGCTGTTTTACAGAAATAGCCATGATCCCCCATTCCAAAAAGGACAACTTTACTTCATTGTTAGTCTATATCAAAAGCGGTTGTTCACTTTGTGGGAATGACGCTATTTTCCGCGTCTTTTTTATTCCAACCGTGGGCACTTTGGAGCAGAAACGAGAACGCGCACACATCCTGAATTACTTACACCTGGGGGATATTCCATCAACCTCGCTAATGAAGGCGGCGCTTAACAGAAATAGCCTGGCCTGAATACGATGCAATGAAACTAGAGAAATGTTAAAAACAGACCACATTTGTTTAGGGTTGTCTAGCAACAGAAGTGACTACGTAATTTGTAAAGCAAAACAATCTAGCTCTACATTGCAGAAGAATTAAGGATAGGCTACTGCTTCTTCATGACTTGTTTAAATGTCATTGTAATTTATTTGACGCATGCTCGCGTTTAAAAGTGTCACGCATAGCTGTCCCCGATGTTACAGCAGCTCCTTGTGGAAACAGCAAAGAGTGCACATATCCGATGAGATTTCTGACGAGGAGCAAGCTCTCTGCCTCACCAGAGCCTCACTGTTTATTAATAAAACAATGATATAGATTAGAAACATCTGGAATCTATTTATTTCATCTTAAAGTTGGCTGCAAAGAGCATTCAGAGAAAACGATATATTTTTCTTTATCTGCAATGTTCCAGGAAGATAGGCTTACATTTATAGGCTGTCCCTTTGATCACAGGTCCAAGAAAACGAGTGGATATAACGCCAATGCATTCTAGTTATGTTTCATGTAGCCTACTTTATTTCATGTTGAGTTTTGCTTCCCAGCATGCATTGCGATTCATTTAGTATTTTTTGGCTATAATTAGTTTTTAATGTTTTGAAACAATATGGTTTGAACAATTTCTCTTAGGCTAGCCTAGGCCTACTCTGATGATGTTTTGAACAATATGCTACGGGATATGCCCATTAAAACGTCGTATTAGTTTATTAAGAAAATTACACCGTAGATGTGAAAGCAGCACATCCTAGCCCGGTATAAATTTCCATGTCTACTTATCATTAGTGTAATGCATTCGGGGATGTGATTTCATACATGAGTGAAAATATGAGGTGAGGGAAGTTGATTGTGTAATTGTAGATCAAGTCGTTAATGCGTGTTCATGTTCTACCTCTCTCCTAGCAACGCTGAGACTTACAGGATGTGAAATAGCCTACCATACTAAATCGCGCTTCATGTTTTTTTTTTTTTTTACCATCGCGGAAATAGGCTATAAACGTCGCGCGCATAACGTCGTGGTGACCATTACAGGACGTCCTCTCAAAGTCTCGTGGGCGTCTTTTAGACCTCCCGAACAGAGGTCCGCGGGACGTAAAGGGAACCCTACACAATGTCGAGGAGGTGACGTTTGCCAGGGGACCTTTAGGGGACGTCGCCAGGACTTTATTTTGTTTACTGGGAAGCTATAGCTCATGAATGCGGAAGTAATTGTTTTTAAATAGAGGCGGTCTTGTGCGTCTCCAAGTTACACGATTGGCCAGAGTCATCCCAACACCGAGAACGCGCACAGATCTGAGCTGAAAGCCTAGTTTGACAAATATATCACATAACTGCAATCGTAGTATCACTTAACGTATACCCCTGAGTCAAGGCTTTGTCAAGCCTCGATATGTCTACATAGCCTATAGATCAGAGTTTCCGCTAGAAAAAAATGGTGCCGGTCAAAGTGACCGGCAGAGGTTTCGTTTTCCGGACATTTTGATGATATGCGGTCAAATATCCTATTATCCCTTCTTAATTAGTCAAATTGAGGAAAACTGGAGACAGGCTAAGTAGCTTAAAGAATGACATAATCAGGCTGTATAGAATACAACATGTTCATTAGCCTAACTTAAAGATCTAGCCAGTATATTTTCATGGACAGAGTCCGCTTCGTTCGTTGTTTTAAAAAGGCTACGTTGTTTGTTGCTGCTACCCACGTTATCTCCAGTGATGACTGTTTAACTTATACAGATGCGCACACATTACATTACATTACATTACATTACATTTGGCTGACGCATTTTTAGCCAAAGCGACTAACAACATGGTAAACAGTTTAAGTTTAGAGCAATTCTCAACAATATTAGGACAATTTAAAAAACATTAGAGTACAGTAAGAATAAGTGCATCAGTGAGTGCTGTTTTTAACAGTTACGTGTCAGTTTAAGACGGCTGGTGAGTGCTAGGATCAGCAAGACTTGTTGTAAGTGTTGCTATGAGAGGAGATGTTCTCTAAAGAGCTGGGTCTTCAGGAGTTTTTTGAAAATGGAGAGGGATGTCCCTGCCCTTGTAGGAACTGGCAGTGTGTTCCACCAGCGAGGAACAACAGATGAGAAAAGTTTGGATTGGCCTGAGCGTACCGGAGGTAGAGCTAGACGTCGTTCGTCTGAGGAGCGCAGCGGTCTGGAGGTAGCGTATGTCTGTATGAAGGCATTCAAGTAGGTGGGAGCAGAACCGGAGACTACTTTGTAGGCAAGCGTTAGAGCCTTGAATTTGATGCGGGCCGCCATAGGTAGCCAATGTAGCTGGATGAGTAGCGGGGTAACATGTGCCCTCTTGGGTTGGTTGTAGACCAGGCGCGCCGCCGCGTTCTGGATCATCTGAAGTGGTTTCACTGCGCAGGCTGGGAGACCTGTCAGGAGGGCGTTGCAGTAGTCGAGTCGTGAGATGACTATTGCCTGAACCAGAAGTTGGGTGGCATCTTGATTTAAGTAAGTCCTGATTTTCCGTATATTGTAGAGTGCAAAACGGCATGACCGGGCGACTGAGGCAACATGATCTGAGAAGTTTAGTTGGTTGTCGAGAACAACTCCTAGATTTCTTGCAGTCCTGGTAGGTGAAACAGACAGAGAGTCAAATTTGATGTTGATGTCGTGGTGTATGGTAGGTTTAGCTGGGAGGACCAGCAGTTCAGTCTTTGAGAGGTTCAGCTGGAGGTGGTGTGCCTTCATCCATGTAGCTATGTCTGAGAGGCAATCCGAGATCCGTGCTGAAACCAAGGGGTCATCAGGTGGAAAGGACAGATAGAGCTGTGTGTCGTCTGCATAGCAGTGGTATGAGAAGCCATGCGAACGGATAATCTGTCCCAAGGAGGTGGTGTAGATAGCAAAGAGAAGGGGGCCCAGTACTGAGCCCTGGGGGACCCCTGTGGTGAGATGGTGAGGTGCAGATAGCTGACCAAGCCATGATACGTTAAACGAGCGTCCTGTGAGGTAGGATTCAAACCAGGAGAGAGCAGAACCGGAGATTCCCATGTTAGCGAGTATAGAGAGAAGGATGCGGTGATTAACCGTGTCAAAGGCAGCCGATAAGTCAAGCAGAATGAGTACTGATGACCGAGCGGTCGCCCTGGCTTCTTTTAAGGCTTCTGTTACAGACAGCAGAGCCGTTTCGGTAGAGTGGCCGCTTTTGAACCCAGACTGATTTGGATCCAGAAGGTTGTTCTGTGAAAGGAAGTCAGAGACCTGTTTGGAGACTGCTCGTTCAATGCCTTTGGATAAGAAAGGCAGGAGTGAGACAGGGCGGTAGTTCTCGACTTGAGCAGGGTTGAGAGAAGCTTTCTTAAGTAACGGTGTTACCCGGGCCGTTTTGAACGCTGTTGGAAATGTGCCGGAGGTTAGCGAGGCATTGATCACGTGTGTGATAGCTGGTGCGATGGTCGGGCTGATGGACTGAAGTAGGCTCGTAGGTATAGGGTCCAGCGAGCATGTGGTAGGACGGCTGCATGTCAGGAGTCTAGATACTTCATTCTCGGAGAGAGGCGTGAATGCTGAAAAAGATGATCTAGCAGTCCCTAGAGGTTGTAGGAGTCCGGTATCTGAGTCCGATGCGTTGAGTGGGCATGTAGAGAATTGACTGCTGATTGCCGCCACTTTGTTTGTAAAAAATGAGGCGAGGGTATCTGCAGTAAGGCTGGATGGAGGAGGAGGCATCGGAGGGTTGAGTAGCGATTTGAAGGTTGAAAAAAGTTTTCGAGTGTCTGTAGCACTGTTGATTTTGTCATTGTAGAAAGCCGTCTTAGCAGCAGTGATGCTGGCTGAGAAGGAGGCCAGGAGTGTCTGGTAGTTTTTGAGGTCATCAGTTAGTTTGCAAGAATGAGCGCTCACACCACTACCCCAGGGTTCCCGCGGATCCTTAAAAAGTCTTAAAAAGTCTTAAATACAACTTTCGGTTTTTAAGGCCTAAAAAAGTCTTAAATTGTATGGGATGTCTTGAATTTTTGAAAGGGAGGTATTAAATTTGCGTATGGGACCGCCAGCAAGTGCAAGAGCGAGTGAAATGTCTCTATCCGGTTTTTCGTGTATTTAAAACGCAATTGTATAAGTGACTATAAGGCAACGGGAGGAAGTGTAGTGGTTACAGAGTGAAGATGTTTTCACGGGTGTGGTTAAAGGTGTGAAAACGGTAATAATATGTACAAATATGCCTGACGTTTTCGTGGTGTAGCCGTGGCCTGAGAGATATGCAGGTAGCCTACGTGAGGTAGAATGAGCGGGAGAAAGAGTTGGTAAGCCAGTTAGCGATAGGGCCATACGTTGGAATTTAGGCAGGACATAGCCTATGGATTTTAAAAGCCCTGTCCGGCGCAGCCATAAGCCGGACGCATATTTGTCCTTTTTGGAGTTGCGCTGGGCATCATGGTTTCACAAACTATGGACGTGAAGACTGCTGGTCAAATTATGCGCAGTGATTCTGTCACTCGTCTGATAATTTGCTGCGAAAGAAGGAACCACGGACTGACAGAAAAAGAAAACAAACGTTTTCGCAATCAGGAGGAAATATGTTAAGTTGATCTGTTTGCATCTTTCCAGCGTGTGTTGCTGGCCTAGCCTAGGGAAGAAAATATCTGTCTAAGTTATAATACCTGTAATATCTGTCAACAGCTTGCTTGCCAGCCTTTCCCAGTAGGCCTACTTCGCAAAAGTTGTGAAATATAGCTGCATTTTTTTTAATGTCGGCGACTGGCTACATAAAAAAAAAAAAAAAAAACGTGCGTTCATAATACGTGCGTGCTTGAGATGAAACCAGCAGGATCTGAGGAGGACCTGTCTCTTAATTAATTTAAAACAAGTCAATGGTTTTACAATGTTTCAGTCAAGCTTTGGTTGGTTTAGATATAGGTATGCATAGGTATGCAAAATGTAAAGTCGTGGATTAACTTTAATTTGCTGTGCTGCATATGGGACAATAGATGCACATAGTACATGATATAAAGTAGGCCTATTAAAATATTTAAATAGCTTAGTCTAACTTTGAAAAAAATATTGAAGGGAATCCAGTCCAGTGCACATGTCTTTGGCAAGTAGCCTAGGCTACTACAGACACAGGTGAAGAACAGTCAGCCTCAGCCAGTAAGCACAACCAGATATGTACAGCCAGCTTCAAAAGCAAGCAGCCCAGACCCTAAAATTGGGCATTTATAGCTTTGAAGGTAATTCACACACAATTATTTTTCTTTCGCCAAAATATATGTGGTAACTTCTGTAGACATCCAAAATGGGGTGGGGGTTAAAATTAGTAGGAAAAAAAAAAACTATTGCATAAAACAGTTTTAAGTTGTTGTATGTATCTTTTTGCCGTGGTATAGTCTTAATTTTTCCATTTAGATGTCTTGAAAAGGTCTTAAAAGTATTTAAATTTGCACTTGGAAAATGTGCAGATACCCTAATGCTATGCCTCTTTATTTGATAACAATAAATTAAGAAATGTTTCCTATTCTGGGAAATGTTTAGTTTATTTTTCTTTCGGCCGCGGTTCAATGATACCGTTTAATTGTGCCAGAAATGATCCGCGGACTAGTAGGCCTAATCGCCTCGTCGAGGAGGCCCTGCAGATCATAGACAGAGAACGCATAGGCCTACTGTATGCTTTGGGTAAAGAACACTTTGCATGTCCAGTGTACACGGAGAATGACAGTGTCTCGGAGCGGCCGCACCCCCCGCAACTCCACTTCCAATGTCACTGATTCCGACAGATACGCCCGACACTTCTGCTTTTTATCTGGTGGTGGTGGAGTTGACCGGACATCTGAGGCTTCGGACGTTACCAATTTATCATCATCCATCGCGTCTGGCCTCTGAAACTTTTAAGGCTAGTCTGCCTGGGCTTGGCCATGTTTGAATCGCCTCACTCATGTTCGTTGTTTAACATGGGCGTTTTAAGCGTGCGCTTCCTATTTGAAATGCAGCATAGGCTATGCGTGTTGTTTAATAGCTTACTTTTCAAACGGTAGAGCCTGTTCATTAAAAAACATAGCCAGAGGACGTATAATATAGGCTTACATATTAAGGCTTATTCTCAAATTCAGATTGCGTTAGGGGACGGGATTATTAGCCAATTTCAATCGGACAATTTGACCGGAGAGATTTAATTTTGTCGGACATTTCATTTTTTTTCCGGCCAATGTCCGGTAATTACCGGACAACGGAAACCCTGGCCTAGATATGTCTAACGTGCTTCGTAGTATACCCCACCGCTGGCAGTAATGGTACACACACGCAAAGATGGAACAGTACGTGCGCTCTGCTCTAAGATCTTTGGAGAGAGATGGTAGTGTTTGAGAAAATATACCATGTTGGGTGGGGAGACTTCTGTGATGGAAATAAACTTACATTTAATTAAGATAGTGGCAAGTGATGTAGCGGTGCTACCCTAATATTTAGGCTGCAGTAGATCACCATGTTAAGCGTTCACCACTGCAATTAAGTATAGGCTTTTGATTATGCCTCATTTGCCAATAGAATATTAATTGTTACATGTGGAATTGCTTGTTGATGAGTGTAAGTAATGATAGCAAAATAAACTCATTCTGCTCGATCAAATATGCACTTATGCAATTTTTTTTTTGTTGAAGTACTTTGGAGCACATCTCTACACTGTAAAAAAAATTCCGTTGTTTTTACAAAAAAAAACTGGCAGCTGTGGTTGCCAGAATAATTTTGTAAAAAATACAGTACAAATGTAAACAACTTTACAGAACAACTTTTTTACTGGGATTCAATGTACAATAACCGATAACTAAATGTACATTTTTCTGGTATTCAATGTACAATGAACAATACATAAATGTTAATTTTACTGATATTCAATGTGCAATAAACAGTGAATTCATCTAAATCTTACCAGGATTCAATTTACAATAAGCAATTTTAGGATGTTAAATTTACAAGTTGTTCTGTAATATTGTTTACATTTGTACTGTATTTTTTACAGGATTATTCTGGCAACCACAGCTGCCAGTTTTCTTCTGTAAAAACAACGGAATTTGTACTGTATTTTTTACGGGATTATTTTGGTAACCACAGCTGCTAGTTTCTTCCTTAAAAACAACACATACAAATATATTTTACAGTCTTACAGTTTTTAAAGTCAAATAAACACCTAAATACTAAATAAACTATGTATTGCTCAGTGAAAAATGTAAACTGTTTTAGACATTACAATTAGCTTGACCACCTCTTAGATGAAAATGTAACCCTGTGTACACAGCTTAAGCATTTATAAATGGAAAAGCAATGTATACCTCAAGAACTGTACTGACAAAACACAAACAAACAAATAACTTGCCTCTCCAAGAATTTATTAACCTCAAACCTCATATTCTATCAAATACTGGCACTGAGGATTAACTAGGGCAATGCTACAGCTGCTGAAACAATCAAACACCCTTGTGAAAAACAATCAATCAAACAAGTGTACAAGTGACACCCTCTTTGCTCTGAAGGTCCCCAGGCAATGCTACAGCTGCTGGGGGTAAAAAAAAACTATCAAACAAGTGTACATATTGTGTACTCCTCAAAACAAAAAAAGTGTTATTTTCTAACATACATAATCATCAATACGTACACACGTACACTAACGTACAGAAACAAATACGTACACACGTACACAAACAATCAATACACCCCCCCCCCCATCCCCTGCCTTTGAGGCTGAAAGTGTCTGTGTACTGAAATAAGTACTGAAATATAACTAACATGGACCCTTGACTTAAAACTACAGTTCCAGGGTTACACAACATAAACAAAATCTTCTGCTGATGCTTACTGTGCATCACGCCACTCGTGATCTGAAAGATCTTGAATCAATGTGATGACTCGGGGGTTCACATGAAGACGGGATGTTTTTGACTTCTCTACTTTAGTGCCCTTCTCAGGGTTAATGGAGAAAAAGCACCTGTGGAAACAAGACAAACAACTATTAATTATTAATAGTTACACTATTGACTACTAATGGCCAGGGGGCTAATCATTTTGGATGTCTCATTTTTGCTCTTTTTTGTTCAAACTCATTGTATCAATAAAATACCCTAATCAAACTTAGTAAACATTTTCTATGTAGTGTATGTTTCCAATATAACAAACATGCGTTGTTAATGGCCATTTTCATGGAGAAATCAAGAGCTTTGTCTAATTTCATAAGGGGAGCTAATAATTCTGACCTTGACTGTAAAGTGAAAATGTTAGATAAACCTAATCAAAACCAAAAAGACACACCTCTGCAGAAACTCCAGTGTTGATGCCAGGCATGCTGGGTAATGTATGTTGAAGCAATAGTAGCTCCCAAACATCAGGCATATGGCAGAAACGAAGGAGGGGATGCTGTCCTGTACAATGTTTCGATCCACACTCAACATGAAGCGCTTTGCAGAATAGCAGGATCGTCCTAAGAAAAAATTAACACAAGGGGGACATAATTCAAACTTAATTAAAACAAGACACAAATCAATTTGAGCATTATGTTCAGAAATCAGTGTGTGCAAGGTGTGGGACAGACATATTGGGCCTTTCAAAATCCACTTTGAATAACTTTAAGAGGTTATTGTATCAAAAAACATTGTATAACAAAGGATAACAGAATGAGAGAGAGAATGAAAGAAAGATCAATATATTTTAACTTACCACAAACAACAATCGTCGGAGTCAAGGGAAGCTGGTCCATCTGTACTTCCCCTGCCAGGCATGTGTCCTCGACATAAAAGAACATGGCATCTTCCTTTTCATCAAAGTAGGACAGCAGAAGCAACATCATGTCTTTGAGGTCTTCAGAACACCCACTCTGCTCTCCCCTCATCACTTGATACTTTGTTACTGCCTGCAGGAACTTTCTGCTCTTGTGCATACAAACTGTGTTCATGTAGTTGAGGAGCCTTTTCCCCTTCAGCTCCAGATTACGCAAGAAAACTTCTTTCAGCCCAATTCCGGTTAGTTCCTGAAAGTGGACTGCCATACCCAGGTCATCAAACAAAAACGGCCACTCATCAAGGAGGTTCTTGATATTTTGCTGCGTGTAAAAGGTCAACTTCATCAGACGTTTGACCTCGTCTGGATTAACATCAGGTTGCTGAGACATCATCTTCAGTTTTTCTTCATGTTCTTGCTGGCTCTCTGGGGTCTCTCCAAGGGGGAGGAATTTTAAATTCCAGTTAGTGCATCCATAGGTGTCTTGGACTGCTGCTCTCTGCTCTAGAGGGACTTCGTCTGTGCCATCAGAATCAGTGTGATGCTTCCTTTTTCTTATTTTTGGGGTTGTAGATCGCCTCACATTCTCGATCCTATTTTGAAGCTGTTTTACAAGAGAATGGTAGCCTGTCCCAATCACATCTTCCTCTATTACATCTTGCAAAGACTTAGGGTATTTTGCCACCATCTTTTTTGCAACTTCTGTGGCGCTCTTTTTATTAATGCAAGACCTATTTTGCATCATCTCAGAGACCACGATTCGGACCATCTCCCGCCTCATTCGTGGATTTGGTCGTTTCCCTCTTTCAAGTGACTGTAAAAGTTCTTCTGGGAACTTATCCCACGGTATCAAAAAAGTATCCACCCAGTCTATATTAGGGCTTTGGCAGTTGTTGGATGAGGTTGATGATGAACTTCTGGGTGAAGTAGACTCCAAGGACACAGGAGGTCCTTCCGGAGCAACAGCAGATGAGCTGTCCGTTTTGTCCGTTTCAGGAGTAAGCCCTGCAAGCACACACATCAGCCAATTACAAAAAAAAAACAAAAAACATTAACGATACACTTCTCTAGGAAGACAACACTCAATGAAGATGACACACATGAAATTGTAACTTTTTTTTTTTACATTTTTAACCCATGAACTTGAGATTTTACCAAACAATGAAAAATATGTATTTTAACCTTTTTAACCTTCTATATTATATTCTTATTGTATATATTATCCTATATTTATCATTAAACTATTTACTATATTGTACCTGTGCAATTGTACCAGGGCTACAGAAAGTAGAATTTGTTTTTCTAGACAGTACTGTACAACAATGAGGACATCTTATCGTCATCAGGGCCCAAATGTGAATGCTTCCACATTCCTGATTCATCTTTTGTGCTGGTGACTTTGGGCACTGGTTGCATCCTGTACTGCAAAACTTGACTTACATTTTAACTTCCAAGCAGCAAGGACTTTTCGGGCTTGAATGGGCCTTAACGCTGTCAGCAAATCGGCTTCCTCGATGAACTGAAAGTCATCAGATGTCTCAACCCCGAGGGATTGTAAATGCTCTTCTAGAATGGTTCTCTGTTTTGTCACTGAGTACAGATGGTATTCAGAATGATAGTCAGCTTTATGTATTTCTACCACAAAATACACAGCTGCATCATTTTGAACTAAAATAATGAGAAGTTCTCCAAATTCGATGGACTCATCATTTTTTGACACAAGGAAATGTCCCTTTTTATATGAAGTACCTTTGTACTGTATGTCTGTGGAAACACTAGTATTGTGTTCTGAAAAGCCAAACTCTCTCACTGCCTGTTTAATTGCATCACTGTAAAGGCTGGGATAAAAAGTACAACTGTCTTTGACTTGCAGAAGCTGACTGCAGCCTGGCCCAGCTGAAAGATATGCCTGAAACATTTGATGTCTCTCGGATAACGTTAGGCATATGTTTTTAAAGTTTTTTAAATGCCTTGCACATCTCTTGAAGTAACTGTGCTTACTTTCAAAACGCATGGTCCATACTCTGATCAAGGGGCCGAATTTCAAAATTAGTGCCGGATAATGACGCATGAAATGGTGTTTGGGTTTCAGTGTAGTCTCAGGAAATAAACACTTTCTTGATTCCAAATATTCTTGGATTAAAATATCAAGATAGGCTACTTGGGACAATGAAATCTTTTGTGCACAAATCATGTCAACAACATCTTTAAGCTGCAGAGTTAACTGCCACACATCATCTTCTGGATTTTGGACTTTGTCACCAATTAACACAGGCAGCAACCTTAATAAATTCCAGTTCTGGATAGCTTGACCAGAAAGCTTGGACCCCTCAGAGTTGACAGCAGATGGCTTTGTGAGAGCATCCGATCCCTTGTACTTCAACTGCTTGATGCGTCGGTTCAACAGTTAATATGTAAACCATTTTTTCCCCTTGATGAAGTACTTCAAGTACAGTGCAACATCATAGGATAAGACACCTTCAAATATGTCATGGCCTAAACAAGGTGGGAGACCAGGCTGGCAAACATGAAATGACTCAAGAGCATTGAAAACAGAGTTTACCTTTATGCCTCTACTGCTTTCTCCGTCTTCAGCTTGTAGCAGTGCAGAATTGTACCTTTCAGAGTGCGCTGTGGACCACAAACATTTGGATCATTCTCAAACTCGGTTCTTGAGATTTCACAGTATCTGCAAAAGTACTCAGAACGGCTAAAATTTTCAGTGAACCCACCAATGCTATGTGACCCCAAATTATCTCCTGCAATACAATATAGACCCCCTTTGACTGTTTCACCACCAACAGTTATTCCATTTTTCTCAAGATGTTTTAAATCCTCTAGCATCTCTGAGAAGACTTTAGCAATTCCAAACTGTTTCAGGTCATTCTCTACACACAATAACACAAGGGACATGTGATCGGTATTGGACCGCACATGTGCAGGCAAATTTGCCACAGAAAGATAGACGGCAAGAACTTTGTGTTTTTTCCTAGCTGAGCCAAGGGGATTTACAACTTCGAAGGCATCCTGATAGAGAATAAGCTTGAGGCATCCTGGATTTTCAATGAAAAACTGGTTGGACTTAAAGTTTTGACCATCACGTATGTCACAAAAGTCTTCTGACTGTGTATCACAAGACTGTTGTAACACTGAATTCTTCCATAGATCTGATTCTAGTAAGCTGTGTAAAGTTTGTGTTACAGGTACGTAGTAAGCAAACCTCTCTGTCATATTTTCATCATTTCCTAATTTGACTTTTTTAGGCTCTATGTATTTGAACATTTTATGGAAAGTCTGAGCCCTCAAGTACGTTGTTCGCAGCGGCCCCTGATGACAGGCAGAAAACAGGTCTGAATCCTTCACACAATCAGAGATTTTAGCAATAGCATCATCAGTTAGGCACATTTCATTTTTCAAAAGTGCCTGCAGTTTACTTAAAGTGTAATCCTGTCCCAAATCATGCACATTTTGAATCTCTTCAACGATTGTCTGTATAGTTGAAGCTGGAAGAAGGAGCTGCCCTTGCAATTTTAGGTAGAATAAACAGACATTCCTAAGAAAAGTGTCTTTGAAATCCTGTGGCAAATCACTGCTTTCATTTGTTGTAGCATCATTTGAGCTCTGGGGAACATCTTCACATGCACTGACAGAGGGCTGGGAAACATTTTCCCGGTACTTCTCACTTATACTATCCACTGAACACATTCTGTGTTTTCGTGACATATGAGCAGTAAATGACGATTTAACAGTGAATGTATGTTCACAACCTGTTACTGGGCATGACACAGGTCGCCCCTCCGCTATATGCTCTTTTAGGTGGGAGATAAGCTCTTTGACTGTGTGAAATTGACACTCACACAGCGAAATAGCACACCTAAAATCTCTAAAAATGGCCCCAGCAGTAACAGAGGGTGTAGGTATGTTGTGAACTCGATAGAAATGACTTTTAAAAGCAGCATAGGCACTAAAAGTCCGCTTGCAGTCTGTGCTAACACATTTGAAAAACGCATGGGGCTCGTTCCTGTGGATTTTACAATGCAGCACATAACCCCTCAAGGTTTGTAATGTTTTGCTGCAGAAATGGCAAGTTAACATTTTTTCTAACCTTCCAAAACCACCACTTCACAACAGCATGAAACGAGCGTGAATTCAATATAAAGTAGCTGCTGCTAGGCTAGGACCTAGAAGCTAGATACATGTAAAACCACCACTTAAGCTTATGTTAGCTGGCTAGTTCTACACGTCAAATTTCAGCTCCCACATGGCAACAACTAAATGGAAAAAAGCGAAATGAGAGTTCAGTAAACCCTACCTTACATTATTACTACGACTGACAATTTCTCTCACAGACATAACATTAAGCTATTTCTTTTTTCTTATCGCCCACGTCATGCATTAAAAGTTTAAGAATCAGATTCAGTTTACCTGAACAACAGGCTTTCACAGACTGGGCCCGCGCAGTCAGCTCAGCAGCAGCCTTCAGCCGTTAGGTCAGTGGTCGTCATGGTAACAGCGATATCAGAAACAAACAAACTAGTTCTGCTCGTTCTGCTCAGCAGTGAGTGGACGACGAATGAGCACAGCTAGTTTGAAATTAAAACACAGCCGTTTGTTTTTGCGGAAATGTCAAATTTAAAATGAAAAGCATCAAAAGAATTTAAAATTAAATCACAATGACACAATTCTGTATTTAAAAAAAAAAAACAGACCTATGTAATGGTAGTTAGCTGGTACTAGCTGAGCAGCAGTGCATGGGTACATGGGTAAACTTCACTTCTTAACACCCAAGTAAGCTGCTGGCCGGTGCTCAAACTCAAGGAGCCTAGGCCGTTCTCGGTTGACAATCCATGGAATAGTGTGTCATTTTGAAACCAAGTTGAGCCACCAGCTATGGTGACATGACAGGCTACACCCTGAATTTGTAATAAAATGTAATATGGTTGGCATAGCCTAAACAAACTAGCCTACGCTAGCGAGCCTACTGACAAAAAATGTTATTCTAACACTGCTATGATGTTATTTTAACTATATCACATGTTCTTTTGTATTACAGTTTATCTGTGTTTAAACTACAGTCATTTGTAAATTCTCCAAAAAAATATGATATTTTCAACATATTCTTACTGTCAAATCGACAGTTGCATTTGGGTCGGAGATTAACAACATATTAATGTAAATTACACACTATTTCATTGTTTTTGTATTTACAGTTTTTTTATGTCATGATTTTACATAAATTCACAGTTAATTCTACGGACATTTTTTACAGTGTACCACTACCTAACTCTACCTCATCAAGTGTCTGCCTCCATGGCTGATGACACAGAAGGTGAGGTTTTCTTGATGGCAAATGGTTACATAGCCTGTTAATATGACATGACACATTTAACATAGTTTTTGTTTTTTTTATTTATGTATTTATTTAATCATTGCAGGTTCGTCCACTGCAGAGTTGCAGATACCTGAAAGCCAGGAACGAAGTAGGAATAAGTATCTATTTTTTGGGACATTTTATTTTTGATTATTAATGTTTGTCTATTTTGTTTTTATTTTGTAGTTGAAGATTGCTCATTTAATGCACATTTGCGGATTTGTTCTACAAATCTGTTGAAAAACAAGTCATTAAACGGATGTACTTGTTTACAACAAATACAAATGCTGTTGTATTTTGTTATTTGTCAATTCAACTTCAGTAAACCACCCTTAGTGCTTCACTTTGAATATGAATGTTTCAAATAAATCTGTGATTTTAGTACCCTCTAAGATTAAAAGGTGACAGGGTTGGTGTAAATAACAACTAATACATTGGTTTACCAAGCACATGGGGCCAGAAGTCTAGAGCGGAGCCCCAAAACATTTTTGGCATGTGAGCAAGGATGGATTACTGAATGAGCCTACCGAGTCTTATGCATCTATGTCCAGGGGGACAGTAGTTCATAATCAGTCACTGTATTAATACATAACCTCACTGTATTAATTTATAATATGACATTATAGTGTGAAGTTGTCAATTATCGCCAAGCACAGGTGACTCTGCGTTGTGGGAGGGGGCCCCCAAATCAAATTCTGCTTAGGGCCCCCAAAAGGCTCGGGCCGGCACTGCTTGGGATAATGTGGTATATTACTACAGTAACAGTATTTTATTTTACTTCTTATGTAATATATATATTTTTTTCAATTTTATAAAAGCTTTGTTTAAATGCTGTTGGAACAAATAGTAGTTGATTATAAAGGCAACTTTCTGTTGCAATTTTCTGTGTGTTCTGGACTGGTAACTTGTTAAGCCAACATGTTCTAACATTGCATAAATATTAACTGCAGACACATAGTGGAGAGTTGATTTGGTCTATACCAGACAATTTAGGTAGGCCTAACTAGGCTATTTGATCATGTAGTCTATGTTTGGATCATAGGCATGATGATTCATTCATGGCTTCATAAAATATCAACATCATGTTGCTTTTAGAGTATTCTACCATTGGCCCAAGTAGTGTAAAATAAATCTAAAAAAATTAAATAAAAGTAGAATTGCACATAGCAAGAAGCTGGTCTGAGTGCAGATCTGGCGTTGTGCTCATCTCCCAGTTTTGACAATTTTAATCAAAAAATATTTTGAAAACAATCAATGGTATTATCTTAATATTCTGGCAAGTTTAAAATATGATGGTCGAAAGTGGGCCAGAGGTGGCGATCCGATATCTGGAAATCTGATCTCACTATGGGTTTGTGTTCACAATTTGGTCCCCCTCACTTTCAAAATATCTCCTGCGCCCCTGGTTCAAGGAGTGTCATTAATATATCAGCTGTAGAATGAGGTTTGAGGGCCTGCAGGGCAAGCTGTAATGGCGTTACTGTCGCTTTAAGACCACTGCACCGTTTCGTATGGCCTACTGAACAAGGAAATACTGCACACATATTATTAGAGAGGAGAGGGGAGGAGGGTGAAAGACCACTGTGGCTCGTTTCCTTTTAGTATGTTCACAACTTTGCAACTTTGCAACATTGTCTGTTTTGCCTCCTGAGATCATGAATGCTTCAATCAACAGCTCAAACACTGCCCTCATTCCCAAAGGGGAGATAGCTGGAACTGCCATTCGTGCCCTCTGCTTCCTTTTAGGCATGTGTGGCAACATAACAGTTATCGTGGTCCTTGTGCGCAACTTCAAGAAGAAAGACTTCACCCTGCAACTGATGCTGAACCTGGCGGCCTCGGACATCCTGTGCATGGCAATGCTGCCTGTGTGGATGTTCAACCTTCTCTTGGGCTGGACCGTGGACCTCCATTTGTGCCCATTCTTCGTCTTTGTCACCCACATCGCCATTCACGCCAGTGTGTTTATTGTGACCCTGATGAGCGTGCAGAGGTACGTGATGGTCCTGTACCGTCCGCAGTGGTCCAGACTTGGGGGACGAGGAGAGTGTGTTGTGTTGGTGTTCGTATGGGTACTGGCTGGTGCCCTTGCCTTCTCTCCTGCGGCTACTTACGGTGTCGTCCAGGATGGAACCAGGCAGAAATGTGAGCAGGTCTTTAGATCAGAGGAACAGAAAGTGGGGGTTCTTCTGCTAGAGACTGTGTGTTTTTTCGTTGTGCCATTTAGCACACTAATGGTCTCCTACCTTTGTCTGCACAAGAAGGTTAGCGAAAAATCCATGGGGTCGCATCAGAGGTTGGCCATTCTGGTGACCATGATTGTAGTGACTTTCTTTATTTTCTGCATACCGTATCACATTGTCAATGTGATGACAATGGCTGCCCCTTTGGAAGAACCGGTCCAGTTGGTGCGGAGGGTCGCCTACAGGGGACCCAGACGAGTGACTCAGGGAATTGCGTACCTCAACAGCTGTGTCAATCCTCTGCTGTATGCCTTCAACTATCGCAGCCTCCGGGCTGAAAACTCAGGGACTGATATCAACACCCCACAGACCTCCAATGACTTCTCCTGAACCTCTGCTCACAGTTCTCAGGTCTAGTTACATTATAACGTTTAAATTAATCTTTAAATTGTAAACCTGTAACTTGCCTAGTGGGTATAAAGAAGAAAATTTTTTCATGACTGAAATTTGAGATCAGATGGAAATAAAAACCAAAAATAACAATTTTAGACTTATCAGTTCAGTTAAGTCATTAAAAAAGACACAAAACTGTTTTGTGAAAATTTGCATGATATGTGTGAGTTTTGGTGTAGGTTGTTGAAGTTAAACTGAAGAGGTCACACAAGTATTTACATTATGTCTGTAATTTTTCATTCAGACACGCAGCATCCATTCTTACAAAAAATGCTTTTCTTTTGTCTCTGACAGGGGCTAGGGTTAGAACGCTGAACGCTGGGATTGAACCTGCGTCATCAGATTTGCAATCCTCATCGTTACTCTGCTCTACCATAGGCATGCTGAAATCTGTAGTGTTGTTGGAGAAATTGTAAATCAAATGTATCTGTTTGTGTATGTTGACAATTAAGAAAAGTTATTGCATTGCTTTTAAAACATATAAGTGTTCTGTTTATTATTCTGTTTTAATTCACAAGCATGAACCTTATGTTCTGTTTATAATTCCGCTTTTAGTTTGCCATGCAGATAAGCTAAGTTGTAAAGATAAACTGAGTTGCACAACTTACAGTTGTGCAAATCAAGCGTACAGAGGAATGGAAAGAAATTGAGCTTTCTCGGAAGGTCTAGCTTTTTCGGAAGGTTTTAGGCCATTCAAGAGAAATGCGGCTTTAGTTTAAACTAGATGTACCGCAGAGCGGTACAAAATATGACCGCCGCCCAGTCCAGCACATTTTTTCCACAAAAAGAAATCACGCTGAAAGGCCTATATGATTCTAACTGTCTCACTAAATTGCATTATCCACACTCAATTCTCACTGGTATCTGCTAGACAACAAGTACCAAAACATGATTAGTTCATAGATTTCACATGTAAAATTCATTTTATACAACCCCACCTCCATCTTGCCTGTTCATAATTATGAGAAATTCTTGATTGTTTGTGTTATGTTTATGTTATGTGTGTGGGTGTGTGTGTGTGTGTGTGTGCGTGCTTGTGTGTGTGCCTGCGTATGTGCCTGTGCATGGAAGCGTACATATGTCTACTGTGTGAGTATGTGTCATACGCAGTGCCGGCCCAAGCCTTTTGGGGGCCCTAAGCAGAATTTGATTTGGGGGCCCCCTCCCACAACGCAGTCACCTGTGCTTGGTGATAATTGACAACTTCACACTATAATGTCATATTATAAATTAATACAGTGAGGTTATGTATTAATACAGCGACTGATTATGAACTACTGTCCCCTTGGACACAGATGCATAAGGACCCTCTCCCCCTACCCTCTTTGTGCAAATGTGGGTACAAACGTGTGTGTGTGTGTGTGTGTGGGGGGGGGGGGGGTGGGTGGGGGGGGGGGGGTTAGATGTGATTTCCTGTATTCTGGTGCATTTTTGGGATGGTCAGCTGGAGAAGGGCAGTACCTAAATTTGTTCAGATTCATAGCCTTTTGCTTTTTGACTTATTGGTAGTGAATTCACACAACTACTTGGGGTTCAGGGTCCCTTGACCTCTTGGGCTCGGTAGGCTCATTCAGTAATCCATCCTTGCTCACATGCCAAAAATGTTTTGGGGCTCCAATCTAGACTTCTGGCCCCATGTGCTTGGTAAACCAATGTATTAATATAGTTGTTATTTACACCAACCCTGTCACCTTTTAATCTTAGAGGGTACTAAAATCACAGATTTATTTGAAACATTCATATTCAAAGTGAAGCACTAAGGGTGGTTTACTGAAGTTGAATTGACAAATAACAAAATACAACAGCATTTGTATTTGTTGTAAACAAGTACATCAGTTTAATGACTTGTTTTTCATCAGATTTGCTGAACAAATCCGCAAATGTGCATTAAATGAGCAATTTTCAACTACAAAATAAAAACAAAATAGACAAACATTAATAATCAAAAATAAAATGTCCCAAAAAATAGATAATTATTCCTACTTCGTTCCTGGTTTTTAGGCATCTGCAACTCTGCAGTGGACGAATCTGCAATGATTAAATAAATACATAAATAAATAAAAAATGTGTCGTGTCATATTAACAGGCTATGTAACCATTTGCCATCAAGAAAACCTCACCTTCTGGTAGGTAGAGTTAGGTAGAGGTAGAGATGTGCTCCAAAGGACTTCAACAGTGTCTCTGGAAAAAAAAAATATTGCATAAGTGCATAGTTGATCGAGCAGAATGAGTTTATTTTGCTATCATTACTTACACTCAAATAACAAGCAATTCCACATGTAACAATTCATATTCTATTGGCAAATGAGGCATACTCAAAAGAGTATACTTAATTGCAGTATGGTGAACGCTTAACATGGTGATCTACTGCAGCCTAAATATTAGGGTAGCACCGCTACATCACTTGCCACTATCTTAATCAAATGTAAATTTATTTTCATCACAGAAGTCTCCCCACCCAACATGGTATATTTTCTCAAACACTACCATCTCTCTCCAAAGATCTTAGAGCAGAGCGGACGTACTGTTCCATCTTTGCCTATGAAGCTGGAACGTTACCGATGCCCAGAGTCGCGCTAGTCAGTGGGTTGGGTTGGGACTGGGAGCCTGGGCTTAGTCTGTTGTTGCTATCAGACTTACCACTATGTCACATATTATAGAGCAGTAATAAACTATCAACACTTTCAGGTGCGAAATCAGAAACAATCCCTCTGTGGTAAATTTGCCTTCAGCTACGTTTTCATGTAGCTACTGTAGTGCTAATGTCCACTTCAGTCAGCTAGCTAACTTTAATTTACGACATAATAAGCCCACCTAGAGCTAGGGTACATGCTTGATTGAACATCCAAAACAATCCCAATATCCTTGACATCTGAAATACATCTAGATAAATATATATTAATGGGAGACATTTCTCTGTTGATGGCGGAGATTTAGCTCTGGTGATGGCTTATATTAGATCATGACAGCTAGCTAGCTACCTCAAGCACAAAACATACTGTAAATAATCATGCAAAACATACCTGTATCTTGCTCGTTTTTCTCCTCCTCTGTCATTTTCTTCGTTCTGTTTTCGGCACCAGAGAGATACGTCCTTTTTTGTGACTTGTCCTTAACATTACCGTCTCTTCCGATTGTTGAACTTGATGCAGTGTCTGCACGAATTGTATATGCACCCGAGGTGTCTACTTTATGCGCGTGACTCAAAGGCTGGCAGACACAGTAGCAGTAGGCAGGCATATTGATCATGAAATCATAATTTTCTTGATTTGAATGATAATTGTTTAATTTATTCATTCATTGATGTCACTTGTTTACGTTATTTATTATGTAAAAAAAAAAAAAAAAACTCGATTGGGGGCCCCCTGGTGGCCAGGAGGCCCCAAGCAGCCGCTTAGTTCGCTTATGCCTCGGGCCGGCCCTGGTCATACGTATGATTACTGTGAATGTGTGTGTGTGTGTGTATCTGTTTGTGCACATGTGTGCACATGAACTGGGTTAACATGACCCCTGGAGGCAAATATACGGAAAAAATGGTCATCCTAGGCCCTACAGTTCTCAAGATATTCACAGAGAACTGTGTCTGGCCTACCCTCCTTTCGGGGGGTCCAGTCCAGCGGGGGGGCTACAGATCAAAACGAAAAATGACGGTTCCATGCTATCCATGTGGGGGTACATGCCCACCAAGTTTTGTGTACCCCGGTCTTTCAGTGTCCCGGGAATCCTTGTTGGTGTACGTCACTAAATGTACACATAAATTGTTTTATTGTAAGGCCCCCCATGAACGAAAGTACACAAAACTTGGCATGCATTCGGAGGGTGTCATAATGATCCTACAATTTCAATTTCGTGCAGTTTTGACCATGTCAGCCAGAGATATTGTGATGAAAACACCTAATTTTTTGCTTTTTAATTTTTAACTAGGTGGCGCTATACATGAAATAAGTGGTAATGGGATGGGTTGACATGGCCCCTTGAGATCAACATACAAAAAAAAGGTGGACCTCCTAGGCCCTACGGTTCTCGAGATATTCACAGAAAACTGTCTCCGGCCACCTACAGGCCAGTTGGTGTATAGTAACATAAATTCATTTATTGTGTGGCCCCCCATGAACGGAATTCCACGAAACTTGGCGTGCATTCAGAGGGTGTCATAATGATCCTACACTTCCAATTTCGTGCAGTTTTGACTATGTTAGGTCACAGATACCTGCGATTACAACACCTCATTTTTACTTTTTTGTGTTTAACTAGGTGGCGCTATACATGAAATGAGTGGTTATGGAATGGGTTGACATGGCCCCTTGAGATCAACATACAAAAAAAAAATGGTCCTCCTAAACCTTACGGTTCTCGAGATATTCACAGAAAACTGTGTCTGCCCTACCCTCCTTTCGGGGGGTGCAGTCCAGCGGGGGGGCTACAGATCAAAACGAAAAACGATGGTTCCATGCTATCCATGTGGGGTTACATGCCCACCAAGTTTCGTCTACCCCGGTCTTTCAGTGTCCCGGGAATCATTGACAGAAATTTGGACATGCGAAAAATAAAAAAAATAAAAAATAAATAAATAAAAAAAATCTGACTAAACCTATATGACCGCCGCTTCGCTGCGCGGCGGTCATAATTATGTTAACTGTCACATTTTAATTGTGTAACTTGAACATAAAAGGAAGCTTAGGCTACATGCAGAACATATCAAAGTTTCGGTACGAACCACTGTTTTGTATCGTTCTCTCTCTTGCAAAGATAATACAATTGTATTGTTCTTTTGGATCACTGGCTCCTGTCTTTTTTGCGTCAAAGCATACTAAAATATCCAACAACCCAGATAGCAAGAGGCTGGCGGACCACATTGGGGGCATAGCTGGCGGTCCGCTGGCATTTTACTCATCGGTTCTCCAGCGGTCCACTGGCGGGTTGCAGACAAATTGCCCAATATTTTGTCTAAAATCTTTTTCATTTGTTCAGTTATACTCCATTTATCATTTGATCAACTTTTCTTAATATTCATGACAAGTTACATTTAAAGAGACTAGTGCAGTGCCCGTTCAAACATGCTATTCCTGTAGCCCAATTACATGCCTGCAGGTAGGCCTGCTTTAAAAATAGGATGATAGGGAAAAACATAATTCCAGGTAAGCATTCAATAATGAATACAGATTATATAATAATATAATAAATGTGAAGTGAGCAGAATTTAAGAATGGCAGCATGTGAAAATTTTTACAAATCAAAATGACATAATCCTAACAGCTGTTTTGAGTCAAGGCTATATGCTTAGCCTATTGAATAACTTTTGTGGAACGATGCATCATCATATGAAATTTGCAACGGTGTGACTCAAAAACAGTCTCTGGTGGCCTATAAGTGACATCACACTGTCTGCCACTGCTTGTCGCTGGTTATGCTTTGCATGTGTGGGATTCTGAGACGTTCTTTAATTCGGGACCATTATCACTCGTTTTTAATTTAGGACCTTGCAGTTGGAATTGTCGTTTGCTTATTCAAAGTCTAAAGACAGTCCAAAGTAGCCTGGGCTATTATAATGTTCATATATATACATATTATAATGTGTCCGTTTATTGCACATCACTTTTTATGTCATTTTGAAGAGCCACTGCATACCTGTGTGTGTTGGCGTGTTGTTGCAAAATCTGCTGAGTCATTTTATGCAAGCAAACCGCATACAGGGGGTCTTTATTGTTAAGGTCAGACATGTTAACACATCTTGTACTCGCACTCGCAAATGTAGCCTACACTGATCCAGTTCTGCCAAAGCCCTGCTTCTATCCTCACTGGTAGCTTACAGTACAGTGCTGTGTGGGAGGGGGAGTGGCTAGTGGCGAAAGCCAATGTGTGCTTATTTTACCGATATATTTAAGAATATCTTTTGCATTTCTTATTCAAACAACGTCAAATTTGCACTGCACTCATGCCCGTAGCAAGACACCTGCCAAGTTTGAAATCAGTCTGACAAATGCGTGCCACAGACACACAGATGGTGGCTCAATGGCGGACCACAAGTGGCACGCCACCGGCGGCATACTGTACCACCAGCGGTCTATGGCAAGCGATTTTATCATTTACCCGCTAAGTTTGACTATCTGGAATTAACATTGTAGATATCAACAACGTCTTTCTGACTAGTCGCAATTACATTTTGGATAGTTGGACTTGTCATTCAAGATATCTGTAACGTAATTGTGACTAGTCGAAACGTCAGATAGAGATATCTGTAATTTAGTTTTGACTAGGCAAAACTGAATTACAGATATCTGTCATCACGTCATTGAAAACAACATTCAACTCGTCACTCGTCTTAAATGGCAATTGCAGATATCTTTAAAGGAACCATATGTAAGAAATGTATTTCAATTAATCATAAAATGGCCCTGATATGTCACTAGACATTAAGAAATCATGTTCATTTCAAATACTTATATCACTGACAACAGTAGTCCGGCCAGGATATTGTCATTTAAAAAGTGAAGTTGCAGCCCTCAACTGATGTTGATGTTGTGTTTTTTCATGTCATGTTGTGTTTTGGCCTGATGCGCCACCCTCCACCTATCTACTAATCACAAAATCAGTAGTGTTTCGGCATCCTGGTTGGTAACCTCAAGTCAGGGGGGAGGGGGAGGGGATACACCGTTCTACAGTAATTTGAAAGTGATTGCAGTACCAGTTTTGGCCACAATCTTACATATGGTTCCTTTAATTCAGTTTTGACTAGGCAGAATGAAAGGTGAAGATATCTTAAATGTCATTATGACTAGTGCAAATTATTGTGCAAGACGTTGCTCTTTAGTTCCGTAGCAGAGCCTACTTATTAGACATTCTCTGTCAGCTAATTTCCCCTCCCCAACATAATCGAAGAAAAATGGGCTTATTTCTTTATTTCTATGAATGGAAGAAGAATAAGCAGTCATGGCTGTAATGTCTTGTTGACATCTAAAATAACTAAAACTCAGGGACACCGTGCAGGTTTATTAGACTCTCACGTTATCAACTGGCTTGATCTCTGTTTCGTAGCCTACATAAATTAGTAGGCCTAGGCTACTAAATGCACCAGCACCATCTAAAGGAAATTCCATTCATAATTGTAGATAACTGAGTTGTAGATATCCGTAATGATAAACCCCATAGAAATGAATGGCAAATGTGGCGTAATTTGTCCTAGGAAGAATGTCTTTGTGGATATCTGAAATGACAATTATGGATAGGAAGAATTCAATTGCGGATATCTAAAATGTTCGTTTTGACTAGGCAAAACTGAATTAGATATCTGCAATACATATCCAGTCTAGCGGGTAAATGTTAAAATCGCTTGCCATAGTGGTCCGCTATCTGCCAATCTGATTTTGCTATCTGTGTTCATGAACTATTTTTTTTAACAACAGCATGTTTAGTTCTAAAACAGGCTACCCAAATAATGCCTCTTTATGAGTAGTCTATGGCAGTTTATTGGATAAGCCTAAACTTTATTGAAAGGAAATTGATTTTGCATAGCAGTATAGGCTGCATTTCTTGCTGCAGTTTGTTAAAACCAACTGAACACACATAAATTCAAACGCTGAACACTAGGCTATTCAAACATAATACCCTAGTTCTTATTCATTATGACCGCCACGGAGCGAAGCGGCGGTCATATAGGTTTAGTCAGATTTTTTTTATTTTTTTTTTCGCATGTCCAAATTTCCGTCAAGGATTCCCGGGACACTGAAAGACCGGGGTAGACGAAACTTGGTGGGCATGTAACCCCATATGGATAGCATGGAACCATCGTTTTTCATTTTGATCTGTAGCCCCCCCGCTGGACTGCACCCCCCGAAAGGAGGGTAGGGCAGACACAGTTTTCTGTGAATATCTCGAGAACCGTAAGGTTTAGGAGGACCTTTTTTTTTTGTATGTTGATCTCAAGGGGCCATGTCAACCCATTCCATAACCACTCATTTAATGTATAGCGCCACCTAGTTAAACACAAAAAAGTAAAAATGAGGTGTTATAATCGCAGGTATCTGTGACCTAACATAGTCAAAACTGCACGAAATTGGAAGTGTAGGATCATTATGACACCCTCTGAATGCACGCCAAGTTTCGTGGAATTCCGTTCATGGGGGGCCACACAATAAATGAATTTATGTTACTATACACCAACTGGCCTGTAGGTGGCCGGAGACAGTTTTCTGTGAATATCTCGAGAACCGTAGGGCCTAGGAGGTCCACCTTTTTTTTGTATGTTGGTCTTAAAGGAACACGCCACCCAAAATCAGTAGTAATATATGTTCTTACCTTAACTTTCACGAGTTGAGTCGTACCTCTCCCGCGTCGGTATGTGCACTCAAACGCTCTGGCGCGCGGCGCGAATGTGTTAGCATGTTGCTATGCTAGCGGGCTCTGCCGTGGCCGTAGAGAGAGTAAGATGGCATTAATCAAACACATCCACGTTTTCCCTACTTAAATACAGTTGCACAAGTAGTTGATTAAAAATGTTAGGGTACACAACATGAAATGTGACGATTTTCCAAGCGAATAAACAGGAGAACTACAATGTCTGGTGCAATAGCACTTGGGAGTACTTCGACCTAGGTAGTAATATTAATTAACACCTAATAGTAGATCCTATCCACCACAGAGTTTAGAATCCATGCTTGATCGACCCCTCAGCCTCCCCCTCCCCTCTGAGCGAGAGAGAGGCACACACACTAGAGATTATTTCAACCATAACTGCATAGCAAAACTTAATCCATCCATCAGCAAAGTTTTTTGACCAATTTTCAAAACCGCACCCGCCCGCCATCTGCTGTGTTTATAATGTATATGGGATGTTTTTAATGTAGCCTATATGGGATGCGGCGCTGCTGACGTGAGGCTAGAAAGTTCTTGCCTGTTCTTTCTAGAAAGACTGATCCAATGCAGCAAATATATTAAAAGGCTAAAGTCCTACATTGGCTATGTTGTAGCCAATGTAGGACTTTTTTTTATGTTGATCTTAAGGGGCCATGTCAACCCATTCCATAACCACTTATTTCATGTATAGCGCCACCTAGTTAAACACAAAAAAGTAAAAATGAGGTGTTGTAATCGCAGGTATCTGTAACCTAACATAGACAAAACTGCACGAAATTGGAAGTGTAGGATCATTATGACACCCTCTGAATGCACACCAAGTTTCGTGGAATTCCGTTGATGGGGGGCCACACAATAAATTAATTTCTGTTACTGTACACCAGTGGTCCCCAAACTTTTTCTTCCGAGGGCCAGCTTACTATGCCTGGCTCTAAGAGAGGGCCAGAGACTCGTATATCAGTAACCATAAATAGCTTAGTGCTGTGAACAACAGCAGTCTACCTTAGTTGAATATTCCATTACATTTAATCTATAGGCTATTGCAATTTAATACCATTGTTAGCTGTGTTTATATTGCCATCATGCCATATCAGTGTAAAATGTAACTCAAATTAAATAATACTAATAAAAAGACTTTTGCATTACCTGAACACTCACCTGAACTTGTGACCTCTTTGTAGGCCTATGAACATTTGAAAGAGTGAATACAAAATAGAAATAATTATCCCAGAAAGTCCCAGAAATATGACTTGAATAGAAGTTAGTTAGTTATTAACAATTAATTGATAAACTTGTACAATACTTTGAGCACTGATACAGTCAGCATAGGCCTCGTACATTGTTTGCAGGTAGGCCTACATTTCATTCCGTTTTTGATGGCAAACGCGAAACAGCGCCAAAATAACCACCAGTGGATAAAAAGAGTATTACATGTGTACTGTTAAGACTCGCCATAGAGAATGAATGGGGGAAATTGCGGAGGTTATAGTTTGACGATGTCGTACTCCCGTGCCGGCCGGTTGCTATATACCACGGACATGTTTTGGGGGGCCACCCAAAATGAGGTGGCGGGCCGTAGTTTGGGGACCACTGCTGTACACCAACTGGCCTGTAGGTGACCGGAGACAGTTTTCTGTGAATATCTCGAGAACCGTAGGGCCTAGGAGGACCACCTTTTTTTGTATGTTGGTCTTAAGGGGCCATGTCAACCCATCCCATTACCACTTATTTCATGTATAGCGCCACCTAGTTAATCCTGTTGTTAATCACAATATCTCTGGCTGACATGGTCAAAACTGCACAAAATTGAAAGTGTAGGATCATTATGACACCCTCCGAATGCATGCTAAGTTTCGTGAACTTTCGTTCATGGGGGGCCTTACAATAAAATAATTTATGTGTACATTTAGTGACCGTACACCAAGTTTTCTGTGAATATCTTGAGAACCGTAGGGCCTAGGATGACCAATTTTTTGCGTATGTTTGCCTCCAAGGGTCATGTTATCCCATTCCATATGCACACATGTGCATAAACAGATACACACGCACACACCTACATTCACAGTAATCATACGTATGACACATACTCACACAGTAGACATATGTACGCATGCATGCACATGCACACACACAGGCACATACGCACGCACACACACAAGCACGCACACACACACACATAAACATAAACATGTACAATCACACAATTCAAGAATTTCTCAGAATTATGAACAAGCAAGATGGGGGTGGGGTTGTATAAAATGAATTTTTCATGTGAAATCTATGAACTAATCATGTTTTGGTACTTGTTGTCAGCAGATACCAGTGAGAATTGAGTGTGCATAATGCAATTTGGTGAGACTCTCCTGTGGCCACTTATAGCGTCATTCAGGATGGAACCAGGCAGATATGTGAGCAGGTCTTTAGATCTGAGGAACAGAAAGTGGGGGTTCTTACCTTTGTCTGCACAAGAAAGTTAGCAAAAATCCATGGGGTCGCATCAAAGGTTGGCCATTCTGGTGACCATGATCGTGGTGACTTTCTTTATACTCTATATACCGTATCACATTGTCAATGTGATGACAATGGTTGCCCCCATGGAAGAACCAGTCCAGTTGGTGCGGAAGGTCGCCTACAGGGGACCCAGACGAGTGGTTCAGGGAATCGTTTACCTCAACAGCTGTGTCAATCCTCTGCTGTATGCCTCTAACTATCGCAGCCTTCGGTCTTTAGGGACTGAGATCAACACCACACAGTCTTCCACTGACGCTGTCAGTTCTCAGGTCTAGTTACATGATAACTTTTAAATTAATCTTTCAATTATAAACTTGTAACTTTACTGTACCTTTTTTACGCTGTGACTCAAACTCAAACTGGACTTAAACACAGCATAGTGCTTAGAGTAAAACTGTACATATTTTGAACTTCATACCGGAGTGTCACTCATGTCAGACAAAGGCATGGCCTCCCTTTGGTATCATGGGTCGGTGGTAGTGGTTAAGGACCTGGTCTAGCATGCAGTAGTCTGAAACTTGTGGGTTCAATTCCTGGCTTCCACCGTTATGCCCTTGAGCAAGACACTTAACCCCAAGTTGCTCCAGGGACAATGTAAACCCTTGTAATATAGATGACATATGTAAGTCACTGTATCTGCTAAATGAATAAATGTAAATGTAATGGATAGTGATGCAAATCTTTTGGTATAAAGAGGAAATATTCTGATTATCCTCCAAGATGTAGCTTTTTTTCACGACTGTTCATTTGTAAACTGTGTAAACTGAAGACTGCTATTATTGTAGTGTTTTTTTTTTTTTTTGCTGCAGGACTTATAGGCATGGGTGTTCTGTGTCTTATTGGTTTTGACGGAGAGTGCATTAGTGGCCAAGTTAGCTTTGTAAATGCAACTGCATAAAACTTTCTCACCTATGGTTGCTATCAGCCTGAAAGCCAAAAATAAGTTTCACACTTCACACTAAAGTGATCTGTTATTTTTATTTATTTGTTTATTTAAAAGGGACTCATCTACTGTAGATCTGCAGCTCCTTGGCAGGTCAGCACATCACCATATGTTAAAAGAAAGAAAACAATAAGTACAGTGCAAAGAGGGGGGCAAATGGGTTTCTAGAATATAATATAATAAGGCCAGTACCAAGGATGAGAGACTAGCTATTCATGATTACAGATTTGCTTATTTTTTAATCCATCTCTTAAATTTGGTTTTAAAGGTTAGATTAGCTGGTGTTTTCTCTTAGATTATTAGGAAGGCTGTTCCAATAATTTGAGGCCCACACTGAGAAGACCGTTTGCCCAAACTTACTGCGTCTATGACAGTCTTCCCTTGTGGTTGCCCCAGTTGCCCTGCCACTGCTGTTCTTCTGCTTTATGAACAGTGGGGGAGGTGCAAGCCCATGTAATATTTAAAAAATGAGACAGGCATCTAGAAAGTGGAGAAAACTGTCAAAATTAAATAAGTTTTACTTAGTTATGATATGTCAGTGGTGATAGCTGATAGGTTTTTGATGTAGTGTTTTTAAGGTCTGCTTATAAAGGGTTTGCCAGCTTGAAACAGTATGTATGAAACAGTGAAACAGTAAGGTCATGGCATGTATAAAACATTTGACTGCCTTTGTTGTTAAATATGGCCATATGTGTTTAAAGTTAGCCGGATTAAATGTAATAGTATTAGCGACCTTTTTAACATGCTTTTTAAAGTTAAATTAGAATCTAAGATGATATGAAGGTATTTAAAATCAGACACAACCATGAGCTTTTCTCCTTCAATAAAAACATAAGGGTTCTGTGCACTTGTGGATTTCAGAGAGAACACACAGTTAATGTTCAGGTGTAGATTTCTTTACCCAGTCAGTAACATGGACCAATGCTTCAGTTATTTAGCCTGCTGTTTGTTTTTTGCATGCACCTAAGACAACTGTATCTTCGATGGACAGACTGATGGATGGACAGACTGTGGATGGACAGACTGTGTACATGCTAAACAAGATAGGGCCCAATACTGACCCCTGGAGTACACTAATATTACAGTTGAGGTATGAAGAATAAAAATTACCAACGTGTGTACACTTTGTTTCCTGTTGGTTAAATAAGAATCCATCCATTTTATAGCATCTACTGAGAAAAAAAGATAATTTTGCTAAAAGTCTGGTCTGGTGATTCACAGTGTCTAAAGCCTTCTTTAAGACCAAAAACATTACTCTTACTACACCGCCTTCATCTCCTTGGATTTTAGGCTTTCAAGGAGGAAACACTATTTCTGTAGAGTGGTTTGTGCGAAATCCAAATTGCATAGGATGTAAAGGGGTAAGGCCCAAATTTACTGTAGGTGTGCTGTCAGCTGTTCTGCCACCCATTTTTCCGCCACCTTGGATATCACTGATAAAATAATGGATCTGTAATTTGACACCATTGTTTTCTCACCAGACTTATAGATTGGAGATACCACTGCTATAGGCTATTTTTCAGGTGCTTGAAAAAATACTTTTGTGATTTCAAAAATGTGGTATCCAAACCATATGCATCATTTGTTTTGAGTGTCTTAGAGAGATCATTTTTATCACTTCTGATTCAGATATTTCCGTTATTTGAAAGGTTTAGTCTCATCAATGGGGATAGATGGTATAGTTTCAGTTAGGATGCCTTGAGATAACTCCTCGACTGACTTCATAAAGAAATCATTAAATGTACTAGCCTGACATAGCCATACTCAATTCTACTCAGAATATGAGTCTGATACTGCTCCATTGGGACGTAATTATGGGGCATGTTTCAACCAACAGGGGGGGGGGGGGGGGGTTATTGTGCCGTCAATATCTCCTACAACACTCATTAGCGAAATCTAAGAGTTCTGGTGTTATTTCATTTGCTAAACAAAATATGAATGCCATATACAGTACATTTACATACGTTTAATTTAGCAGACACCTTTGTCCAAAGTGACTAACATATGTCAACTATATTACAAGGGATTACATTGTCTCCGGAGCAACTTGGGGTGAAGTGCCTTGCTCAAGGGCACAGTGGTGGAAGCCGGAAATAGAACCCACAACTTTTCATGCTACTGCATGCAAGCCCAGCTCATTAACCATTACACTATATTGTCAAATTGATCCATCAATCAGATAAGTGAACAATTATTAATCTAAAAGGTCACTCTGGCACTTATAAAAAATAATAGCGCTTGACTCTGGCATTTATAAAAATAATAGCACTTGGCTGTGGCATTATAAAAATAGTTGCACTTCTAAGACAAACAAACCCTAATGGTAGCCCGTCTCAGAAGCAAACACAGAGACACTGGTTACGGCTGCCAGTCGAGTCAAGGCGCTTCGACCCCCCATAATAAAAGAGGGGGGCATGAACAGACCCTGGCTTGACTAAGACTACGTTTACACGAAGCAGGGTATTTTCCTAAACAAATATCTGGCCATCTACGTTTGCAAATAAAACTGCATTTACACGAGACTGTTTTTTTTTTAAATGTGTTTACACGAACCCGTGTACATACATGCTGTCATGAGCACGCCAAACCACAGTGGCAGTCTAACGATAAGCTCAAGCTCACATTAACCAATCAGAACCCTGAAAAGTCGCATGAGAACATGTAAATGTAAACATTGGTCGCACATTTGGTGTACTTCTGTCGCATACTGTGACGTTGGCTGCCCAAAACTCCGTTTACCACAGTTTAGAACCAAACGCATAAACTGAGTTTTAAAAAAAAAAAAAACACTTTGGCCGGAGTTTTTTTGGACAACCGTTTTACGGGGCGAATTCTCCGTTTGCGTCTAAATGAAAGGCTCAAACGTAGGGAAATGTCTTCGTTTATAAAAAATACACATGCTCGTGTAAACGGGGTCTAAAGCAAACACTGACGGTAGCCCAGGTGGGCACCGTCTAAGACATAGAGGGAGGGGTGGACTTCAGAGGCATTCTAGAATGTCCACAAGTTCCTGATTTGCAGCATATTCTATTTTGCCACCTGAGATCATGAATGTAGTAATATGACAACTAGAGACTATATACAGTAACGTATAGCTACATAATGTCTCTCTCTCTCTCTATATATATATACAGCGGAGAAAATAAGTATTGAACACGTCAACATTTTTTTCAGTAAGTATACTTCCAGAGAGGCTATTCGCATAAAATTTTCTACAGACATTAGTATTAACTTAGGTAATCCAGACATATTAAAAAATCCAAACATGAATGTCCCTAAGTAGAGTTATGAGTAAAAAAGTGGAATGCCACAGGAAAAAAGTATTGAACACGCCTACTGAAATGTCTTAAATACTTTGTAGAAAACCCTTTATTTGTAATGAGAGCTTCAAGGCATTTCCTCTATGACGAAGCTAATCAGTCGCAGTATTCAGGTGTGATTTTGGCCCATTCTTTTAAACAGATAGTCTTTTAATATTGAAGATTCCAGGGGTCCCTCTTGTAAATCCTGATCTTTAGGTAACTTCCAAAACTGCTCAATTGGATTTAAGTCAGGGCCTGAATTTCCTTTCTCTGAAACCAATTGAGAGTTTCCTTTGCTGAATGCTTTGGATCATTGTCCTGCTGGAAGGTCTAGGCATGTCTCATCCTCATTGTTCTGGTGGATGGCAAGATTCTCCCAGAAAAAAATGGCTCCATTCATCATTTCTTCAACTGTATGAAGTCTGCCAGTACCATGAGATGAACAAACAGCCCCACACCGTGATGCCTCCACCTCCAAACTTCACTGGTTGGTATGGTATTTTTAGGGTGATGCACAGTGCCATTTCTCCTCCAAATATAGTGTGTAGTATGACATCCAAAGAGTTACATTTTGCTCTCACCTGACCAGAATACATTCTCTTAGTATTTCATAGGCTTGTCCAAATGTTGTGTAGCAAACATTCAATGAGCTTCGACATGTTTTTCTTCAGTAATAGAGTCATGTGGGGTGAGCGTGCATAGAGGCCATGGCGGTGGAGTGCATTACCTATGATTTTCTCTGTAACAATTGAACCGGCTGCCTCCAAGTCTTTCTGGAGTGGTCCTTGGCTCTTAGACTACACTTCTGACTATCCTTCTGACTTCCTGGTCAGAAATCTTGTGAGGAGATCCTGTGCATGGCCGATTGATGATGCAGTGATGTTCCTTCCACTTGCAGATAATGGCTCCAATACTGCTTACTGGATGATTCTGAAGTTTTGAAATGCATCTGTAACCAGTTCAATTGATATGTTTTGCAACAATAATGTTGCAAAGGTCTTGGAAGAGCTCTTTGCTTTTACCCATCATGACATGTTTCTTGTGTGACAACTTGGTAACGAAAAACCTTTTTATAGCTCATCAATATGTACTAACCCAGCTTACATTAATTTGCACAGATAGGAGGGATAATTACTCTCTAACTATGTATAGATTCCAGCTCGTTCCTTGCCATTCCTTGCCTTTGTGTACTGTTTTTTCTTAGTGTGTTCAATACTTTTTCCCTGTGCCATTCCACTTTTTTACTCATAACTCTACTTATGAACATTAATGTTTGGATTTTTATATGTGTGGATTACCTAAGTTAATACTAATGTCTGGTGAAAATTTCAGGCAAATAGCCTCACTGGAAGTATACTTACTGAACAAAATGTTGACGTGTTCAATATTTATTTTCCCCGCTGTATATATATACACAGCAACAAACAGACAAACATGAGTAAAAGGGGCGGGACTGGTGCAGCTAAACAGCTTTTTTTGACACCTTCCGAAACGCATATGCAACTGCAGTCCCAAAGCTAATATTAGATGAGTAAGCTACACACATCTTGATGAGATGTACTGTGCACCAGTAGGCTTTGTATGTATGTGCAATGTCTGTTACCCTAGATGCACACAGTTGAGTAGATTACTGCATGGGGTAAATACAGTGGGGCAAAAAGTATTTAGTCAGCCACCAATTGTGCAAGTTCTCCCACTTAAAAAGTTGAGAGGCCTGTAATTTTCATCATAGGTATACCTCAACTATGAGAGACAAAATGAGAAAAAAATCCAGAAAATCACATTGTCTGATTTTTAAAGAATTTATTGGTAAATTCCTCGATAAAAATAAGTATTTGGTCACCTACAAACAAGCAAGATTTCTGGCTCTCACAGACCTGTAACTTCTTCTTTAAGAGGCTCCTCTGTCCTCCACTCGTATTAATGGCACCTGTTTGAACTCGTTATCAGTATAAAAGACACCTGTCCACAACCTCAAACAGTCACACTCCAAACTCCACTATGGCCAAGACCAAAGAGCTGTCAAAGGACACCAGAAACAAAATTGTAGACCTGCACCAGGCTGGGAAGCCTGAATCTGCAATAGGTAAGCAGCTTGGTGTGAAAAAATCAACTGTGAGAGCAATTATTAGAAAATGGAAGACATACAAGACCACTGATAATCTCCCTCAATCTGGGGCTCCACACAAGATTTCAAATCAAAATGATCAAGCATCTAGGGGTCAAAATGATCACAAGAACGGTGAGCAAAAATCCCAGAACCACACGGGGGGACCTAGTGAATGACCTGCAAAGAGCTGGGACCAAAGTAACAAAGGCTACCATCAGTAACTGCGCCGCCAGGGACTCAAATCCTGCAGTGCCAGACGTGTCCCCCTGCTTAAGCCAGTACATTGGGTTGGGAGAATTATGGTCAGATGAAACCAAAATAGAACTTTTTGGTAAAAGCTCAACTTGTCGTGTTTGGAGGAGAAAGAATGCTGAGTTGCATCCAAAGAACACCATACCTACTGTGAAGCATGGGGTGGAAACATCATGCTTTGGGGCTGTTTTTCTGCAAAGGGACCAGGACGACTGATCCATGTAAAGGAAAGAATGAATGGGGCCATGAATCGTGAGATTTTGAGTGAAAACCTCCTTCCATCAGCAAGGGCATTGAAGATGAAACGTGGCTGGGTCTTTCAGCATGACGATGATCCCAAACACACCGCCCAGGCAACAAAGGAGTGGCTTCGTAAGAAGCATTTCAAGGTCCTGGAGTGGCCTAGCCAGTCTCAAGATCTCAACCCCATAGAAAATCTTTGGAGGGAGTTGAAAGTCCGTGTTGCCCAGTGACAGCCCCAAAACATCACTGCTATAGAGCAGTGTTTCTCAAAGTGTGGTCCGGGGACCACTGGTGGTCCGCAAGCTAGCCCAAGTGGTCCGCGAGCAGACGTGGTAAAATATAATATAGATGAGTTGTTTGCAATATTGAACCAACTTGTATGTAAATCCAAACATTTCTGCAACACTGCCTATGTAAGCCATGCCAGTCTAAATCATATGAATTCTCTGACACAATAATACAATCAAAGTGGTTCAGTGAGTAGGCCTATTGTGTAATTTACTATTGAAGTAGGTCTAATTTATTTATTTATTTTTAGCTAGGTGGTCCGTGAGGCTTTTTTTATTGATTAAGTGGTCCTTGGTCTGAAAAAGTTTGAGAAACACTGCTATAGAGGAGATTTGCATGGAGGAATGGGCCAAAATTCCAGCAACAGTGTGTGAAAACCTTGTGAAGACTTACAGAAAATGTTTGACCTCTGTCATTGCCAACAAAGGGTATATAACAAAGTATTGAGATGAACTTTTATTATTGACCACATTTTCCACCATCATTTTCAAATACATTCTTTAAAAATCAGACAATGTGATTTTCTGGATTTTTTTTTTCATTTTGTCTCTCATAATTGAGGTATACCTATGATGAAAATTACCGGCCACTCATCTTTTTAAGTGGGAGAACAATTGGTGGCTGACTAAATACTTTTTTGCCCCACTGTATACATAAACTTCCTTATTTTCAACTGAACTCAAATGAACATACGGAGTATTTTTAGTTTATTATGCCCTTTATCATGCGTCCTACATGTTGTGCTGCTGTAGCATTTATTTCAGTTTATTCAGCTATATTTCTGAAGAAGACATTGTGTTGCCTCAGGCCTGCAGCACATCTTTTGAAATTTGATTTGAAATAATCAAATATGTCTTAAAGTTAATTCATAAAGTAACTTTCTTTGCATTAGTTTGATTCCCAATCAAGATACATTGCTAATAATTACTTGACATTGTTAATATGGACTTCTGGAAAGTTCTGAAATGCAAAATAATAGAATTTGTATCATGTGGTAAAATATGCAATTAATTGCGATTAACTATAGAAATTCAGCGATTAATTGTGATTAAGAAAAAAATAATAATTTGACAGCCCTAATATATATATATATGTATATATATGTAAATGTATATTTACTGTATGCACACACTTCTTCTACTTCATTTCTTGCATCATTATTAGAGAGGGGAGGAGATGAAAAGACCAGTGGTATGTATGTCAACCACTTCCTGTTTTGCAACATTGTCTATTTTGCCTCCTGAGATCATGAATGCTTCAATCAACAGCTCAAACACTGCCCTCATTTCCAAAGGGGAGATAGCTGGCATTGCCATTCGTGCCCTCTGCTTCCTTTTAGGCATGTGTGGCCACATAACAGTTATCATGGTCCTTGTGCGCAATTTCAAGAGGGAAAACTTCACTCTGCAACTGATGCTGAACTTGGCAGCCTCGGACACCCTGTCCTTGGCAACATTACCTTTGTGGATGTTCAACCTTCTCTTGGGCTGGACCATGGACCTCCATTTGTGCCCATTCTTCATCTTTGTTACCCACACCGCTATTCACGCCAGTGCGGTTATTGTGACCCTGATGAGCGTGCAGAGGTACGTGGTGGTCCTGTACCGTCCGCAATGGTCCAGACTCGGGAAACGAGGAGAGTGCAGCATGTTGGTGTTCGTATGGGTACTGGCTGGTGCTCTTGCCTTCTCTCCTGCGGTCACTTACGGCGTCATCCAGGATGGAACCAAGCAGAAATGTGAGCAGGTCTTTAGATCTGAGGAACAGAAAGTGGGGGTTCTTCTGCTAGAGACTGTGGTTTTGTTCATTGTGCCATTTACCACACTTATGGTTTCCTACCTTTGTCTGCAAAAGAAGGTTAGCAAAAAATCCATGGGGTCGCATCAGAAGTTGGCCATTCTGGTGACCATGATTGTGGTGACTTTCTTTATTTTCTGCATACCGTATCACATAGTCAATGTAATGATAATGGTTGCCCCTTTGGAAGAACCGGTCCAGTTGGTGCGGAGGGTCGCCTACAGGGGACCCAGACGAGTGGTTCAGGGAATCGTGTTCCTCTACAGCTGTGTCAATCCTCTGCTGTATGCCTTTAATTATCGCAGCCTCCGGGCTGAAAACGCAGGAACTGATCAACACCCCACAGGCTTCGACTGAAAACGCAGGAACTGATCAACACCCCACAGGCTTCGACTGAAAACGCAGGAACTGATCAACACCCCACAGGCTTCGACTGACGCTCTCAGTTCTCAAGTTCTATTTACATGATAACTTTTAAATTAATGTTTCAATTGTAACCTTGTAACTCTCTTTTTTTACACTGTAACTAGTGTTTTTTCTATTTCTCTTCAATCTTTAAATCATGCAAACTAGACTTAAACACAGCATAGTGCTTATAGTAGTGTACATGTTTTGACTCAGTGGTAGTGTAGTGGTTAAGGACTTGGGCTAGCGTGCAGTAGCCTGAAAGCTGTGTGTTCAATTCCCGGTTTCCAATGTTATGCCCTTGTAACAAAGTTGACGTAAGTCACTGTGTCTGCTGAATGAATAAATGTAATGTGTAGTGATGCAAATCTTTTGGTATAAAGAGGAAATATTCTGATTATCTTCCAAGATTCTTCCCTTTTTTCACGAAAGGTTTGTAAACTGTGTAAACTGAAGACTGCTATTATTGTTTTGTGTTGTTTTGTATTGTGTACTGTATGTATGTTCTACTGTGTCATACGGCTCCTACAGACAGTTGCGTTCCGTCAACGCATGCCAGTGGGTGTTCCTGACGGTAGCTATGCAAATGACTTGAGGTATAACCGTAATTTGATTGGTTGGTGCCGTCAGTCGATTGGCTTGATTGGCCGGTGCCGTCTGTCGGTGCAGCAACAGCTGAACTTCTCAACCCGAGCGGCGGGAGAAACACGACGCAATGGACCCACAATTCAGTTCGGCAACGGATGATGTGAGCCCATGTAAAGTGAATGGGATGCAACACGCGCAGCTGTGTGTAGGAGCCGTTATTGCTTTTGACGGAGAGTGCATCAGTGGCTCTGTCAGCTCTGTAAAGCCAACAACCTACAACTTTATCACCTAAATGGTTGCCGTCAGCCTGAGACCAGATGAAAATAAAACCCAAAAACAAGTTTCTCACTTCCATCAGTTCAGTTAAGGCCATGTTTAAAAGGGGAAGTGGAGGCTACATGTGTACTATAAAGAGAAATAGGGTGACCACTAACCAGACAGAAAAGGGGAGCAAGTTATGTCTAAAAGTGAGGACATGTGAAGTTGGCTATCAAGAGACTATCAAACCACATTACAAAGACGAAGTTCATCCAAGGGTAGGCAACAAAGCCACGTCGGCGTCCGTTTTGCAGTCTTCTTCGAAACTACAATCTGACTACATTAGAAGCGACGGGGAGACGAAGCACCCACCAAACGACCCAGAAAATGTTGTAGAACCATCAGAACGACTCTCAACCTGCATAATTAGGGTCATTTTGCCAAAATTGTTGCATAGTGCTTCTTTAAGGATATTAAACTTTAACTTGTTTAGTGGCCTGGGGTTACCCAACACCCCATCAACACCCAGTCAAGGTATCACATTAAAAATAGGTGGTCACATTTTGCAAAAATGCTAATTATTTATTGGGTGCTGCTGGAGAATTTGGGGTCCATGACATAAAATACTTTTGGGCCTCCCAAATGCTAAGGAGGTCCGGGGGCATGCTCCACTGTGCCGAAAATGTTGAAAAATAACCCTTTAAATGATGACTTCTGGTGAATTTTGTGGAAACTAATTGATAAATTGACTTAAAATATATTACATGCATTGATAGCATATTACTATACAGCCTTTAAAAACCTACATAGGTTGTTATATTCAACTCATTTTAAGCAAGTCTATTGAGAGTTTAATCTCATCACATACTATCTCCTGCAGCAAGCTTTGAATAATGTAAAGGTCACACCTAATCTCGTAAATTACCCCACTAATAATGCTCTGAATGGTACGAAACTTCTACAGTAGTACAAATATGTTCTGTACTCATAAAACGAGGCATTAGAAAGTTGGTAACACTTTACGGTAAGGGTACATGAATTATCATGAATTCATGCATGAATTAATTAACAGAGTGTCTATTTACACCCCTGGTACAAATAGCCTTGGCCACACAGCTGAGCTCAGGGCCGGCCCGAGGCATAAGCGAACTAAGCGGCTGCTTGGGACCCCATGGCCACCAGGGGGCCCCCAATGGAGTTTCTTTCTTACACAAATCGAGTTTCTTTCTTTCTTTTTTTTTTACATAATAAATAACGTAAACAAGTGACATTGTAACGGGTACCGTAGCAACGGCACCGTGGTGAACAGATTGACTCCTGTAACACAGGAGAGAAACGAGGAGACAGCGTGTCAGGTTCAAGCTCTCTGCAGTAATTTATTTAAGAATCTTCTTCAGCAAATACATCTCTATTGTTAATAATCTTTTTATGTTTCACATATTGCATATTCAATGTCTTTTTAACATTACAATGAATTTCAGTGTCCATGTCAATACAAAATCGATAATACAATAAATTGTGTTCAAATAAAAGACAATAATTCTGAATATTATTACACAAATACACAATACAAAAATACAACACTTTTGTGGTCGTCACACACTCCCCGGCAAAAAGAAATGGGTCTCACCATTTTCTGCTCAACTTTTCTTAACTAAAATTCTCTTTTCTCTTCCTAACAGGCAACAGGAACTGGTAATATGTATGGTGGTGATGTTAAGGTGTAAGGCATGTATGTAAATGGGGGGTAAAGGGTAGAATAGGGGTTGAATGAATATGTTTGTGTGGGATAGGATATAAGTAAGTGCATAGGTTGGGTAGTATGAGGTACAGTGTAAGCAGGTGATTGTAAGTTTGTGTTTGTCATATTAGCAGTGGCTTGTGTTGTCAGTTTGGGCTGACCGAGGTTCTCGTATGTGAAGATCTGTCTAGGTCGTCGGTCCCGACTTGACCTCCTGACCTCTGTCTGGTTGTCTGGCACCGTATGGGCTAGAGGCTGTTCCTCCTGGATGGGCTCTGGGGCCTCGTCATATCCATCTTGTTCCCCTGGTCCAGCAACAACAGACTGGTCTTCATCCTGTCCGGGTTCCTCTATCTCTGCGTCTCTTTCAGGCACCAGGTCTGCTTCAGGTAAGTAGTTTATCCTAACTCTCTCTTCTCCCTGTGCAGGTACTGGAGTTGGGCGACTCAGAGTGATGACAGGTCGTTGTTGTGGGGCTACAGCAGGTATCTTCTGTATCCTTTCTGCTGGTACCCTCAGCCAATAACGATGGCCATCTGAGTCATCATCAGAATCTGAGTCTGAATCTGATTCTTCCTGCATGTCTGCACGTTCTGAGATGTTGGTACGTCGAGTCTGGCGTTTCCTTTGTGTTCTCTTTTCAGGAGCGACAAGGCATGGAGGAGCTTCAACTGGAAGGTCATTTGCTAATAACAGCAGATTGCGGTGTAGTGTTCTTGTCTTCTTCTTGTCCCCAGACTCAGGGTACACTACGTACACTGGGTTATCCGCGAACTGTTCCTTAACAACGTAGATGGACTTCTCCCAGTATGTACGTAGTTTTCCGGGTCCACCACGCTCACTGAGGCTCCTTACTAAGACCCTATCGCCAGGCTGTAGTACCACTCCTCTTGCTTTCTTGTCGTAAAGCACTTTGCCCTTGTCACTGGCCTGTTTGCTATTCTCACTGGCAATTCGATAAGCTTCAGACATCTGCTTTGCCCACTTCTTTGCATATCCCTTTGGCGAGTCAGGCTCTGTGTCTTCAACCAGCCCAAACAGTAAATCAATGGGAAGGCGAGGATGACGGCCATAAAGAAGAAAGAAGGGTGAGAAGCCTGTCGACTCGTGCCAAGTACAGTTGTACGCATGTACAACTTGTGGAATTTGATCTTTCTATCTTTCCTTTTCTTTCTCTGGCAAGGTTCTTAACATCTGGAGTATCGTCCGATTAAACCGTTCCGCAGGGTTTCCCTGGGGATGGTATGGTGATGTTCTTGAGTGACGAATACCTGACAGCTGTTGAAGTGTACGAAAGAGCTCATTCTCAAATTCACGGCCTTGGTCGTGGTGTAACTTTGATGGATATCCGAAGCGGAGGACGAAATCATTAAAGATGCGCTCAGCTGCCGTCTTCCCACTCTTATTCTTTGTTGGATAAGCCTGAGCGAATCTTGTAAAATGATCAACGACCACAAGGATATATTCATAGCCACCCCGGCTGGTCTCTAGATGTAAATAGTCGATACACACCAACTCTAGTGGCGAGCTTGATGTGATACTACCCATTGGAGCGCGAACATGAGTAACTGGCTTCTTGGACTTTATGCATGGACATTTCTTAGTGATATGGTCCTCGATCTCTCTCGCCATAAAAGGCCAGTAGAATCTCTCTCTGGCGAGGTTAAGGACCCTTTCTGTGCCAACATGGGCCATTTCGTTATGGAGTTTTTTCAGGACAAGGTCTTTGTACTTGGCAGGGAGCACCAACTGTTTCCTTTCATTAGCACACCTGTACAGGAGACCATTCTCCAAGACTAGCTTTCCCCATTCATGGAATAGTCTTCTGGTGGCTCCACTAGCAGCTTTCCGTATCTGGTCAGTTAAAGGTGTACCAGCCTCTTTTAACTTGATCATTCCACTGATGGCTTCATCTGCATGTTGTGCTTCCACAAGCTCATCATGGCTGATGGCATTTAGGTGATCGAAGGAGGGGGACTGTTCAGCTTGGGAGGAGATGTTGAGAGCTGCCACCCAGGCTACATCTTTCTGTTTGGCTACTTTACTTCCATCCCATACAGCGCGAACCACGTCTTCGGGACACTCTTTGGTTCAGGACTCAGCATAAGTCTCATTGTCTAAAGGGAGACGTGACAGCGTGTCAGCATCTATGTTAGACTTTCCTGGTCTATATTTTATGTCGAATCTGAAATCGGAGAGTTCCCCAACCCACTGATGGCCTACAGCATTTAGCTTTGCTGTGGTCATTACGTAGGTCAGTGGATTGTTGTCTGTGTATATCGTGAAGTGAGGTGTATAAAATAAGTAATCTCTAAACTTTTCACATTCAGCCCACTTCAGGGCAAGGAACTCTAATTTCCCACTATGCAGATGATAGTTTCGCTCGGCTGCAGTTAAAGTCCTAGACCCGTACCCAATAACTCTCAACTTGCCATCCTGGTGTTGATAAAGAATCGCGCCCAGCCCCTGGTCTGAAGCATCGGTGTGTAATACAAAAGGCGAGTTGAAGTTGGGGTATCCTAACACGGGGGGGCTAACAAGGAGAGACACGAGTCGGTCAAGGGCTTTCTGGTGTATGGCGGCCCACTCTACAGGTGTTCTAGATGGTAGTTGTGGACCTTTGCTTTTACCACACGCTACAACTGCTTGTCCTGGCTTGACTTGTAGTAGCTCATAAATGGGCTTTGCTATCCTAGAAAAGTCCTGAATGTAGGAACGGTAATAGCCCAGGAACCCGGTGAGTTTCCTCACATCTCCAACTGTCTGCGGTGTCCTGCTGGCTAACGACCGCACTGCATCCAGGTCTTTGGGATCGATCCTCACTCCCTGAGCTGACACAAGACGACCCACGTATCTTACTTCCTGTCGAAAAAGCTCACATTTTTCAGGTCTCAGCTTTACCCCATGTCTCTGAAGTGCTTGGAGTACTTTGCGGACCCCTTCCACGTGCTCGTCAAAGGTTTTTGCATAGCAGAGTACGTCGTCAAGATACGGGAGACAGCAATCATCTCTCAAGGAACCCAACATCTCTTCCATACTCCGCTGGAAGGCCGCGGGGGCGTTAGAGAGGCCAAATGGGATACGAACCCATTCATACAGCCCCCAGGGGGTAATGAAAGCAGTGAGGCGCTGGGAGTCTTTGGCGATAAAACCCTGATGATAGGCCTTTCCTGTGGTCGAGGATGCTGAACCAGGAATAGCCACCGAGGGTGTCAGTCAGGTCTTGTATCCTAGGTAAGGGATGTCGATCAGGGATGGTCTTCTGATTCAAGAGACGATAATCTATACATAGGCGGAGTGTACCGTCTTTTTTTCGGACGCAGACCACTGGTGCAGCATAAGAGGACTTTGATTTGACAATCCAGCCTTTCATGAGCAGATCTTGTACATACTCTTTCACCTCTTTGAACAGTGGTTTGGGGACCGATGAGTAGGCTCTCTGCACTGGGATCTCGTCTTTGAGGGTGATTGACATCTGTAAACTAAGAATACATCCAATATCATGACTGTCTCGTGCGAAAACAGCTGATTCCTCCCACAGCATTTTCCTGACTTTCTCTTGTTCCTCCTCACTAAGGTGGCTGAGATCCACAGGAGGCTGCCACAAGGCTGGAGCAGTTTGAGCAGCTGGTGTTGTCGCGGCGCTAACTACTACTACTCTGGGCCTAGAACTCTCTAGTGAATTGGTCTCAATCACCCTAGCCACAGTCTGGACGCTACCAAGAGCTGTCTTCCTTGGTATAGTGACAGAATGTTTTGTGCTATTTTTCACTGGTATAATGACATAAGGTCTCTTTGCAGTCTGTATTTCTAGTAGGCCCTCCTCAATCTCAAGCTCTGTGAGATGGGCACTGTTTTCATCAGGTTCAAACAAGAGAAGAGGGTCTGACTGATCTACAGCGGATGGGATCTGACACTTAACCCAGGCTACTTGTCCGGCTGGAACTGCAGTGTCGTAATTGCCAGTTCTTAACAGTCTCTGATACATGGAGGGTTTGTCAGTCTGGATGAAGTTCACCAACAGCTCAACTTTGTCAGCAGGGGCAGATATTGCATCAGAAAGGAGCGTGGTGAGGGCTGGAACAAGTTCTGCTGGTCGATTCTGAATCACTTCCTCTAGCACATTGAATCCAAGTAGTGGCTGTGCAAGCGGGATGCTACAAATGAGGAAAGGCACCATGATAGATTGGCTAAGAGCACCATTTCCACTGAAGCTGACTGCAATGAGGACCCAGCCATCAAAAGGGAGGATTTCTCCATTCACAGCATGTACTTCCAGCTCTTCTTTCTCATCAAATATTTCACTAAGTGGCCTAATGGGTGCGTCTGGTAGATACTTCTCTTTCCAGCTTTTATCAATCATGCTCACCTGAGCTCCAGTGTCTAGTAAGGCGTCGACTGTCAAGCCATTAAGGTCACATCGCGCAAGGGCTTTGGCTCCTATAAACTTGGCCAGGCGCCTACTTGTTTGGGTGGGTAGAGAAAGGGGGGATTGGGGATTAGCTTGTTCATTGTTTTCTTTTGGTCTCTGATTCCCTAAACTTGTCTTTATATGACTCTCAGAGCCCCATACGTTACACTCAGCACTGTGGGACTGAATGTGAAGCCCGGTCACTGCTTGTCCCGTGGCAGGGACCGGTTCCAGTTTTCCTGACGCTTGGGCTTTTTCAAGCAGCCTACTGCTCTGTGCCCGTCTCCACCACAGTAAAAACAATGAGTGCATCCTGGGCGATTCTGTTCGAGGCAATTAGCACAGCTATATGATCTGGTTTTCTTTTGATCCACTTGGCAATGATGGCAAGATTCTGGGTTTTGCACCTGCTGTGGTCGTTGCAGCAGTTCAACTTTATTCATTAACTCCTCAACTTTCTCAGTTAACTGTTGGAGTGCATCAGTCTTTGGCTGTTTATCTTGAGAATCTTTCTTTGTGCTACTGCCTTGTACTGCTGCAACTTCAAGCTCTGTGCTATGCACGCTTACTTGTTTCTGCTTCATAACTGATCCTAAACGTCTCTGTCTTTCATTCTCAGTATTTGTTATCTTCATCATTTGTTTTAAGATTGTCTCATCAGACACACTGCTATCTGAGAGATATGGTTTAAGTTCTCAACGTATGTCATTATGCTTATGGCTGAGGCCCTGGTATATGGCGTGAAGAAAAATGTCTTGAACTGTGTTTGCATTGTATTTCACTTCTGTGTCAGCGTATTTTGAGGCAAACAGGATCTTTTGTTTGAGGCCTATTACGCGGTACAAGAACTGTTGTGGCGTTTCACTGTCATTTTGTTTTGTGCACATAAACTCTTGGAAAAGTTCTGTGTTGCTTCGCCCACCTAAATGGGATTGCAGAAAGCCTTTCAGCTCGTCTATGGTCAAATCATCCTTGTGCATTAACATGTCTTTAAAGTTTCCCGATTTGATGACTCTGAGAACGCCTCTTAGTATTTCAGTCTCACTGAATCGTTCTTTAACACCTTCATCAATTTGTCTGCATATGTTATTGTAGCTTAAATCTGAGCTCTGATCACCGATCTGTCCACCTTGAATTTTGAACTCACGACGAAGCAGTGAAAGGTCTCGAAGGGGGACGACTCGGTCATGTTTTCCATGTGGATGTTGTTCAGGTGTTTGAGTGTTGTTAGATTGTAGTGTAGATTGTACTTGTGTAGGCGTGAGTGTAGGTGATGATGTGGGGTTGTTTATGTATTGTAGGACTTTGTTGCTAAGCTCAGCGTAGCTAGAAAGCATTCTCTGTAACTCTGTGTCAGTGTTCTGTGTGGTTTTGGCATCAGTATGTGTAAGTGGGGGATTGGTGATTGGTGAAGGGGTAGCTATGCTAACAGTAGCTGTGTGGGTGATGTTAGTATTAGAACCACTGGCTATCACGTTATCAGTTGTCATGCTATCAGTAACTGTCATATTCTCACTCAATACTGGGGTTGACTTTACATTGTGCTCATTATCCTCTGCACCTGCTTTAGGTTGAGCATTACGAATCTGAATGGCATTATTCACAGTATCATTAAGCTCTAACAACACTGCCATACCTGAATCCTCAGATTGCATCAATGTGTCACTGTTCATAAAAGCTAGAATGTACTCAAAGCAACTCTCTTCCTCGCCAACCTGAAGCTTGGATGAATCCTTTCCTGGCACAGGACCAACACTCTGGGCTAGTTGGAGAAGTTCATCGGCCGTCAGCATGAGTAGACTCTTCTTGATGCTCCACACCAAGCCTTTTCTCTCATCGTCCGCCATGACTGCTCTTTCCTTTTCCTCACAGTTGGTGGCTCTTCCAGGTAGCACTTTCACCCGTCGCTTTTGGTCTGGTTCAACGTGTGCAGCACAGTCGTAACCTCACAAGCACTTGGTCTGGTGAAAGCAGGGCCTGTGCATCTGGGATTATGGTTGGTCGAGGTAGGTTGTTTCTTCACGATCAGGAGATGAGGGGAAACACTGGCATCACAGATGTATCACCCAATCTTCCTCTAACTTCGGGCCTGAAGAAGAGTCAGCTCCTGGAACACGTCGAACTGCTGATTCTGGTCGTGCTTATAGCCTGCGCATCTACTGCCGATCCCCGTACGGGCCACCAAAAATCTGTAACGGGTACCGTAGCAACGGCACCGTGGTGAACAGATTGACTCCTGTAACACAGGAGAGAAACGAGGAGACAGCGTGTCAGGTTCAAGCTCTCTGCAGTAATTTATTTAAGAATCTTCTTCAGCAAATACATCTCTATTGTTAATAATCTTTTTATGTTTCACATATTGCATATTCAATGTCTTTTTAACATTACAATGAATTTCAGTGTCCATGTCAATACAAAATCGATAATACAATAAATTGTGTTCAAATAAAAGACAATAATTCTGAATATTATTACACAAATACACAATACAAAAATACAACACTTTTGTGGTCGTCACAACATCAATGAATGAATAAATGAAACAATTAATAATTCAAAACAAGAAAATTCTGATTTCATGATCAATATGCCTGCCTCTCTACTGTGTCTGCCAGTCTTTGAGTCACGCGCATAAACTAGACACCTCCGGTGCATAGACAATTCGTGCAGACACTGCATCAAGTTCAAAAATCGGAAGAGACGGTGAGATGTTAAGACAAGTCACAAAAAAGGACGTATCCCTCTGGTGCCGAAAACAGAAGGGAGAAAATGATAAAGGAGGAGAAAAACGAGCAAGATACAGGTATGTTTGCATGATTATTTACAGTATGTTTTGTGCTTGAGGTAGCTAGCTAGCTGTCATGATCGAATATAAGCCATCACCAGAACTAAATCCCCGCCATCAACAGAGAAATGTCTCCCATTAATATATATATTTATCTAGGTTTATTTCAGATGTCAAGGATATTGGGATTGTTTTGGATGTTCAATCAAGCATGTACCCTAGCTCTAGGTGGGCTTATGTTGTAAATTAAAGTTAGCTAGCTGACTGAAGTGGACATTAGCACTACAGTAGCTACATGAAAACGTAGCTGAAGGCAAATTTACCACAGAGGGATTGTTTCTGATTTCGCACCTGAAAGTGTTGATCGTTTATTACTGTTCAATAATATGTAACATAGTGGTAAGTCTGATAGCAACAGCAGGCTAAGCCCAGGCTCCCAGTCCCAACCCCTACCCACTGACTAGCGCGACTGGGCATCGGTAACGTTCCAGCTTCATAGGCAAAGATGGAACAGTACGTGCGCTCTGCTCTAAGATCTTTGGAGAGAGATGGTAGTGTTTGAGAAAATATACAATGTTGGGTGTGGAGACTTCTGTAATGAAAATAGACTTAAATTTGATTAAGATAGTGGCGAGTGATGTAGCGGTGCTACCCTAATATTTAGGCTGCAGTAGATCACCATGTTAAGCGTTCACCATACTGCAATTAAGTATACTTTTGATTATGCCTCATTTGCCAATAGAATATGAATTGTTACATGTGGAATTGCTTGTTGATGAGTGTAAGTAATGATAGCCAAATAAACTCATTCTGCTCGATCAAATATGCACTTTTTTTTCAGAGACACTGTTGAAGTACTTTGGAGCACATCTCTACCTCTACCTCATCAAGTGTCTGCCTCCATGGCTGATGACACAGAAGGTGAGGTTTTCTTGATGGCAAATGGTTACATAGCCTGTTAATATGACATGACACATTTAACATAGTTTTTTAAAAATGTATTTATGTATTTATTTAATCATTGCAGGTTCGTCCACTGCAGAGTTGCAGATGCCTGAAAGCCAGGAACGAAGTAGGAATAAGTATGTATTTTTTGGGACATTTTATTGTTAATTATTAATGTTTGTCTATTTTGGTTTTATTTTGTAGTTGAAGATTGCTCATTTAATGCACATTTGCGGATTTGTTCTGCAAATCTGTTGAAAAACAAGTCATTAAACTGATGTACTTGTTTACAACAAATATAAATGCAGTTGTATTTTGTTATTTGTCAATTCAACTTTAGCCTTAGTGCTTCACTTTGAATATGAATGTTTCAAATAAATCTGTGATTTTAGTACCCTCTAAGATTAAAAGGTGACAGGGTTGGTGTAAATAACAACTATATTAATACATTGGTTTACCAAGCACATGGGGCCAGAAGTCTAGAGCGGAGCCCCAAAACATTTTTGCCATGTGAGCAAGGATGGATTACTGAATGAGCCTACCGAGCCCAAGAGGTCAAGGGACCCTGAACCCCAAGTAGTTGTGTGAAGTCACTACCTCTATAAGTCAAAAAGCAAAAGGCTATGAATCTGAACAAATTTAGGTACTGCCCTTGTCCAGCTGACCATCCCAAAAATGTACCAGAATACAGGATATCACATCTACCCCCCCCCCCCCCCCCCACACACACACACACCCGTTTGTACCCACATTTGCACAACTAGGGTAGGGGGAGAGGGTCCTTATGAATCTGTGTCCAGGGGGACAGTAGTTCATAATCAGTCACTGTATTAATACATAACCTCACTGTATTAATTTATAATATGACATTATAGTGTGAAGTTGTCAATTATCGCCAAGCACAGGTGACTCTGCGTTGTGGGAGGGTGCCCCCAAATCAAATTCTGCTTAGGGCCCCCAAAAGGCTCGGGCCGGCACTGGCTGAGCTATTCACTAGGGATGGGCGATACCACACTTTTAGGATTCGATACGATACTGATACTTTTTCTTGCATTTTCATCGATATCGATACCGATACTCATTGTGGCCAGGCTGACAGTGATCTCACGTGCTCTTTGAGACTCATCTGAAAAGGATGGAGGAGTTTTCACGTCACTTTCCAATTCTGAATCGCAAGAAGCTGCAGTTATGTTTTTAAAGTTTGTGATATAATGAATTAAATATGAAATTATATTTTCCAAATGTAAGAAATCATGTTAGATTTAAACCAATATCCAAACATCATAGTTTTTAATATTCTCTTTTCAATGGAAAAAATAAAACTGTCATGCAAAGATGAAAAAATCCCCAAAATTGTATCTAATTTTCTTATCTTGTTTTAATAGCCTACTCTAAGCCAGCAATTGTGTGGAATTAATTTGTATTTCGGATAATTACAAAACAAAACATTCAGTTTAGTTCATGACTAAAAACCAAAGCCTGTTTTAAGTAGGCTAATCAACAACTGCACAATACTGGATATAATTATCCCCTTTACCTAAAGTGTGTGTTAAAATTAGACTGCGATCGGAATATTTATAGACTTTATCACCACTGTCAAAGGTCTTTACCTGGATACGGTTGGGTGTTGTGCATACTCTCGTGCAGGGTCTTCTGCCGGGCTGCGGGTGGCGAAGGAGACTCGACTCTGACAGCAGCCTGTCTTTTTCCAAATTCGGTGTGGCTCTCTGGGTGCGTCATCTTTAAATGTTTAAATAAATTGTTTGTGTTACTGCAGTGGGAAACTATTTTATCACAAACTTGACACCTTGCCTTCAGTTTGTCTATTGGGGAGAAATAACTCCACACCACACTTCGCTTTTTGTCTGACATGTCGCTTCCTGTTTTTTCCTCCGGCTGGCGCGCATTCGTGCTGAGCGGGCTCTGGCTGTGTCGTTGTCTGCTGTTTCACGTTGACGCTCATTCGCTCGTCTCCTGTCACGTGACATGGACCAGCTCAATACGCCGCCAGTACAGGGGTGTTCCGGCACATAGTAAGTAGTAAGGAATCAAAACAGATGAAAGTGATGCATACACCCCTAATTATAATTAGGGGTGTATGGGGTATAATTTCGATACTTTTTAAAGGAAATAAATTCCAAATGAGTAGTGCCTGAGTATCGATCTATCGATACCACAGGATCAATACGCCCATCCTTACTATTCACACCCTGTGACATAACAACAAAAAGACGTTGCTCACGTGCACAAAAAACATGGCGGACATTCGTTTTTTCGTCAGCAGAAAGTGAAGAATTCTGAAAGGTTTCGGCACTAATAACTGTTCAGATTAAGTTTTAGATTGAGAAGTTGTGTTTTATTTTCATAATCTTGGTTCAATGAACACATACAACCGTCAGTTTGTTAGTTAACAGAAATTTTGTGAATATGATGTTCAGGCCTATAAACTATAAGTTTACCTGCAAACACCATTTGCATGTGGAAGAAGATAGTGCAGTGGTCACAGACAAGGGTTAGCACGTAGGAGACCGGGGTTTGATTCCCGTGTGATGGCAGAGTGTGCATCTGTACCAATGTCTCTGGACAGAAGGCGCGCAATTTGAACAAGAAATCGGTTCTCAAACGGAAGTTTTGATTGCAACAATTTGCTAGTTCATGCACCAGGGTGTAAATAGCATACAGTACTATAAACACCAGGGTACGAATAGCATCCACTTCTAACTGTACATTGATGCAAACAGCATACCTTATTCAGAGTGTCTATTACACAGCTGAGCTATTCGCACCCTGTTACGTAACAACAAAAAAACATGTTGCTTGTTTTTTTTAAAAATTATTATTACATTGTGTGATCGATATGCCAGAATAAATGCACAGGGGTGCAAATAGCATACACTGATATTTGTACCAGACGGGGTATTAATAGAACACATTGCTGTGTGCACTGGGGTATGAATAGCATACATTGATATTTGTACCAGACGGGGTACTAATAGGACACATTGCTGTGTGTACCGGGGTACGAATAAAATTCACTTCTTATTGCACCAGGGTATGAATAGCATACTGCTAATTGTACCAGGGGTGCAAATAGCCTTACCCATTAATTAATTCATTTAAGAATTACTTCATTCCTTAATATCTCATGAATCATCAGGAATTTACATGAGTTCATAGTCATACATGAACAACACATCAACTAAAGCATTAAGTATGGTGAGCACATCATATGATTTATGATTTATTCAGAATTCTGCCAAAAATGTAGTCATCACTACTCAAATTCTGATTTGAACACAACTTGTGCAGTTCTCTAAACACATGCCATTGTTCACAGTTGAGGGTCCACAAACATGATGAACTCATGAGTAATTAACCTGACATACATGTAATCATGATGATCATGCTTAAGAAATCATATAAATCATGATGATGGACTCACCGTACCTAATGCTTTAGTTGATGTGTTGTTCATGCATGAGGTCATTAATGACAGACTATGAACTCATGTACATTCCTGATGATTCAGGAAGATATAAAGGAATGAAGTAATGCATAAATCATGAATTAATTCATGCATGAATTCATGATAATTCATGTACCCTTACCGTAAAGTGTTACCAGAAAGTTTGTAAGTACACCAGGAGTTTATTTAAATAACACTTGCCTGATGGCTTATACTCTCTGCTATCTACCGCTGCGTCGACGTTACTTCCGTGATTTGGGAAAAGCCTGTAAAAGTCCTGGCAAGAAGCGATGCATAAGCATATAGATCCAGGAATGCACTATTTTTGTTTGCAACAATTATTAGTTAACATTAAGTTGTAAACACTTCGGAAAAAAATATTTAAAACTTTGGATATACCAAAAACTTTTATATAATCGCTTCACTTTAAGGAAGAACATTTATTTTATATTCCTCTTTTTAGTCAACTTTAGCAGAGGTGCCAATAATTCTGGAGGCTACTGTACATATTGTAAGAGTGTATCATGATAGACAGCTAATGTGCACATGAATTGTAGTGGGCCTATTTGGAAGAGAGCCCAGGGCTTTTATTAGTCCCAGTCTGTCCCTGAGGTTCGGAGTGAATACAATGAAATGTGAATTTTAGCTGGTAGTAAATACAACAGGGCAAAGCAATTGTGTTGTAATAATGGTACTTTCAAGACACCTCACCACTCCCAAACACAACATTTTGAAGGTATAGGGAAGGAAGTCTGCTCAATATTTTTATCGGCAGCTTCCTCTTCATTGCTCATGCTGATCTCAAAGCTTGCAGTGGTCACACCGCTCCAGCAGCAGCAACAGCCATGTCCACTGACACTCAGCAGCTAAACACCTCCAGCGCCAACTCCACTGTGCAGGCCTCGCTTGAGATCCGGGCGGCCACTGGCCTGCTGGGCCTCTGCTGTGCTCTGGGGGTGCCTGGGAACCTGGTGGTGCTGGCCGTCCTCCAGCCCCGCCTAGCAGGGGGGAGCTTCACGCTGTGGCTGATGCTGAACCTGGCTGTGTCGGACCTGCTGACGCTGCTCACCCTGCCCGTGTGGATCCACACGCTGCTTCACGGCTGGAGTCTGGGCTCTGTGCCCTGCAAACTCCTCTCGTGCCTGGTGTACTGGAGCCTCTACACCAGCGTGCTGTGCGTGACTCTGCTTAGTGTGCAGCGCTACATCCAGGTGCTCTACCCACAGCGCTGGGCCGAATTCAAGTCTACGGGGCGCCGGATTCTACTGGGGCTTGTATGGGCCCTTGGAGGCGTGATGTCCTCTCATGCGCTGGTCCAGAGAGAAGTGGAATCTGGGACGGACGGCTTGCTCCGCTGCCTGCCACGCTACAGGTGGGCTGGAGAGCAGGTGGCCACGCTCCTGATGGAGAGTCTGCTGCTGTTTGTGCTGCCGTTCTCCATCATGGCCTCCCTGTACATCACCCTGCACCGAAGAGTGAAGCAGACCGTACGTTCGGGTCACAAGAGGATGAAGAAGCTGGTGGTCAGCATCATTGTGGCATTCTTTATCTTCTCCATTCCAATCCATCTCAACAACGTGCTTACCATCGTGGGAGTTTCTTTGGGATCCCATGATCTCCTGCAGTTTTTGAAGGTTGCTAGTGATATTGCCGGGGCAATGACCTTCATGAACAGCTGTGTGAATCCCTTGCTGTATGTTTTCTCACACCGGGCATTGCGTCAATCCACAGCTAAGCCACTGAATACTGAACTCCATCCAAATAACACATCTTTAGAGGTTATTGAATCTTCCAATCTGTAAGTAATGTAATGCAGTATCCAGCAGTCATCTCAAACAGCCTGTAATCTGAAACTGGAGTAACTAATGTAGTAGACATTGATGTTATGCATATTAATACATATAAAATACTGTAAAAAGAGTGCTGTGTATATGTAAAAGAGCATGACAATATAATAATGAATTTCTCAAACTTTTAAATGTGATAATTCATCTCTATAAAATTAATTCCATTCACACCAATTTCTTTGATCACAAATAATTGTCCTGTGTCACTAATCAGCTCTTTCTGACCACAATATAAAACACCGGAAATGTGTAGGTGATAAATATCAGTTCAGCATATGCCAACCACTTCCTCTCACGGTGTGGTTGTACTGTACTGTAAGTGCTTGTTTCCCCCCCCTCAATGATGGTCTTGTCTTGCATTCTATTTCTAAACTGATCTATTCTGAAAATAAAGATCACTGTTTCCTTGCATAGATGCTTCAAAACATTCATTGTCTAAAATAAAACAGAAATAAAAGAAATCCCAAAGAAATATAATGTTAAAAAATGAAGATATACATTTAAAAGAAAGACACACAAAGGAGAAGGAAGGCATAATGCCAGATCTGCTATTTGATGAGGATAAGTATATTATGGTCCAAAAAGGAGCTGCATATACTGATTCTGAAATAATGTAGACTGTCACTGTTCAGGGTTTTGTGTCACACCTCTTTTGTCACTTCCTGTTCCTGTGTCTTAGTTCTGTCATCTATGTGCTTCTATGTTTCTACTGCCATGTCTCTCTGTTCTCTGTTTTATGTCTGTGCTCCTCACCTGAGTGTTGTTTGTTGCCTTGTTACCTGCTCTTTAGCGCTGCCCAGTCCCAAGTCTCAGTGCTCTCCAGCAGCCAGTTTTGTGATCCCCAGCCAGCGCTCCCAAGCGTGTTTTCTGGCGCCGTCTGTGCCGTCTCTGAGGTCTGCTCTGGTTCCAGCCCCATCCATGCCTTGCCTCAGTCCCGGGACCTGCCCAGATCCCAGTCTTCAGTCCAGGCCGTCCTCCCTACCTGTTCTGGTGGTCTGTCCCGCATCCCGGCCGCCCTTTCGAGCTTGATGGTCTTTTTGGCCTTCCTCCTGAGCTGCCGCGATGGGCCGCCCTGTGTCCCAGCTGGCCTCCCAAGCTGTCAAGCCAGAGAAAATTCTTGTCATGTATTTGGGTCCTGCACTAAGTAGCATTATGACAACTAACATCTAGTTACAATACCGTAACTACAGGATGTATATTTGCACAATGTTGTGTTGTATAACTACATAGTGTAAAATGTTGCTTGTTATAGAGTCTATCTATACACGCACACACACTTCTTTATGTCGTCATTATTACGGAGGGGAGTGGGAAGGCCAAGACCACAGTGGTTATGTTTCTTTTTAGTATGTTCACAACTTCCTGTTTTGCAACATTGTCTATTCTGCCTCCAGAGATCATGAATGCTTCAATCAACAGCTCAAACACTGCCCTCATTCCCAAAGGGGAGATAGCTGACATTGCCATTCGTGCCCTCTGCTTCCTTTTAGGCATGTGTGGCAACATAACAGTTATCATGGTCCTTGTGCGCAACTTCAAGAAGAAAAACTTCACCCTGCAACTGATGCTGAACCTGGCGGCCTCTGACATTCTGTGCATGGCAATGCTGCCTGTGTGGATGTGCAATCTTCTCTTGGGCTGGACCATGGACCTTCATTTGTGCAGGTTCTTCATCTTTGTCACCCACATCGCCATTCACACCAGTGTGTTTATTGTGACCCTGATGAGCGTGCAGAGGTACGTGGTGGTCCTGTACCGTCCGCAGTGGTCCAGACTTGGGGGACGAGGAGAGTGTGTTGTGTTGGTGTTCGTATGGGTACTGGCTGGTGCCCTTGCCTTCTCTCCTGCGGCAACTTACGGCGTCGTCCAGGATGGAACCAGGCAGAAATGTGAGCAGGTCTTCAGATCTGAAGAACAGAAAGTGGGGGTTCTTCTGCTAGAGACGGTGGCTGTTTTTGTTGTACCATTTAGCACACTGTTGGTTTCCTACCTTTGTCTGTATAACACAAGAAAGTTAGTGCAAAAGCTCTGGGGTCGCATCAGAGGTTGGCAACTTTAGTGACCAGATGAGTGGTTCAGTGGTCACTGCTGTAGAAAGTAAGCTATTTATTAACATTTCATCTTTCTAAAGGTAGAGATTTGCTAAATACTTATACAGTCTATAGATGTTGCAATTAGCTGTGTTATTTTGTACTTCACTGATATTTTTTAAATTAACTTGATACCAGTTTATATTCTTGTGTGCTGATATTACATAAGTGGAATTTGATTACATTACTTAAACTAAGCTGTTGTAGAATTATAATCTAATTATTAATATCTGTTAAGTCAGAGTACAGAGAACAGAGTATTACTCTGTTACTAAGTGTATTGCCAGTAATGCTCACAGACCAAAAATATTGTTTAGTACCATCAACTCTATTTTAAATCCTCCTGCTGCTGTTCTCTTTATCACTCCCACCACTGAAAACTGTGATAAGTTTCTCAATTTCTTCATTGATAAGATTAATAATAACATTAAATCTCAAATTCCTTCCTTAATTTCTGATCCCTCAGTTATAAAACTCTCACCCAACTGCCTTCAGCAGTGGCAACCTGTGTCTCCCTCCCAACTATTTGAAGTGGTCTCTCATATGAAATCCTCCTCTTGCCACTCAGATGTTTTACCTTCACACCTGTTTAAGGAAGTCTTTAACATAATTTGCCCTGTTGTTTTGGCCATTATCAACAACTCTCTATCTACTCTATCTATTCTCCAAAAGGCAGATATTCTCCTTCAGAATCAGAATAGGTGAATAACAGATCCAAGACTTCATCACACGTGAATTTTTTTTTTCAACATTTGGTGTATTTCTGCTTCAATTTGTGCAAAACTAAGGCCCGCATCGCTTCCGCGTTATGGAGGAAATGCACGTCTTCTTCATGTGTTTCTCGCGTGTTTTCGCGAGCTTCCTGAAAACTTTTAAAAAAAAGGTTGAGCTTGAATCGAAGCTCTGGGTGTCTGCCAACTAGTGGTCAAGAGTACAAATGAGATTTTACACTGTACTCGCGTCTATCGTCTGTTTTATTCAGTAATGACGCTTGTCGCAATATTGCGACATGGGCGGTTAGAGGGTTAATGACATAAAGAGTTGGATGGCTGCAAACTTCTTACAATTAAATGAAAAGAAAACAGAGATAATTATTTTTGGTCCACTCAGCTCTGTTCCTAAGATAAGAAATGCACTTGGGCCACTGGCTGTAAATTGCCACAGTGAGGTCAGAAATCTAGGTGTTTTCCTAGATTCCTCTTTGAATTTCAATAAGCAAGTCAGTAGTGTGGTTAAGGGAAGCTTTTTTCAACTAAGACAAATAGCTAAATTAAAGCCCTGGCTCTCATATACTGACTTAGAAATTGTAATCCATGCTTTTGTTACATCTAGGCTGGACTATTGTAACTCTCTGTATTTAGGTCTGAACCAATCTACCCTTGCTAGACTTCAATTAGTCCAAAATGCAGCAGCTAGGCTTCTTACTGGAACAAAGAAACATATGCACATAAGTCCTGTGCTGGCCCAACTCCATTGGTTACCTGTCATTTTAAAGTTTTACTTTTTGTGTTCAAAGCCCTAAATGGAATGGCACCAAGCGTGCCGGAAGCACCGGTGCAGGGGGTGCGAACAACTTTTTCGGGAGTAAAAAAAAAAAAAGGGCAGTTGTTGACCACAACACAGACACATTGATTAGAGCAGTGGTTCCCAAATGGGGGTACGCGTACCACTGGGGGTACGTGAAGGCACTCCAGGGGGTACGTGAGATTTTAACCCTTTGAAGCCGATTGATGCAAAGTGCGTCAAAAAACACACCCTTTCTTCTCTGTTACATTGCTCCGCAACTGTTCATAGCAGTGAGAAGCCTTTATCCTGTGACAGAGCCGAAGTGGGGCTTTCCAACGAGACCACGCACTTGTCTGTACTTAAAGTATGAAGATTAAAAAAAACATGAAATTAAATCAAATTGCATCATATTTACAGTCTCTGTGTTCACCTGCGCACCCATTACTCTAGTTAGAATTACTCGCAAACCCGTGAACGCATAGATATGGCAAGCATATCAGATGAAAGAGGAGACACAGGGCTATCATTTGATATAGGCTACATCCTTCTGGGTTATAAAACAGACGAAGTGACAGCAAAATAATAACTTCATATAGCTCGACTTACCTCACGTTTTTCTCTGTTTTTGTGGCAAAGCATGTTTATAATCCAACGCTATTGAGTGTTTCTCTATGGCAAAGAATGTTCATAATCCGGTTTTGAGATCCTAGCAAATTCCTGCATGGTATTCAATTAAAGGCTCACAATGCATCCCAATTTGTTCGACAAAGAAACACCTTTTTTGCCTTTACTTTGTTCATGGCAATGCAGTAAAAAGTTGTAGAGAATCATGAGTGCAGACAGGCACACACGTAAACTCGGGTCAGGTCAGATCAGTTCGTGTTACAAGTATGGAGCACAGAAAGGTCATTTTTAATCACTAATTAATGTATAACATGATTACAGTCTAACACAAAGGGAACAGGCACAGTTGGGTAACTAATTCTAGTGTCGTTTTCTTACGGGGATAAACAGTGACAGGTTACCGGGGACCTTTTACGCTAACCTTCAAAATGTAGCAAGGTTACGTGCAGATCTTTTCATCACAGTCATTAACAAGGCTTGGCTGCGTGCACAGGACAGAAAATGGAGATTGTGATCATTATTATTGTAGACTATAGACTACCTCCTTTATTCCTTGAATGGAAATTCAGGTTATGCTGGTGTGTCTGTGTCAATATCAGGCGCAGTTTATTTTAGCAGATTATTCATTTAGAATTTGTAGCCTAGACTAAATCACTTTGTGCGTAAAAAGACGCTACTTGCAGTCCAATCAGCTTGAATGAAACTACAGCACCTATATAATGACAATTTTTGTTAGACTTTTTAAAAATTATTATTAGACTATCTTATATCGTAATAATATCCCACGTGGAAACGTGCGTGAATATTTGGCCTCTGGAATTTTCAAAATGCAATCGGGGAACCCAGCCCGAAACCAGATTTTTCTTCTTTTTTTTTTGCACCCCCACTTTCAAACTCGTTCCGGCGCCGCTGAATCGCACCACAGTATATCTGTGAACTTTTAAGTCCCTACTGTCCTTTTAGGCCACCGAGGTCTTCCTCACAACTTCTTCTATCAGTCCCAAAGGCAACCCTTAAAACTAAAGGTGATAGAGCTTTTTCTGTTGCTGCCCCTAGACTCTGGAACAATCTCCCTATAGAAATTAAGTCCTCTCCCACCATCAATAGTTTTAAATCAAATGTAAAGACCCATCTATTTTCTTTGGCCTATAATGTCCATTAATTTTTCCCCTTGTTTGGTTGTTTATTTTTATTTTATTTATTTAATCTTATTTCTATTTCTTTTCTGCATTATATTAACTGGCATCTAACTTTACTGTACATCTTTCTCTAGGCCTATAGTAGTAGTAGTTTCAGTAACCATATATTTATTTTTATCTGTTTATTATTATTATTATTATTATTATTATTATTATTTTGTATTTTCATTTATTTATTTTTATTTTTTGTCATTTATGTCTTTATTTTTTGTTTTTATTACTGTTTATTTTATTTCTGAGCACCTTGGGTCAATAACATTGCGTTTAAGTGTGCTATATAAATAAATATGACTTGACTTGACTTGACTATAAAAACTGGTACATCCTTAACGTGTTTTGTTGCATAAGAATGAAAAAAATCATATTAAAAACAAATACACAACTTTTTAGTAACCATCAATGTTTTGAGTCTTATTTTTGATGATTGTTGGTCAAGCAATAATGTGTCCTGGTCAGTAAGTGTTGTAGTAATCAGATATGTCTAATAGGAAACTGAAAATGAATGCAGTGAGAGCAGAGCCATGTCCCTCCCAAAATATAAAGACATCAATTGTTATGCTACAATAGCATTTCACTCATGTCTAGAGCCCCACCGATATGGGATTTTAAAGACGTATTTCGATATTTCAGAAACCAATGGTAAACCAGCTGATATTCACTTTTAACATACTCAATGTAGAAATGTACTCTAATATTTAGGATATTAAAAAGCTCTGATCAAGGTGGTACATTGTGTTTAAATGTGCCTAACTAATGAAATCCTGAAAACTAATGCATCCTAATGAAAGGCTCTTATACAAATAAAATTAAATTATTAAATTATTATTATGAATAATAGTGTCAGGTCTGTGTTCTTTGTGATAAACACCATTGCCATAGTAACTTTCAAGATATTTACTTTATGCTTTATTATTTTATGATGGTATTTTTTTGTGATTTTTACACACCGTTAACAACATTAAACAGTGTGATAGAGAGAAGGATAGGTGGCTGTCCTTGGCAGCAGAACGAGCAAGCGAATGGTTGTGGGTAAGGAGAAGTTACCCTTCCTGGGGCGCAAGCTATGGTTCAGTCCACATCAACGGGACGGACCAACCTAACCAACCTAGACCATGCCTAGGTTGGTTATTGTGGTATGGTGGCCACATGGGGCGTAAGTTAAGGTAAGCTAACTGGCTCATTTGTTTTGTGTTTGTGACGGACTGTGCCTAGGTTGATGGTGGTTGGCTAGGGTTTTTATGGTTATGGTTCAGTCCGCATCAACGGGACGGACCAACCTAGACCATGCCTAGGCTGGTTAAGAGTATTTTGGATATTGGATATTTCAATGTGGTAATATGGTGACAGCATGGAGGGGAGTGTCTCTAGCATGCTGGTTTCACTGTTAAGCCTTCATGAGGTGTCGTGGGCCTAACTTAACGAAACATCGAGGGTGCCCACTTGATAACCCCAATGACATGCCGCATATATACTGCTGTGGATGGGCCATTATCGTGGGCCTAATGACCTGTTGTATGGTATGCACGTCCATAGTGGGATATTTGCACGCACAGCACTATTAAAGCGCATTCGAGATCCAAAATGTTAGTAGAGGCGGAGCTCCACCTGTAAGATATATGACAGAATCCTACACGTGAGATAACTTTGTTTTTAAGACAATTGATTGGTCAGTGGGCGGTAGATTACACAATTTGAGCTATAACTTAGCACATAACCTCCTCCCGACCAGGTTTGGTTGACAGCATAAGATACCATGGTGATATAGCGACACTAAAACAGATCCACTTTCGTGTCACAGCAAACCCTAGCTTTGAGCGCAACATACCTCGCTAACCCACTAATCGAGATTCGTAGTACACCCCACAGTTTAGTCAAGTGGTCTATGACTAGCAGAATTAACGACATGGAAGACACTGGATTAAATGGATGAGTAAGTAATAACAACTAGCCAGAACGATTTATTATCGGTTTCGATGTGTAGTGCCGTTTTTGATTTCATAGACTGTATAAATAAGTCCATTTAGCAATATTGACATTAATGGCAGTCTGTCAGATAGCGATCTCAGCTGAGCTGGCTCTCACATTACGTTAGCCTAACGTATGTTAACATCTGTAACGTTAAAGGAATTATCCGGAGTAAAATGCATTTTAGATCAATTTACGGATGATTGGGAGTACATACGTTGAGTTGACATCCAAATCATCTAATGGCCTACATGGTGATAACGAACTACAGTTGCATGTGACGTCACAGGTTTGGGCGCTTAATCTCTAACTGATCAATACGGCATTTTGCTTAACTGTCTTAACATATTTTTGTAATAACCGAACGTGATGTAAACCGCGTGGTGATAACCTTTATGTCTGGATAACTGGTGTTGTGCTTCTACTCACATGAAGAGCTGGCAGTAAGTGTTAAGTGTCAATGCTTACCCGGCTAATAAACAAACCATGCTACCGTAACATCAGAGCCCATCTACGGAGAGCCTTGGCACTTCCTATTAAGCCTCATTGTATCGACATTGGTTGCAGTTCCATTAGAATTCCACTGGGGGTGATCGCGGGCGAGTGCAGGTTGAATGGGGGTCTATGGAGCTAGACGGCTAAATGTATCTCTTTCACCTGCTTGTCATAGAAGAATCGTAGATTTTATTGTAGTTTATGCAGGTTCAATATAGATTTTAGATCTAAAGTTTAATGAACGAGTACTTATGTCCTTTTCATTTCTTACAGGTTGGGTCGTTGTTTCCCATATCACGCTAGCATTGTGCTAATGAATGACGTCATTGACATATTTGAAAGGCTTTTTAGAAGACTTACGTGACTTGAAAAAATATAACAATCAACAGTGTGTATTTTCTTTGCCTCTCCTAGCGAATGCAACATTCAAATTACTACTCAAAAAATTATATCCAGAGAAAAGTGGATATTGAGGGGTAAAGCTCCATAGACCTCCATGCATTCTGCACTCGCCTGCGAGCGCCCTCAAGTGGAATCTGAGGAGGAACTGCAACCAGTCCAGAAACCGGAAGTAACCAGACAGTGCCAATTCTCTTCCTATTAGACATTCTCTGGTAACGTCGAAGGGTAAAGTCACGTGACTTCTTTTGTAGTTTGTTTATTAAACAAAAGGAGCAATTTCGATTTTTTAAAATAAGGCAAAATAGGATCTGACATTTTCACAGTTAGAAGATTATTACTGTATAGACACTGAAAAATATTTTTGGTGGATAACATCGCTGATTTGGCTTCACAATATTTTTTTAAAAATAGGTCTATGGGACTTAACATTGGAGCTGCTCTTCGACAGGAACGCAACCACTTGGGGCGCTGGTTTTCACTTTCCCTCCCTATAAGGGGAGAACCGCCACTCTCAGGAAACTTCCGTTTTTTGAACTGGTTGCAGTTCCTGTTCTGGTTCCACGTGAGGGCGCTCACGAATAAGAGCAGAATGAATGGAGGTCTATGGAGCTGTACCCCTCAAAATCCACTTTTCTCAGGATATAATTTTTTGTCTAGAAATTTGAATGTTGCATTCGAAAGAGGGGGCAGAGAAAATACATGCTGAATATTATATTTTTTGAGTCACTTATTTGTTCTAAAAAGCCTTTCAAATGCGTCAATGACGTCATTCATTAGCAGAAACTAGTGTGTTGTGGGCAACAACTACCCAACCTGTAAGAAATCGAAAGGACGAAAGTACTTGTTCATTCAACTTTTGACTCATAATTTTCAACGACAACCAGGTGAAAGAGACAAATGTAGCCATCTAGTTCCATAGACCCCCATTGTTTTTGCACTTATTCGTGACAGATTGCAGGTACAATGGAATTCATAGGGAGTGAACCGGCTCTCCGTAAACGGGCTCTGGTGGTGTATTGTGCATGCCTATGTTCCCACAGCCCTATGTTCCCTAACCTACCCACCCACACCTCAGGCCTAACCCTAACCCCAACCCAGCCTGTTTTGACTCTTGTTTTCTCACATTTTAGCTATCCCCTTCACATTTTAGTCTTTCTCTTTTAATTCATTTTTTTTTATTTGCCCTTCCCTTTTGATACAAGTCATTTTACCCACACCTTTTCTTTGCCCCTTTTATTTCTGTCCACCCATTTATACTTATAACTACACACATTTACTTCATCTCATATACCCCCCATGGTTTAGCCTAGCCCTGCACTCATAGCCCCTTTCTTTACTTTTTCCTTTTTCTTTCCCCCCCCACTAATTTTTAAACTTCTTCCCGTCCCCACTCTTTAACCCTAGACCACACACACACACACAAACCCTGCCCTACTTAAAACACCCCCTCCTTTCTTTTCTTCATATTTAATTAAATCTAAACATTTGTTCAGTTTGCACACATTTTTCTTTCTTTCTCTCCTAGTCCCTACCTAACCTACATCTACACTTCTTATATTCTTTATATCCTCCTTTTTAATCTATTTAAATTCTTTCTTTGTTTTTTTACTGCATGTTTTGTCTCCATCCACCCATAACATATCATGTCTGCCATGATTCCCCTTCCCAAACACTTAGCTAGACCCACTCCTAGACATCCCCCCCTTAGACCCCAACCCCATCCTAGACCTACCGCACTTCTACGCACCCCCCCTCACACTTACAGAAATGCAATTACCAACCCCACACATAGAGGCTTTCCCTTACAATACCCTACTCACTCCTACCTTCACATAACACGTCCTCTCCTACCTATGCCCCCACCCAACACCAGATACATTCACACACATAGACCCCCTAGGCCCACACATACACACACATATGCATCCACCTTAACCTCCACTAGACCCCCCTCCTCACACACACGCACACACCCTACTCCACCACCAGACATGTACACAAACACTCTCAGACATGAACCAGATCCCCTCACACGACAACAAGCCAAACATTACTTTAAATTAATCCAAGTCACACATCACAAACAGATCACACACACAGCTCTGGACACACAAACTTTCCCCACAGGCATGCACAGACATGCAGATTTTACACAACCACTACACCTCACAAATTTTAAACTTTACTACACCTACAGCACCTTTTAACAACACAGCTTTTCAAATAGTGTGTGGCTGGGCCAGGAAGAGGTACCAGAAAAGATTCACCGACTCCACCCTTCCCACAGTTCACCTGGCCCTCAACCCCCCTACCCCTGCCCCCTTGCCCATACCCCATCCTTCCCATACCCCCCCACCTAATTTAACATGCCTCTCAGATTTTCCACCACTTTCATCCACAACTTCACCATCACACACAATCACAGACACGGTAACACTTCCCAACCCTACTTCCACTTCCCCTCCCACTTCCACCCTTCCAACCATACACAATCACAACACACCAATAGGATCCACCACCTTACAGACTCACACACATACAACACAGACAGTTGACACACACTACACCACACTCTACACCTCCCCGCACTCTAGCTAACACAACCACACACCTTTCCCCCTACATAATATCACAAGCACATACAGCAGAACCATTACCCCAGCGTCCCAAATTGAGAGTCACAACACAGTTTCACCACACAGCCAACCTGAAGCAAACACTACTCTCACCACCACACACTCACCCAGGCCAACACTTACACAACCCCCCAACCATTTAGTATTACACACCCTTGATAACATAGTTCCCTTATCCCCACAGCACCCACCAGAGGAGGAGAGGGAGACTCCGGCGCCTCCACAGCTGGAGAGGGCGATGACGAAAGGGCGTACTAATCAAGTCAAACGATTTGTCACAACCGCAGCTGAGCCCTCTCCATCAAAAGCTGTGGGACCGCCGGAGACACCCAACCCTCCTATCCCTTCCACACCCCACACTATCTCCAACCTCCTCTTACAACCCACACTACCCACTACACACCTCTTCCACCCCACCTACCACCGTGCCCTTAGAAACAAACTGGAAGAATGGTCATTTTCAATACACAAACCACTAGTTTTCTTAGAAGATTCCAATCTCAATAGGATTCCCCCCTTCACCGAAAACCACCCCCTTTCCCCAAGTGAAGTCGGTGGTCTTGTCAGTGGGCCTCAACAACAAGGACCACGACCCCAAAAACACCAGCATCAAACAGTTCCTCTCTCTCTACAAACATGCTTCTACAGTTTTCCCCGAGGCAATCATACACATTCCACTTATTCATTTCTCATCCCGCCTCACTCCCCAACAGAAGGCCAATCTCACTCACATCAACCACTTTATAACTTCCCACTTCCCCCACATCCCCACTATCCCCCCAGACACCTTCCACACCACCCAAGATAACATACACTGGACACCCCATACAGCTCATACACAGGGTACCCCCAGAATTGTCAGACCTAAATTTAAGACTTTTTAAGACCTTTTTAATACCACTTCAGATGAAATTTAATGAAATTTAATACCTACATCGCACCCATTCTGATAGAATAAATAATATTAAAGGTAAGATTAAACCTCAAATAATTACTATTTACAAGTGTTTGAACATGCCAACTTGAACATGACAGCAGTGCAGTGGCAACGCAAAGCTTTGTCGCGGTAGTAACGTGACTGAATGTCCCACTTCATCGACAAATTTACACGGAATAGAACCTAGTTAATTTCAGGGATTAAAGTGAAAAAAAAAAATCGTTTGACTGAACTTTTTTCAGGCCATAAGTCATACGTTGTTCATATCTACCTATAGAGATAGCACCCCTTTTGCGGTCGCAACCTATTGGTTTTTAATGTACAAAAAGATGCAAACAGCAAAGTAAAGCACCAAATAAGCACCAAAACGAGGCTACAGGGTACTAAGTTACTATGTAATTAATGCCACCTACAGGTGAATGCATAGAACATAACAATCCTATGGTTTGTGTACCCTGTAGCCTCGTTTTAGCCGCCAATGGCCGCCATGTGAATAAGGCGAATTGAGAGTGTTCTTGATTGAGATTGAGTTTTCCTGTTGAACAAAACAATATTTCAATACCATCCCTGACCATTGCTGATTAGCCATTGCTGTTCTTTTCTACTGCAGCAATATTGTAGCAAGGCTTTAACTTACACTTATTTAATTACTTCAGGCCAAAAGTGTTTAAAGGGGAGATTTTTTTCTTGTTAATATGCAATTCAACACTAAGTAAAGTCTATAAAATCAAGTTTGCAAGACTTCACATTTCCTCATCAAAGTAATGAATCAGAACAGTCTAGATATTGTTCATATTTCCATTTGTTGCCTCATCTGCATTTAATGAAAACATGGTAATTTTGAGTTTTACAGACAACTCAAGTTTTCCAATGAGCAGCAATACTGTGTGCGCTCATGCAGGAGGTCTGCGCATCTGATAACGACAATCGTGTTGCGCTATGAAAGAACATGCGTAGCCTACTTTCTGAGCGCAAACACGGTCAGCCATAGATACACGTAGCCTACCTCTATCGTGGTGGCTAGTTGCACCAGGTAGGGAAGATGTCCTGAAGTGCAAGAACGTTAACCTTATGGCGGTCTTCTGATTGTTGGCGTGCCAAAACATTTTCCTATTGCATCCATGAACAATTTTCTTGCAGCAAACCGCGCAAAAGCAAACCACTGGCACTTTATTTTTTTACACCATGGCTTGTTAGTTCTCCCCCGTTTCCAACAGCCGCCCATCTCCATTTATTTTTTAACTTTTGACACCTGTGCCTTCCTTTATTGTTGTTTATGTAAAGCACATTGAATGTAGCCTGGCGAGCCAGACCCACATTAAAATGTAGGGTCTGGGCACTCACCGTTCGCAGTGCTCAGTCCGAGGGTCGGGATAATCAGTTGTCTTTCAAATTCCCTCTGCACGCAATAGGAATCAATAGGATATTTGTTTTCAAGTAGCAGGGAATTCAAGCCAAACCGTTGCAACTCTGACATCAATCATTATGTTAAGCCCAACAAACGACTCTATACACGATTTCAATGCCAGATTTAGTTTCAATTTCTAGAGCTCACAAGTCAACGGAGAGTTGCTAGACTAGCCCTGGCAGCAAATATAATTTGCTGCCGCTAGGGGCGCGTCTAGATTTCTAGGCTACATTGAATGACCTCTGTGTATGAAATGCGCTATATAAATAAACTTGACTTGACTTTAGCAACGCATCCATGACAGGTAGTAGCCTTGCCAAATAGACGCACACAAATCATGACGCTAATATGCGAGGTTCTGGTAGGCCTACTGGTTATGGTTTTGTGCTATACATTAATAATAGCAAAGTTTTAAGTTGACTATTTTAATTGCATGGTTATTTTTTGTCAACATACGCTCACAACCTACTGTCGTTAAAATGAGGCCTAAGCAAAATAGGCTACAAGGCTGTCTGTGCGTCACAAACACGACTCAACAGTTCGCGATATTATTATTTTGTGTTAACATGCTCAGTCAAAACCTTCCGTCACAAATTGTGAAAAACAGACGGGATAGGCATAGGCTACGGTTTATATTGCGTCGCTTTACACATACTGTTAGTTGCATTGATCAAAAACTGTAACAATAATAGTAGGCTACATCGGGTGGCAGCAGGCTATCTGTTCAAGTCATAGGTGACACCCAAAATGAATGACCTCCCCTGACAAGAGTTCGCGATAGTAAGAAATTGTCTACATTGATGCACGGAAAGAACACAGCCTCCAAATTCGCACATAGAGCTCACAATATCATATCCAAAAAAGTTAAACGGATTGGGCAACCTCATCAGCTGTCTCGATGGTGTCACTATAATCAAACTTTGATCGTCCTCCAGACGTGTTCTTTTTTTTTTTTAAGCAACCGCCCCAGGCCAATGAGACAAGCGTGTAGCTACAACATAAACAAAGCGAAACTCATGGCTGACGTATCTTCTTGAGCGGTCTCTGATTGAGACACAGAAAGTTCTCAAGAACACTATTAGGTCTTTAAATATTTACCATCACACACATTCATTCATCGGAGCTAATATTTGTAGTTGCCTTAAAAAAAGGAAAAGAAAAGGTGATAGACGCCCCTCCTATTTTTTTTTTCTCACCGGATCTGCATCGATCTCAAATATGACATTTCTAAAATCAAATTGACGGAAATCTGTCGTACGACGGAGAACTTTAATCCTTGTCTGATTTACGCTATATGAGGATATTAGACTAAATCTACTGATCATTTGAAAAATTAAGACCTCCGTGAAAAAATTCCAGACTTTGAGGTGAAATTCAATACTTTTTAAGGCCTTAATTTAGGAAAATGAAATGTAATACTTTTTAATACTTTTAAGACTCCGCGGGTACCCTGCATACAATTTTTACACACTGGTGCCAATATTTACATTTTCAATAACTCCACCCATACCCCTGCCCCCCCCCAACTCCCACCCCCCCTCCTGCACATCCACCCCCTTAACCCACTCCCACCCTCCGTCATGATTTAGGGCCTGTCCACACAGAGACGCTTTTTAGGTTAAACGCAGAGGTTTTGCTTCGTCTTGGCCGAGTGTCCAAATGAATTCTGTAAACGCACTGCCCGAAACCGCACTTTTTTGAAACCTGGTCCCAGAGTGGAAAAATCTGAAACCGTAGCCCGTTTGAGTTCGTTTAGACAGCGAAACCGCACATCCTGGTTGCGTATCGATGATGTCATCGCCACACCTCAGTTGCCCTGGACTTGCACTTATAGTATTGCCTAACAATACTAGTTTTCATACATGACATTACCTACGATTACACTCCTTAAGATAAATATCACAACTGGTGCTGCGCAGCGCCGATAGCTTATGACTTGGTGGACTGAACACTGTTTTTCCCGGTGTTTTTTATGCATTCTAGCTACTGTCAGTGACGCGAGAGAACTTAAGTTATTAGGAAAGTGCGGTGTTATTAGGTGTTATTAAGTTATTAGGAATGAGTGAGTGGGAGCAGGCCGCCCTAGCCAAGTGCCCCCTTCAACCCACTTTTTACTTTCATTTTCTGGATGACATCATTGGAGCTTGGCCACACCCCTTACAGGAATTCAACACTTTTTTAGACACCTTAAACTCACATCACCCAATCTATCTCACTTAAAGGACAATGTAGAGACCCTCATTATGCTACTGTGTAAGTGTGGTGCTATTTTGAGCCTTGTTAGTGGTATAAAAAGCGATTTCTTTCTAGTGTACGTGTGCCCCGAAGGCTAGCGTTAAACGCTAATAAGCGGTTTGCAATAAAACTGGTCACATTCGACTAGCATGAAAACAAATCCCAGCGAACGGTCGAACTCGGTACACATGTGTTATTAACCCCTAGGTTCATTTTGCGCTGGAATTGTCCTTTAAGGCCACAATTGACCCACACCAAATTGATTTTTTAGACACCACCATCTTTTTCACCCCCATTTCACCTACACATAAAACTTTTAGTTCCAAAGTTTATTTTAAACCCACAGACACTCACTCACTTTTGCACAAGCACAGTAATCACCCCAAACACACGTTTAGATCCATAGTCATGATCACAAATCATCCGCTTTCATTGCATCTGCTCCTTCCCCACAGACCTTCACCATGCCATACAACAACTCTTTCAAGCCCTCCGTAAGAGGCACTACTCTAAACGTTTCCTCCGCCACATCAAACACTTGACTCTGGCCGGCCTTGCTCCCACTCACTCATACACCCCTAACACTTGCCCATCACCCACTCCCACACCAGGCCTTCCTCTTAACCCCAACCCAGATCCTAATCCCAACCCTTTTCCTAACCTTAACCCTGACTCTAACCCCAACCCCTTTCCTAACCCCAACCCTTTTCCTAACCCTAACCCCAACCCTTTTCCTAACCCTAATCCCAACCCAAGAGTGGCACATCAGACCTAACAAACCCATACTGTTCATAGGTGATTCCAATCTGGCCCGTATTCCCCCTCATCCATATCCCAACATACAGATAGACAGTTACTCAGGTGCCACAGCCAATCACATGATCCGGTTACTTGAAAAAACTTCCCCACAAGAAGCCGTTGAGCTGTTAGTCCTGTCGGTGGGTACCAACAACAGAGAGCACAATGCCAAGGCCACCACCAACAAACAACTTCACAAAATGTTTAAGTTGGCCACCAAAGTTTTCCCCAACGCTAACATTTATGTCCCTGTTATCAATTTTTCCCCTTCTATTCACCCACACTTCAAGTTTAATCTCACTGAGATTAACCGCTACATCACCTCCCACCTCCAACCACTTCCAGCAGATCAATTTTCCACCACACTTGATCACATCCACTGGACCCCAGAAGTAGGCTCCAAAATCCTCCACTTCTGGTGTTCACAACTAAATTTAACATTCCACAGAACCTAAATCAGGACACACCCTCACACAGCCTGAATCACACTTCACCTCACACTGACTCCCTCATCCTCAACTTGTCCAAGTCCCTTATTCTCTCCCCTGCACAAACTTCACTATTAGAAAAAGGTCTTTCTTTTATTCCCAAACCCACCAGCCAGGACCGGGAGGGACTGCGAAGGGACATCCATGGTTATCACAGACGCTTGAAATTACAGGATCATTTTAAACACAAACCCCACCGTGAGCCCGTCCCCTTTACTCTCCCCTCCACCTGGGAACCTGATTCTTCCCAGGTGGATGGGAGACTACGTGCCCTCATCAGGCAAGACCTCCATTCCCTGTCCACCTATCTCTCCCGCCCTTTTGACTCCAGCCTCTCCAACATCTCCTCAGCAGAAAAAAGAGCAATTTTCCAACTTTGCCACAACCCAAACATTATCGTTAAACCAGCCGACAAGGGTTCCAACATAGTCCATCTTCTGACCATAGTCATCTTAGACACTCACCAATACCTCCTAGAAGCCAACAGGCAACTTTCTAACCCACTCAACTACAAACCCATCACTCAATCCCTTCAACCCAAAGCACAAGAAAAAGTTCGCAATCTGGTCCTTTCATTATACACCAATCATTCCATAACCAAAAAACAATTTGATTTCCTGATTGGACCAGACCAACCCAGACCCCACGCCTTTTACCTTCTCCCCAAAATCCCCAAGCCACCTGACACATGGACAGTTCCCTTCGCAGTCCCTCCTGGTAGACCTATAGTTTCAGATTGTAGCTCCACCACTTATAACATTTCCTTCTTCATAGATCATTTTCTCAATCCCCTCTCCACTAAACACCCCACATACATACAAGACACATATGATTTTATACATAAAATCCGGCCCATGGCAGTTCCCAACCATACTTACCTGTTCACCATAGATGATCTTTATACAAACATAGACACCATCTCAGGCCTTCAAGCAGTACAGCACAAGTTTAATCAATTTCCAGATCCCACACGCCCAGACAATACTTTACTTCAACTTTTGGAAATCTGCTTAACCCATAATGACTTTGAATTTGATGATAAACTCTTTTTACAAATCCATGGAACTGCCATGGGCCAGAGATTCGCCCCTGCATATGCCAACATCTTTATGAGTGAGTGGGAGCAAGAAGCCTTAGCCGAATGTCCCCTGAAACCCCTCTTTTTCTATCGCTTCCTGGATGATATCATCGGCGCCTGGACTCACACACTAGAACAATTCACTGACTTTATGAACATACTCAACACACACCACACAACAATTAAACTGAAATCTACAATCGACCCTCACTCTGTCAATTTCCTGGACACCACAGTTTTTCTTACACCATCCACTCCAACACCCTCAGTACTAAACCCTCAGTACTAAAATTTACCCTCAGTACTAAAATTTTACCCTCAGTACTAAAATTTTCTTCAAACCCACTGATACGCACGCACTTTTGCATAAATCCAGTTACCACCCCAAACACACTTTCCGAGGCATTATTAAATCACAAATCATTCGTTTCCACCGTATCTGCACTTTTCCCACAGACCTCCAGGAAGCGATAGAAATTCTCTTTAGAGCCCTCCGCCCCCCTGGATATTCAAAGAGATTCCTCAGGAAAATTAAAACAGACACCCTGACCCTTCTTGCTCCCACTCGCTCTGACACTAATTCCCCTCACACCATAATGGCCCCCCCCAACCCCACTCCTGATCCCAACCCCACTCCCACACCTTTCATTCCACTAGTCACTACCTTTTCACAACCCACCAGACATTTGCACCACACTCTCAAACAACACTTCATCCACTTTCAGTCCTCCCACACTCACTTCCAACATCACAGACTCATCTCAGCCTTCCGTAAAAACAAAAACCTCCAAGACCTCCTCATTAGATCACATTTCTCCAGGAAGCCCCCACTCAAGCCATCAGGCCGCCTTGTTTTCTCGATCGATTGCTCGACGTGCACACATACAAATCTTTTTGCACCTATTATATCACCTAGCCAGGAGCAAAAGTCACTCGTCACTCGTAGAAGCAGATTCGAGCACTTGTATCAATTGACTTGTAGTCGTGCAAGAAAATCAAAGCGATCTGTAGAATTTTATTAATGAGAAATTATTTCACAGATGCACAACTTCGGATGCATTAGTTCACATTTGGGTTTACAAATGCACGGATGTTGTGCATGTTCTCAGATTATGAAACACGGATGTGCAAATGTGTTTCGCACCTACTGCGCTGCAACGATTGGAGCAAAAGTGTCGAGTGCGTGACTCTTGAAAGTTGTGACTCACAGGATAGGATTTGTGTACCTGTAAAAAGGATTTGTGTACCTGTAAAAAGGATTTGTGAACCCGTAGCCCCTATTTTGTGTTAACAAGATATAAAAAAATATGTACAACTTCAACTTTACTGTTACACATTTACGACTTTAGTGTGCACATGCAAAATCTGCAGTTAAATGTGCTCGCCACTTTTGCACCCAATATACCTTCATAGTATTTTCCTTAAGAATTTCGTCATGAACTGAAAACAGTAAGCTACCTGGCTTTTTGGCTGGCGGTGCTTCCTCTGGGTCAGGTCCACGAGCCGTGGATGCCTCAGCAGCTGGTTCCTTTGGTGGGCATCTGGTCTCCCTCTGCAGTGCAGTCAGAAGCTCCTGTTTCACTTGATCTTTCACTTCATTGGAGAAGTAGCAATTCTTGTACCTATTGCACAAACAAAAAAAGAAGGATTTAAGTATTGCCTATGTATATTCATTCATTCATTTATTAATAAAATAAATTCATAGTCTAAATTCATAGTCTAAATAAATACATAAATAAATGTTTTAATAAATAACCAACCTCGGGTCAAGAACTGTTGCCAACGTGTAAAGGGGCTCCTTCTCTGAACTGCCTCCAACAACGTGGCTTTTGTAGTGCCCACTCCGAAGGCTGTAGTAGCTCTTTTCTCCAAAAGCCGTTTCAGCATTTCTTTTGTAAGTTCTTCGAAAGGAGCGAGGATAGTGAGCACGTTCTCAATTAACCCCCACTGGTGCATAGTGAAAGTGGCCAGCAGGTCATTCTCCGTAGCGAATGCCCCTAGCGCACGTCTCTGCTCAATCAGCGATTCTAGCATATAGAAAGTACTGTTCCATCTTGTGATGACATCTTGCTGCAGGCGCTTCCTTGTTTGACCGAGCTGTTCCTGGATATCATGAAATAGCGAGTAGGCCTGTGGTGAGTGTTTAAAATGTCCAACAATTTTCCTCCCAGTTTTCACTATGTCAATGATGCTTCGTTGGGAAAGCAGACCCTCGTTCACTGCTAACTGCAATGTGTGCGCCATGCAGGGCAAATTAGCCAAGTTGGCGTCATTCAGTGCTTTCACCATGTTCCTTGCATTGTCTCGCAACACTACATGCACCCTACTCCTGTCGATTCCCCAATGTTGTAACATTCTATGGAATGCAAAGGCCAGATTGGCAGCAGTGTGGGACCCGACCATCTCTTGGCATTGTAACATGACTTGGTGTAGTTGGAAGTCATCATCTACCCACTGTGCAGTTAGGCTTAGCATGGACATCAGGCTCACATTTGACGTCCAAATGTCAGTTGTAAAACTAATCGCTGCATTGGGATTGGCATGTAAGATGCTGCGAGTGTGTTTTGACACGTTGTCAAACATTTCTTTTAGCGCAACATCTGAGAAATACCGTCGACTTGGTATGACATATTTTGGGCTCAGATAGTTCATGAGATTTCTGAAACCCAGATTTTCAACCTCAGAAAACGGCTGGTCATCCAGCGCAATGAATTCCATGATTTTTCCAGTTATGCCTTTACTCTTTTCCTTGCTGAACAAAGCTAACAAAGGTTGCTGATTTGTGGATGTCCCAGTGCTAGTTTGAGCTTGATGTTTACCTTTAGCCCCTGAGTGTTGGCCTTTGCTAGCTTCGTCAAATTTCGCAAATTCAGCTGAGTGATGTTGTCTCAAGTGTCGGATCAAATTCGTTGTGCAAAAGGTTTTTGGTGTCGTCCCTCCACGCCCTACTTTTTCCTTGCATGTGTTGCATATTGCAAATTTGTTATCTTCTTCACACACACTGAAGAATTTCTAAAGAGCTGACATGTTAATTCGCGAGGTTTCCTACATGTGCGTTCAGTGTGCACGTGTGATGCTGATGTTGCGCGATGTTAATCATGCGGCGCCCGGGTGCATTTGACCGGCAAAAAATCGGCGTGTCAGACTGACCGGCCGGTTTCCGGTCATGGCCGATCACGTGAAAATCGGCCGATTCCGGTCACCAGCCGATAAATCGGTGCATCTCTAATAAACTTCACACTTTCTTCCCCCTTGGTCTCAATTAATCCACTCCTCTGTTTCTTCTGTTTCTCAATAAAGCTACATCTTTCCTTTCCCCTTTTTTCCCAGGTCCTGTCTTATTTATTTATAAAAAACTTGTTATTACTATGTTATTAATCCATTATTACTTTGTTATTACCTTTTTTTTCCTTCCCCCCCCTTTTTTTAGTCTCTTCAGTTCTCCACCCAAGTTCTTCCACTCCCCCTAGACTACCCAGGACTTTTACTTTTTATTCTTTTCACCTTTACACAATTTAGATGTGTTTACCTTTTATTTTTGCAGTGTCGTGTCGATTTTCAAAGGTTGTTTTCATGAATTTTACACTTTTGATTTTTAGCACTTATAGCACTTTTGATTTTTAGCACTTATAGCACTTTTCCTGGTTTTAGTCTATCCCTTACCCCCAGCCCCAATTCTTGCACTTACCTTTTTCTTTTAGCCCCAGTCCCTAGCTTTAACCCCACCCAGCAGCTTGGCCTAACCCCAACCCCTATCCCTTAACCTAACCTCCAGCCACTTGGCTAAATTCTAACCCCAGCCCCCACCCCTTATCCTAACCCCAATCCCAACCCCTTAGCCTAACCCCCAACCCCCATCCCTTAACCCAGGGGTCGGGAACCTTTTTTGCCTGGAGAGCCACTTTTACCAATTTTTTTTTTTTTTTTATCTCAGAAGAGCCACATAAAGACGGTTACAAGAAAAAGTTTAGATATTTAACGTACATTTACTTTCATTCAACAGATGATTTTTAAATACATGTTCTACTAGTTTTAAAAGTAATGTGCAAGTAACTTGAAATGTAAAGTGGAATGACAGAAGTATAGGCCTTAGGCTTCCCATGTAGGCTAAACACCACCCCTATTTTCCCAGTGTTCTTTTGGTATACAAAGTAACCTCATAGTTAACAACACAACACTCAATTTTCATGACATGACATGTCATTGGCGAAATTGAACATTAGGCCTACTGTACCAGAGATTAGATTTGGTGATGGCCTTGGAGTCTGGCTGGCTCATATTCAGTGAGGTGAAGTTTCATGCAAGAATTGAGGCTGTCATCATTTAAGGGCAACTCCATGCAAAACTGTAATATATCCATAACGCCAACATGGCATTGTGTTGGCGTTATGGATGTGACAGTTTTGCGTGGAATTGCCCTTAAACGTGAGCGCAGGTTTGTCTTTATATTTTTCATATGTGAGAAAGATTTCACATAAGTGGAACCGAACAGGGTTAACACAGCAATACTAACTCGTTGCAGTGTGCGATATATAATGGGCAGTTCATTTCGCGTTTTCAGAATCAGTCTTCGGATTTCAGCCCGCTTGTGTTCGCGCTCGCAAGCTGTGGTCACTGACGTTTCCTTTTTGACATTTTCCTTATCTAACCTACAGCAAGCGCACACATCAACAATAACAATTAAAGTGTTCTTGTTCATCTTTTTTTCTCTTCGCCATTTTCTTTGTTTAGGATACAACCGTTAGCTAGCTGAATTTTTAAGTAAAGCATCAGCGGGTGGAATGTTCTCGGCACAGCATTGTCCAATAAAAAAACAAGTTTTTCATATCTGTACAGTAGGCTACATCGACGTAACCGTGAATTTCAGCGGTAGAGAACAGACATGGGATGGATTAAACTACGTGAACATATATTATATTTCGAACACTATTTTAACATTTTGATTTCAGTAGGTCTATTTTTTATTTAATACAGTACCAAAATTATTCATTACTTATTGAGTAAACAAATGGTAGGTTTGTCCGAGAGCCAGATGCAGTTCCCAAAAGAGCCACATGTGGCTCGCGAGCCATAGGTTCCCGACCCCTGCCCTAACCCAACGTTGACCCACCCCATCTCCTGCCCCTTATTAGCACCTATTCACATGGCATACAACACCTACACCACACACTGAAACAACATTATACTGAATTCCAAACAACACACCCCACCTTCCAACACCACACACTCATCTCCGCATTTAGACGCAATAAAAACCTCAAAGACCTCCTCATACGCACCACCTTCACCCGTCACTTACAACCCCCACCCCCTAAAGAAAACCTACATTTCACCCCTCACTTATTCATCACCAATATCCACAGTCACTGTTCTGCACCCATTAACCCATTAAATTTAGACACTCCCAATTTAGTTTATGTAATCACCTGCACTCACTGTCACATGTTGTACATCGGGGAAACTGGACATACACTACGCACACGCCTCAAACAACATCTGCACAACATACACAAAAATACACTCAACACTTACCTCGTCACACCAGGGGCGCCTTAATACCACCCGAGGCCCCTGGGCTATATGTTTTTTAAGGACAAATATTAATTATGATTAAATGATACCCGGCCCGCGATCTGACCCGACACATAGCGTGCGCTTTTGGTTAATAACATTGTACATTGTAATTAATTAATTAACATTGTAATAGCAGTGTAGCCTATCATTATTCAGCATGTAAAACCTTTACATAAACAGGAACAGAAAGCCCTCGAATCACGTCAGCCTACCCATGACATTGCTTATCAAAAAGGCTAGCCTACTGCACGAAAACAAGCGTTGAACTTTTACAACACTGGCTATTCCCGGTGGATTTTGTCGTTCGTTCTCATGACACGGTTCGCGTCGTTCAGTTCGCCAAGATGATTCGTTCTGAATCGTTCGTTCTTTCGCATTTCTGGTAGCCTACAACGTAGTTCAGCAGTGAATCATGGAATGCAGGTTCTCAGCTCCTCATTTGTGAAAATGGTCAACACAACACTGTAGCGGCAAATATAGCTGCAACTTCATGATTATGTGTACTTTTAGACAAAACAGCAGTAGCTAATGTGTTCATTCACCTTGACATTACATATTGAAGGTAAATAGAGTAGACTACGGCTAGATCAGCTAATTTCTTTTTTAAAAATGTGTTCATTCATAAAGGAACAAACCCAGTAGGCTACAGTGTATGCCGACAAACATGTTTAAAGGCTTGGCAGAAAGATTATATTGATCAAAAGGTTTCAATTCCCCATTTTGCCTAGGCTACAGAGCCATAATCACTCTGCTTCTTCTGCTTCACTCTGCCAAGAACGAGTGACTGACTTAACGAGAACGACAGACCGAAGTGAAACAGGTGGGGGGTCTTGGCGTGAGAACGAACGAACGAACAAACGAGACAGATTGAAGAGACATTTATTAACCTGGCATGACACAGAAAATACAAAGACAGCATGCATTTACCATTAGACAGATATTTAAATGTAAATGCCAATATTGAAATGCAAAATGGAGTTGTTAATGTAAACCATTATCGTTATTTTTTTATCGTATGCTCTCCCACTAGTCTCACTAGCCCATTTGTTTTTTTTTTCATGGAAACGGTTGCTATGCTTTCATGCCTCTCATTGGCTAATTCGATGAGAACGTTTTAGAAACAATACAGATAACAGCATATGATTGGTTTGGCTCTCGCCTTAGGAAGCTGGGCCATAGGCATTCACAGCAGCACTAGGTCAGTGTGATTCAGCGACGAACGAAATAACGAACAAGGGCCCAGTTCCCTGATAACGACGGAGACACACTCTTAAGAGGGTTTTCTACGATTCATCTTACGATCGTTCGTTTGTTTTTTCCGACTGTTTTCCGAACATGCTCGTAGCGTGAACGCGCGTGCACTGCTCTTAAGGGAAACCGAAGCAGTGCTGAATATATCGCGACTCTGTTCGTAGGCGGAAGACACATGTCTACGGAAGGAAGTGTCCTTAATAAAACAGTAATTTTCTTTCAGAAATGAATGCATATCTCCGTTACCACATCTCCTTTCACAACAGCATGCTAAATTAAAACATTATTTTGTGATAAAATGTAGGTGATTTTATTAACCTTCGTTGTAATTGCTCACGTGAGATGACTTGTCTATATAATGGCCACAATCAACAAGGACGGTGTTGGAGAGAAGAAAAATGGATAGAAGACGAAAACAGAGCTTCAGGCCCGATGAGGTGCGCCTCCTAATAGAGGAAATAGAGGCGCACAAAGGTGTCATCTTTGACCGCTTCAAAGGTGCCCACACCAACCTGCAAAAGCAGGTGTGGGCACAAATAGCGGAGAAGATGGCCGCTGTGTCGGGGACCAGGCGATCTGGAGCGGATCTCCGCAAAAAGTGGCAGGACTTTGCCAGTTTGGCAAAGAAAAAGGCAGCTGCAAATAGGCAACAAATAGCAGCAACAGGTGGAGGCAGCAGCTCTGCACCTCCCCTTACCCCCGAGGAGGAGATGGCCCTGGGTATCCTGGGGACAACTGCGTCGTCGGGCATCTCTGGGGGGGTCGATGTGATGGGGGGCATAGATCCACAGCCAGGGACCTCGACGGAGCCACTATCCCCATCCCAGGAACCCAGGAGCCCTCTCACTCCTGCTGTTGCTCCTCCTGTTGCTGCTGCTCCTGGTGCTGCTGCTACCAGCTGCCAGTGCAGCCAGGACCTGGTGCAGCTGGAGAGGGAGAAGCTGGGCCTGCTGAGGGAGCTGTGTGGCCTGACCAGGGAGGCATCCAAAAGGGATGCCGAGTACCAGCAGCAGGTGCTATACATAAAGAAGGCTAAGTTGGACCTGCTGGCTCGACAGGTGGCACTGGAGGAGGAGAAGTTGGCTCGGCCCACTATCTCTGTGCCTATCATCCTCCCTGAGCAGCAAGGTGATACGTAATTATGTAATGTATTGGGAATGTGTGAATGACACATCAGACATGAGCAAACTGTTTGGAGTGATTGGTCTTTACTTTGTGAATGTAATTTCACATGCATACTCTTCACCTCTTTCCAGGTGGTCCCAGTGAGCCCCACTATTAAGTTGTGTCTTGCACCACACGCTGTGCCTTCCATGTCATCATTCCATATTCCAGAATATTTCCTAGTTGTTAAGAACCTACAAGGTGTAAGGACATCAGTGTGGAATGTTATGACCAAATCACATTGAAATGTCTAAATGCTTAAAGGGTGCTAAATGCTTGCCCATTTCCACTGTGTCACATGTGAACCATCAGTCCTCAAAGCAGATATACATTACCCATATACAGTTCCAGTAATCATTTAATTAAGTCTTCTTTGTTGCATGTGTCTGAGGGCATAAAGAACATGGCCAAACACTGCATGCAACACATAACCTTTACTACTTACATATCCATTATATTGCCTGGCATGTTCCAGTGGCCAGAGCAATTAGGCAAATGAGGCCTTTGCATACAATCATCATGAAGTGCCTTGATGTGAACCACACACAAGCCTAATGCCTCATCACAGTCACCTGTGCACTGGTGTGTGACCTGCTGTAGACATGAACCCTCACATATAAGCCAGTGTGTGTAATTACTCCTATAATTGTTGTGTATCTGATGACATCCACATGATGCATCACAGCCTCAACACCAATCATCGTTAATCATCCACATGTTTTGCAGATTACTATATGGACCTATATACAGGGTGCGATTTGTGTAAAAACCAGAGGGGGGGGATGATTTTGAATAAGTTTGTAAACCCCCCCCCCCCCCCCCCCCCCCACAAAAAAAAAAAAAATGAACGAACGATTCATAGCCTAGTAATGTCATGGCTAATAATACCCTATATTATTTTTGCCACCTTTGTAACATTTTAGTTTTAGTTTACCGTGGTGTATGACTTTAAACAGCGAGTGTGCTTGGTATGATGATCAGCTCCTCTAATGCAGGGTAGGACTACGTTTTGACAAGCATACAAATTCACCTTGTTCTTGCCTCATCTGAAATGACTTCTCTACTTTTGCTGCCTCCATCCTTTCTGTATTTGTTGTGTAAAAAAACGTTGTATATGATGGCACTTAAAGGAACCATATGTAAGAAAAATATTTAAATTAATCATAAAATGGCCCTGATATGTCACTAGACATTAAGAAATCATGTTCATTTCAAATACTTATATCACTGACAACAGTAGTCCGGCCAGGATATTGTCATTTAAAAAGTGAAGTTGCAGCCCTCAACTGATGTTGATGTTGTGTTTTGTCATGTCATGTTGTGTTTTGGCCTGATGCGCCACCCTCCACCTATCTACTAATCACGAAGTCAGTAGTGTTTCGCCATCAGGGTTGGCAACCTCGAGTCAGGGGGGAGGGGGAGGGGATACACCGCTCTTCAGTATTTTGAAAGTGATTGCAGTACCAGTTTTGGCCACAATCTTACATTTGGTTCCTTTAAGTCTTAAGTTAGTGAATTGGCTAAAAGTGTTAGTTGGTAACCAAATAGCCTACACATTGCGCTACACGCTGCGTAGGCTTCGTGCATTCTCTCTCCTGCTGATTTGCGTTCAGTAGCCAAGTGCGTTGCAAAAGTTGAAAAAATAAATGTGTTTATTGTAGCCTACAGAAAATAAATAGCCTATCATACTGTCAGTTAATTGCCTACAGTGCAGTGAAGAGTTTGGAGAGTAAAGTTATAGGGCAACTTGAAGTTTTATGAAAATAATTTACGAACCAGAACATAAAGACCATGAAGCTTCTATTTCTTGAAGCTGTTAAAACACCCGCTAGATAGTTTAAATACCCACCAACATTCGTTTTTGCAGTACAGATTATTTCTAAAAGTTATTTGTCTACTACTGGCTAATTTAAAACGAGTGCTTTCTCGTTCGTCCTCCGCAAACTACAGGTGTTTCGGTAGAGAGCCATTGAATAAGCGATGCCAAGCAATTTCTGAAACACAATAGGCCTACGTTCCACTCTACGTGCAGTTGTCCTCCATCTCAATTGCATCAGTTTTCTAATTTTGAAGGTTCTAAAACATTATTATGCTTCACTGAATCCTTCTCGTTTTCTTTAATTTGTCCAGCTAACTTTTCCATTGAATTTAGCCATTTATGATTGATTACACACTCGACATTCTGAAATGTCCTGCACGATCAAGGCCAAATTAAGTTATCACGCAGCCACTGTGTCAGCAGCATCAGTGCTGACGGTGATGGTGCGTTTCTGATGTCAGATTATTATGTAGGCTAGCCTACTAGACTGTTCTCACGTTGGAGCGCTTTACTTATATGAAGTAGCATTAATCAATATGAGGGGCAGAGGGGGATAAATGTTGTCGATCCAGGGGCATTTCTTCCGGGAGCATCAGATTCCTCAGGTGGCCGGAGTGGTGGATGGCACGTTAGTGCCCATACTGACACCCCACGATGCCATCAATTGCCAGCTGGTGTGTGACCACCGGGGCATCATCCTCGACGTCGTGGCGAGATGGCCAGGTAGCACGCACGACTCTTTTGTTTTCAGGGAGTCCGCTGTTGGTCGGGAGGCAACTGCGTCGAGGGGTGAGTGGCGACTTCTCGGCGACAGTAGGTACCCCCTCCGGCCATACCTCTTCACACCTGTGGCCAACCCTGAGGACAACCATCAACGTGCCTATAATGAGGCCCATCGTCTGGCCAGAAGTGTGGTAGAACGCAGCATCGGGCGGTGGAAGTTGCGCTTCCAGTGTGTCCACAAATCGGCCGGGGGACTCCTCTTCAGTCCGGCGAAGGCCTGCGCGGTGATCTGTGTCACTGCAATGTTGCACAACATTGCAGTGCGGGCAGGGCTTCAGCCGGATGGGCCAGACGAGGAGGAGGAGGCTGAGGCTGATGAGGGGGGCCGTGATCCGGACAACCAGCCTCAGCACTACATGGCTGGTTTTGAGGCCCGCCGTGACGTGATCCAGGACTTTTTTTTAATGTTTTGGGTTGATCCTTTCCCCACAGTCACAGTGTCACCAATCACCACCAGCACACTTCGCATCCTCCCTATGTTGCTTTTGCCACTGCCCCTCCAACTTCTCTCCTACACCGTCTGCACAAATCTCTCCCTTCATATTTGGTTCTCCGTCACATTCTCCTGTTGCCTGTTTTGTGTTTGTTTCCATTTTTTATTTTATTTTTCATTTTATTTTTGATTTCATTTTTTACATATATATAATTATATATATTGGCCGATCGTAATATAGGACAATGTTTTTTCCCCTGCAACACTCTGTGACTTTAACAACATTGGTATGAATGATTCTTGCACCAACCACCTAGGCCTACCTAAGAACATATATTAACTCACACAAGTGAAGGCAGTTTAGTTATGCAGCGGATTTTATTTGCTGACGTCTTCACGCACACGCCTCAGTGGAGTCACCAGCAGGAAGATCGGTGACATTACATAGACACATGTACTGTCACTGATCTTCCTGCGGGTGACTCCACTCAAGACGCTCTTAGCCAGTAACAAGTACTCTGGAGCACTCGTAGATCTGTTTTCACGACGCTCTTAAGCTACGATGGTTTCGGGAAACAGTCTGCAAATCTTAAGACGTTCGTAAGAGGGACTTTACGACGCTCTTAGGCTTAAGATGCTTTCGGGGAACTGGGCCAAGAACTGGAAAGGCGAACCAGTTCAGGTTGTTCATTTTAAAGACCCGTTTAAAGGAACTAGTTCGTTCGCGACCGACCCACCTCTACTGGCTGTAGGCTAAGTTAAAAGATGGGTACACATGGACGTTTAAAAGCTTTTTTTAAAAGTGCATGTGTTTGTCGTGTTGGGGGGTTCCCCAGGAGTTTTTTTGAATTTCTGTCTACTTAACACACCAGTTTAAAGGAACACGCCACCCAAAATCAGTAGTGATATATGTTCTTACCGTAACTTTCACGAGTTGAGTCGTACCTCTCCCGCGTCGGTAGGTGCACTCAAACGCTCTGTCGCGCGGCGCGAATGTGTTAGCATGTTGCTATGCTAGCGGGCTCTGCCGTGGCCGTAGAGAGAGGCACATAGCAGTATTCAAACACCTCCACGTTTTACCTACTTAAATACAGTTGCACGAGTAGTTGATGAAAAATGTTAGGGCACACAACATGAAACGTGACGATTTTCCAAGCGAATAAACATGAGAACTACAATGTGTGGCGCAATAGCACTTGGTAGTACTAGTACTTTGACCTAGCGTGGTAATATTATTAACACCTAATTGTAGATCCTATCCACCACAGAGTTTAGAATCCATGCTGGATCGACCCTCAGCCTCTCCCTCCCCTCTGAGCGAGAGAGGCACACACACTAGAGATGTGCTGATGGGCTATTATTTCAACCATAACTGCATAGCAAAACTTATCATCCATCAGCACCAAAGTTTCTTGACCAATTTTCAAAACTGCACCTGCCCACCATCCGCTGGTTGTTTTAATGTAGGCTATATGGGTGATGCAGCGTGAGGCTAGAAAGCCCTTGCCTGTTCTAGAAAGACTGATCTAATGCAGCAAATATATTAAAAGGCAAAAGTCGTACATTGGCTAGGCCTATCCCCAGAATATCAGCAGCAAACTCAGTCTCTGTCGCGCAAAACAGTCTCCAAATAAAACGCACATCGGCCTGTTGCCTATTCTGCCAGCTTGTGACAATATATCGTCCAAAATGCTTGATTGCATTGCATTCTCCACATTTTTAGCTACATTTTCATGTACCACATCAGCATTTTTGTTCAGTGAATCTTTTGTAAATTGCTTTACAATTACTGTCGGGCCCGGGTGTTAATAATATTACCACGCCAGGTCGAAGTACTCCCAAGTGCAACTGTATTTAAGTAGGTAAAACGTGGAGGTGTTTGAATACTGCTATGTGCCTCTCTCTACGGCCACGGCAGAGCCCGCTAGCATAACAACATGCTAACACATTCGCGCCGCGCGACAGAGCGTTTGAGTGTACCTACCGACGCGGGAGAGGTACGACTCAACTCGTGAAAGTTACGGTAAGAACATATATCACTACTGATTTTGGGTGGCGTGTTCCTTTAACGCAGTTTGGGAGGGACAGAAATACTTTTAGCCTACAGAACAAGCTGGCTCATGTGATGTGAACATGGCTACCTTATGCATTATCACTACACTACATGGAGACATATCTCACGTTAACAATGGAGAAAACATAATATAGACTATTATATGTGCGAATGGGTTAGCACAAACTTAGCTGTTGGTGAACGGAGATGCAGATAACTAATTCATTTATTTGCGCCACAGCCCATGTTCTGCGTTCACTCCAATGAGACAAGTGAAATACATGTTTTTAAAGCCGTTTCATTTCCAGGCTATTTGTTACGATATTTACCTGCTATCAGGGCTCCGAACCGGTTCAAGGAACGAAAACCGAAAACGAACAGAATTTTACGGAATTTTACGAGGAGCGGAAACGGAAACGAAAACAAAATGGTCTTCAACTGTTCCGGAACAGAAACGTTATTCTGAAATCCACAAAACCGGTTAATAACGTTTTTTTTTTCGTTCTCTATATATTTTATAAAAGCATTCACAAAAGCATATCCTATGTCAGGGAGACTATTTCCAGTTGTGCGAAAAACAAGCCCGCGCATCTACACTGTTAATGTGAGCTAACAAGCCGCTATGTAGCCAACTACTTAATGTTAGCTGGTGTGGTTGTTACGAATATTGCAATTAATTATGGCTTTTTTTAAGTTGTTTAGATGGGACGGAACCAGGAAAACCCGATGAGAAAACATTTCTCATTTAATGCGGCGTCCAACAAATCTACCTGCCAAGTCGAGGGCTGCGGGATAGAAATCATTGGGAATCACGGCGGCAACATGCAGAGACACATTCAAAGAAGACATCCAGAGGTGTTCGAGAAGTCACTACAAGACCACCAAAATCAAAACAAGAGGCCAGCTGAGGATGGGCAAAGTACTTTGGACTCGGTCATAGTGAAAAAGCCCAAACAGGTCCAAGTGGCATTAACCCCTGAAACCCTCAAAGAGGCATGCGTAGAGCTAGTCACGGTTAACGGGAGACCCTTTTCATTGATGGAAGATTCGGGATTTCGAAAAATAATCGACCCAATATAGAACGCTATGGGAAAAAATGTTACAATCAATTCATCTAACATTCGGGATATGGTGTCAGGGATTGCTCAGGGCGAAAGGGAAAAGCTCGCGACTGAACTGAGCGGGAGGCTTCTGATGCTGAAAATAGATTCTGCAACATGTAGAGACCGGTCTGTGCTGGGTATTAACGTGCAGTACTCTGACGGAAAGGGGGTTGTGTTGCGAACCTTGGCAGTGAGAGATCTGACAGAACGGCACACGTCTGAGTACATCTCCTCTGTGGTGATGGACGTCTTGCGTCAATATAACATTAGCTTGCAACAGGTGTATTCAGTCACTTCTGATAATGGGGCGAATATGCTCAAAGCCGTGAGCTTACTGTCAGATATCCAAGAGGGAGCTGTGAGCAACGAAGATGCAACCTGCGAGGAGACGGAGGAGATTGGGGAGGATGCGGGAAACCAGGAGGAGCTAATCCTTCCACTCGATTCTGCGTGGCCCAGTCATGTGTTGCGTAGTGTAAGATGTGCTGCACATACTCTACAATTGGCCGTTGATGATTCATTAAAACAAGCGTCCAACATCATAGCAAAGGCAAGACGTGTAGCAAAACGATTACGCTCGCAGAATGTGGTGTGTTCTTAAGAGAATAGGGCACAAGAGAGCAATTGTGGATTGTGCAACTCGCTGGCACTCCACTCATGATATGCTCCAGCGGCTGCTCGAGCTTAGGAGCTTTTGTGAAGACATGGCCCCAACCATCCCCGACCTACATCTAAGTGAATCTGAATGGGAATATGTCTCCAACACAGTAGATGCACTGAAACCCGCGAAAATAGCCACAAAATGTCTCCAATCTGATCAGCTAACTGCTGGTGAGTTCTATGGCATATGGCTCAAATGTTCCCTGGACACAGAAAAACTAGCAAGCCCCTTTGCGAGAAAGGTAGCCCAGTGCCTCAAAGCACGCCAGAGCACGTTATTTGACAATGACGCATTCTTAGCTGCTTTATTCCTCGATTCTAGATATCGATTGTTTTTGACCGAGTGTCAGACCGAAAAGGCGAAAATACACCTGCAACGTACATGGGAGGCAATACAGCACCTAGAGCCACGCAATGCAGCCAGCGACACCGCTGTGTGCTCAGCAGCCTCCCCTACTCAATCTCAGACATCATCTGACGACGAAATCGAGCACCTTTTGATGGAAAAAGAGAGAGAGACCAGCTCAACACAGCGACTCCCCCAGCACTCCATCGTGTCACTCTTGGACACATACTCCAAAGAAGACCGTCTAAGGCGCACCGAAGATCTGTTTCAGTACTGGGCTAGGTATTCTGTATCCAACCCAGACCTGTACAAGCTCGCTATGAGCGTCCTCCCTCTCCCTGTCACGCAAGTCAGTGTCGAGCGGGCATTTTTGAGTTTGAAATTTATTCTTTCCCCGTTAAGATCATCATTGAACGAAAAGGTGCTTGAGGACATTCTGCTGGTACGTCTGAATAAACAGTATGGCCTGTAGCAGCCAGTCACCCCCTCCAAAGCTAGACCTGAGCACTGTTCTACCTACTTGAATGCCTTCATACAGACATACGCTACCTCCAGACCGCTGCGCTCCTCAGACGAACGACGTCTAGCTCTACCTCCGGTACGCTCAGGCCAATCCAAACTTTTCTCATCTGTTGTTCCTCGTTGGTGGAACACACTGCCAGTTCCTACAAGGGCAGGGACATCCCTCTCCATTTTCAAAAAACTCCTGAAGACCCAGCTCTTTAGAGAACATCTCCTCTCATAGCAACACTTACAACAAGTCTTGCTGATCCTAGCACTCACCAGCCGTCTTAAAAACAGCACTCACTGATGCACTTATTCTTACTGTACTTATTCTTATGTTTTTTAAATTGTCCTAATATTGTTGAGAATTGCTCTAAAACTTAAACTGTTTACCATGTTGTTAGTCGCTTTGATTAAAAATGCGTCAGCCAAATGTAATGTAATGTTGGAGCACTCTCACTTTTGCCTTATCTAGGCCTATTTTTATTATTTTTTTGTTATTATTGTAGGCCTATTCTGACAGCCTAATTATTTTATTTTATTATTATTGACGGCCAGGCTAGCCTAATATTTTCTACCACAAATTTTTGTGAACTTGTTTTTTCAAAAGAAGCGCAGATTGCGCACAGAGTGTGTCACTGTGGTAATTTTATTTCTGTAGCCTAATATTGCCGTAGGCCTAGGTCCTATTTTGAAAACGAATGTGACTGCCCTGTCTAACTTTTGCCTTATATCTGCCTATTTTTTGTTATTAAGCCAATGCAGATAGAATAATTTTATTTTATCATTATTGACGGCCAAGTAGCCTAATTGTAATCTCTTTAACTGATTTTGTGAACTTGCTTTTAGAAGCGCATTGCGCTCACAGTTTGTCACTGTTGTGCTTTAAATGTGACGAAACAGCGCAGAGCGCACTTCAGGCATAGGTATAGGCTAAATCAAGGGGACATAATGAGTACGTCTATTCTAAGGTAAAGTCCACAAAAAACACTGCCGGAACTTTAAGAACGAACGATATTTTGCGTTCCGAACCGGTTCAGGACCGATATGTTGGTGGCGGAACGCATGCAAGAACGAAAACGTTAAACATAGGCCTACCTGAACCGTTCGGAACGGAACGTTTGAAAAATAATTTCGTTTTCAAGCCCTGCCTGCTATGCCTTCTGTTTTCATGGACAGTTACAGGAATCCACCTCATTCGTTTATCGTTGCTTCAATCCTACCCACGTTATCTCCAGAGTTTGTATGATAAGTTTGTCAGTCACACCCGTTGGGATTTATTACGTTTTGTTACATTTTGTTACATTTTAAAATTGGAGAAGACAAAGGGGGCCTCTGCATGGATGTAATTGTAGAGCAGTACGATGTGCTCAATTATTTAGGCTAGCTCCAGAGTAGGCTAATGACGCCGCGAATACGGACACGCCGTTTATTATTATTGATTATTATTATTATTATTAGGAGGCCCCTCATTGGTCGAGGCCCCTGGGCTGAAGCCCAGGTAAGCCCCTGCATTAAGGCGCCAGTGCGTCACACACTTCCAGACGCACAACATCACACACTTGAGGGTCTGTGGCCTTGAAGGGAACCCAGGCTGGACCATTTTATAGAGGAAAAGAGCAGAGAGATTGTGGATTTTAAAACTTCAAACACTACACCCAAAAGGTTTTAATGAAAAATTAAACTAAAGTTTTAAACCACTCTGTGTCTTTTTTATAGCTCCTCTCTTTTATCTCTTCTTTAACTTTTATTTTATTTTATTTGACTTTTAGATGGGAATAGTGGGGCGAGAAATACGTCCTTTTTTCTCCAAATAGCTGCCAAGTGTCATGTAATGTGGACCTTGGTATAGATTAGAAAAATAACCTAGCTATTAAAAAGTAAACGCCATAGGCTAGTGACCTAAGCTTAACATACCGAGACTTCTCAGTCATGACAATCCACAGCACAATTAATGCTCTCTTTCATCATCTCGTGTTCGAGATCCACCTAAGGGAGGGACATCCGTACCCGAACGCTGCAGAAGCAACCAATTGCACCAAGTCTGGCTTTGACAGACAGCAGCGCGAATCCGACGCCACGGATAGCCCCGCCCCGCATCCGTGGTATAAAGGATGATGCTGTGCTGCCCCTCATCAGATGACATTCGCTTCTCGCGGATTGCGACCCATCACTACTCTGCGCAGCTCGACCGTCATCGCTCGCTTTCATTTAAGGTAAGTACGACCAGTGGGCCGCGGCTGAAGTGCCCTTGAGCAAGGCACCTAACCCCTCACTGCTCCCCGAGCGCCGCCATTGTAGCAGGCAGTTCACTGCGCCGGGATTAGTGTGCTTCACCTCACTGTGTTCACTGTGTGCTGTTTGTGTTTCACTAATTCACCGATTGGGTTAAATGCAGAGACCAAATTTCCCTCACGGGATCAAAAAAGTATACTTATACTTATATACATTCCCATGGCAGTCCCCTCTGGGCAGTGACCGTGAGGAAAGTTGTAACGACAGACACCTCCCTGAGGGGTTGGGGTGCGACCCAGGAGGGCAGGACGGTGAACGGTGTTTGGCCGGACCAGTTAAGCTCGTCACACATAAATTACCTAGAGCTCCTGACTGTTTGGCTGGCTCTCAAACATTTCCTTCTCCGCCTACAGGGCCACCATGTACTGGTCCGCTGCGACAACACCACCGCAGTAGCCCATATAAACCGACAAGGGGGAATGTGCTCCTCGGCCCTGCACTGCTTAACACGCGACCTGCTGCTGTGGAGCAGTCCACACTTTCTGTCGCTACGTGCAACACACGTCCCAGGCATAATGAACACGGGGGCAGATCTGCTATCGAGGGGGAACCCGCTGTTCGGAGAGTGGCGTCTCCACCCTCAGGTAGTAGAACTGGTTTGGGCGAGATACGGCAGAGCAGCTGTAGATCTCTTCGCCTCGCGCGAAAACGGCCATTGTCCTATGTACTTCTCACTTCAGGACAAGAACACGCCTCTCGGCGTAGACGCACTAGCCCACCCATGGCCCAGAGTGCTCCTCTATGCCTTCCCCCCTCTGAGTCTGATTATTCCCACTCTCGCCCGAGTGAGGGAACAGGGGCTGACGATGATTCTGATAGCGACCAACTCTATCTCCTGGGCCCCCCCGCACACGGGAAAACCTATTTCAAAACAGCGCTTATTGCACTGGCTTGTCGACACCATAGCGGGAGCGTACAATTCGAAGGGGCTACAGCCTCCCGCGGGCCTGAGAGGGATATCAGTGCAACAGGTGTGTTCCACAGCTAGTTGGACTAGTCCGGACACCTTTGTGAGATTCTACCGGCTGGATGTTACTAGAACACCGGTTTCTCATTCGGTCCTGAGCGTTGGATCTGCGTGAGTCGCATCCCTACGTTCGTTACACTACTGTCACTTCCCTCACGGCTCAGCCCTGCTCGGGCGATCTCTAGTCTATGTAGGCTACATGGCCGATAACACATAAGCATATTCATAACCATAAACACATTCCCTGGTCATGCTGTCCGCTGAGTGGGATTATATTGTGATTGTGCGTATAACTTTGGATGTGTCTGGCACCACTGCGCTGAGGGGACACCTTGGCGTGGAGACCATCCGAGGCTGACAGTGTCACGAGCTGTCCAGATCTCTCCCTTAGGTGGATCTCGAACACGTGATGATGAAAGAGAACTAAAGGATATACTGGGTAACACCAGTTCTCTGAAACATTGAGTGGAGAGATCCACCGAGTAAGCCCCGCTTGCTTCACGAGAAGCGAATTGTCTACTGATGAGGGGCAGCGCAGCATCACCCTTGATGAGGGGCAGCGCAGCATCACCCTTTATACCACGGATGCGGGGCGGGGCTATCCTTGGCATCGGATTTGCGCTGCTGTCTGTCAAAGCCAGACTTGGTACAATTGGTTGCTTCTGCAGAGGTCGGGTACGGATGTCCCTCCCTTAGGTGGATCTCTCGAACTCGATGTTTCAGAGAACTGGGGTTACCCAGTATAACCTTTAGTTTTAGCAAACGTAGGCCTTTGCTCTCCCAATAGCTGGCCACTCGCGGCATAGCCTAATGCAGCGTTTCTCAAACTGTGGGGAGACATGCCAGGTGGGGCGTGAACTGACGTGAAAAACAGGAGTTTTTTTATTTATTTTCTTTATCTGTAGCACCCGATGCGCAATGGACGCACTGTGTTATTCACAGGGAAGCGCTCGTGTCAAGGCAGCTTAGTTAGTCCCGACCTACATGAGATTTTAAACGTTGTTGTGAGAGTGGTGAATTTCATCAAAACCCGGCCCTTAAAAGCGCGTCTATTCTCTGCACTTTGCGAAGAGATGGTAGCTGACCAAAAGGCTGTACTGTTTCACAGCGAGGCAAGGTGCTTTCCGAGGTAAAGTGCTGCAGGGTACCCGCGGAGTCTTAAAAGTATTAAAAAGTATTCAATTTCATTTTCCTAAATTAAGGCCTTAAAAAGTATTGAATTTCACCTCAAAGTCTGGAATTTTTTCACGGAGGTCTTAATTTTTCAAATGATCAGTAGATTTAGTCTAATATCCTCACGTAGCGTAAATCACAAGGATTAAAGTTCTCCGTCGTACGACGGATTTCCGTCAATTTGATTTTAGAAATGTCATATTTGAGATCGATGCAGATCCGGCGAGAAAAAAAAATAGGAGGGGGGGGGGGGGTCTATCACCTTTTCTTTTACTTTTTTTAAGGCAACTACAAATATTAGGTCCGATGAATTAATGTGTGTGATGGTAAATGTTTAAAGACCTAATAGTGTTCTTGAGAACTTTCAAGAAGATACGTCAGCCATGAGTTTCGCTTTGTTTATGTTGTACACGCTTGTCTCATTTAATTGGCCTGGGGCGGTTGCTTAAAAAAAAAAGAACACGTCTGGAGGACGGTCTAAAAGTTGGATTATAGTGACACAATTGAGACAGCTGATGAGGTTGCCCAATCCGTTTTTTTTTTTTTGGATAGGCCTATGCTATTGTGAGCTCTATGTATGAATTCGGAGGCTGTGTTCTTTCCATGCATCAATGTAGACAATTTCTTACTATCGCGAACTCTTGTCAGGGGAGGTCATTCATTTTGGGTGTCACCTATGACTTGAACAGTTGGCGTGCTATGCCACCCGATGTACTATTATTGTTACAGTTTTTAATCAATGCAACTAACATTATGTGTAAAACGACGCAATATAAACCGTAGCCTATGCCTCCCGTCTGTTATGACATGTACAACAATGTTTTTCACAATTTGCGACGGAAGGTTTTGACTGAGCGTGTTAACAGTTCGCGACATTAATTTTTTTATGTTGAGTAAGGGGGTCAGTCGTGTTTATGACGCACAGACAGCCTTGTAGCCTGCTTAGGCCTCACTTTTTTAACGACAGTAGGAGCGTATGTTGACAAAAAATAACCATGCAATTAAAATAGTCAACTTAAAACTTTGCTATTATTAATGTATAGCACAAAACCATAACCAGTAGGCCTACCAGAACCTCGCATATTAGCGTCATGAGTTGTGTACGTTTATCTATGGCTGATCGTTTTTGCGTTAAGTAGGCTACGCATGTTCTTTCATAGCGCAACACGACCTGTCCCTCACCATATCGCAACTTCTTGTCAACCTTATACAATCTGTTGCTGAAGACAAAAGCGCCCTCTCCAGATTGTCGTTATCAGATGCGCAGACCTCCTGCATGAGCACACACAGTATTGCTGCTCATTGGAAAACTGAGTTGTCTGTAAAACTCAAAATGACCATGTTTTCATTAAATGCGGATGAGGCAACAAATGGAAATATGAACAATATCTAGACTGTTCTGATTCGTTACTTTGATGAGGAAATGTGAAGTCTTGCAAAATTGATTTTATAGATTTTACTTGGTGTTGAATTGCATATTAACAAGAAATCTCCCCTTTAAATACTTTTGGCCTGAAGTAATTAAATAAGAGTGTAAGTTAAAGCTACAATATTGTTGCAGTAGAATAGAACAGCAATGGCTAATCAGCAATGGTCAGGAATGGTATTGAAATATTGTTTTGTTCATCAGGAAAACTCAATCGCAATCAAGAACAGTCTCAATTCGCTTATTCACATGGCGGCCATTGGCGGCTAAAACGAGGCTACAGGGTACACAAACCATAGGATTGTTATGTTCTATGCATTCACCTGTAGGTGGCATTAATTATATAGTAACTTAAGAGTACCCTGTAGCCTCGTTTTGGTCTTTATTTGGTGCTTTACTTTGCTGTTTGCATCTTTTTGTACATTAAAAACCAATAAGTCGCGACCGCAAAAGGGGTATAGGTAGATATGAACAACGTATGATTTATGGCCTGAAAAAAGTTTATATTCCGGTTCAGGTTCTATTCCGTGTAAATTTGTCCATGAAGCAGGACATTCAGTCACGTTACTACCGCGACAAATCTTTGCGTTGCCACTGCACTGCTGTCATGTTTATGTTGGCATGTGCAAACACTTGTAAACAGCAATTATTTGCAGGGATGGATTACTGCACGGGCCTACTGGGCCCAGGCCCAGGGGCCCAAGGGGTCAGGGGGCCCTGAAGCTCAAGCCTTTGCATGGAATCATTGCTTCAATATCAACAAATCAGGATGTAGGCTATGAATCTGATTGAATTTAGTATTGGCCATCCCCAAAATGCACCAGAATACAGGAAATCACATCAAACAAATTAAAACATTTCTGGGGGAGGACCCCCAAAACCCCCTCCCACATATACGACAATTAGTGGGGGGCCCTTAATACATCTGGGCCCAGGGGACCGAAAGTTCATAATCCGCCCATGATTATTTGAGGTTTAATCTTACCTTTAATATTATTTATTCTATCCGAATGGGTGCGATGTAGGTATTAAATTTCATCTGAAGTGGTATTAAAAAGGTCTTAAAAAGTCTTAAATTTAGGTCTGACAATTCTGGGGGTACCCTGTGCTGTTGCACGTGTTTGAGCTCCGAGTCGCCTCTTCTTGGAGGAAGAGCGAGTTTGAATCTGCAAGCACGTTCACTAATGAACATTTCTTGACGAAGCTGGCCTATCTTAGCGATATATTTGATATATCTTAGCGATACATTTGAGTTGAATGTCCAGTTACAAGGCAAAGACAAGCACCTACCTCATCTAGCAAATAAGATTACTGCATTCACCAAAAAAACTTGAGTATGGGACAGGCAGGCCCGTCGCTAGAAGGCAAGCAAACCAAGCAATTGCTTGGGGCCCCAAGACAACGACTGGTTAAGAATAAAATGCAACGACAAACTGTGAGCGCCCCTTAGTATAGCAGTAAAGTGCAACGACACTGTTACCGGCAATACCGGGATCCCCCTCAAGGGGGCCCCTCTCAGTAGTCGCTGACAGCAGACAGCCAGCCAGGTTCGTGATCTCTGCTGCCGGGAAAATATAAAACCTCGAGCATGGAGTTATGCGTCAGGAAGCCAGAAAAGAAAGAAGAGAAAGGAAGAGGATGACAAGAAAAAACAAGATAGTGGTAAGTGATAAATTACACTGGATAAAATATCTCTACTTGTCTTGTACAAATGGTATGTCCAGCAGGAAGGCTAGCCTAGCAAAACATGTTTATGTTAACTACCTGCCTGACAGCCCCTGCTGCTTGTAACAAACTAGAACAGTTAGCGCAACTTTTTTTTCCGAACGGACGGAATATGGTTACATACTGTAATATGTTTATTAACGGGATAAGGAAGACGCAGATCTGTTCCAGAATCACTGTTTATCGTATTTAATGACATAACATTGCTATAGCTTTGTAATAGGTTTTGATGAAAGTGGCATAGCTTCTCTGCTATACTAACTATTGGACAGTTATAATCTATTTACCAAATGGGGGTTAGGAAAACCACACGATAAATTCCGTGCATCAAAGCAGACTGGAACATTCATGTCTAGTAGTATTCATGCACGCCAGCTGTTTACTATCTTTAAAGCACCAGGTGCGTCTGTCTAATTCTCAAACAGCAGAATGCTTAAATGCTATGTTAAGCTACAAGTAGGCCTAGGTCAATGTAACATTAGCTTGGGATGTTTTTACAGTAAGCATTGGTAGTTGTGGAAGCAGCTGCATCCCTTCTAAATATTAAAATATGGAAATGCTAACATATATTTTTTTTCTCCCTCAAGGTGCTTTGCTTAAATATCTCAGCCCTCAGGCTCTTCCTAAGGATACCTCCACTGATGAAGATGGCCTGAAAGGTTAATATTATGTGTGTGTGTGTGTGTGTACTTGTATTTATGTTGGATTTTTAAATTGCTATACAACCTGCACTCTTTATAGTTTGAACAATGCATCCTTTTTCTGCATAAGATGGCAGTGTTTTAAAACATTTTTTAACTGAAAAATGTTAATGTGAGTGTGTGTTTGTATGTATGTGTGTGTGTTTAAGTATGTTGGATTTAGTTATTGTGCACTTTTTTAAATGTATATTGGATTTTATGGTACGGTGGTGTTTTTGCTCAAAACTAATGCACAGTATATATATGCAACAGCAGTATTTGCACTGTCAACATTTTTTATTTATATAAAGTGTTGGTGAACTTAAATTGTATGGCTATGCTGTGGTTCCTGTAGGCTTTGCGTGCGGTGGGGGTTGGGGGTCCATGTCCATTTTGCTTGGGGCCCCCAAATTCCTTGAAACGGCCCTGTTTTGCAGATCAGCGATATAAGGTCTTTATAGTCAACCAAAGGGTCAAATGTGAAGTAAATTGTGTCATAATGAAATCTAACTACTATAAGACACCCTGCACGATGAGGCAGGGTGTTCATAAACGAGGTAAGTAAGGTACTTTGACGGGCACTTGACGAGTCACCAAATGCGAATGGGTGTCATCTTAGCACCGGGTTTGGCACTGTCAATGCAATCACAAACCTTAGGGTTTGGCTCCATCTTATGGAGAGAGAGGTGCTGTCACATGTTTGTTTTAGGTTATAGCACTACATCAATGAACAGAGCTGAACACCTGTCCCTACATTAATATAAGCCACCCAGGACAAATGTAAACATTTTGCTTGAACCCAGTGATCTCAAAGAACTAGCTAATGAACACATATATGAACAGTGTTATACACATTTCATAAAAAGTTTATATACATAGCAGCTAGTTATATGTCACAAGACAAATGTAAACATCTTGCTTTTTCAAAACCAGTGATCTCAAAAGAACTAATGAACAGGTGAATGAATGAACCCATTTATGTTTTATTTATTTTTTGCAAATGTATAAAACAGAAAACTCAAAGTCTTTAGTGTGTGTGTGTGTGTGTGTTTTCAGAAAATGCCAAAACAAGTTAAGTTGTACAAGAAATGGTCCCAAGAGGACATGGCGAAGGCCCTGCAGGAGCTGGAGGCAGGGGAGAGTCTCCGATCGGTGAGGGCCCATTATGGCATACCGTTCAACACCCTGCAAGACCACCGGAGAGGCCGGTACACTTATCAGCCCCACCCCAGCCGTGCCCTCCTCCCGGAGGAAGAGGAGTCTTTGGTGAAATACATCATATGGATGGGCAGGTACGGCTTCCCCATCACCAGGCCCGTGGCAACACTGCTGGGGACAGCGATCGTCAAGGGGTCCGGGCGGCAGACGACGGTGAACTTTGAGCAGGGGCTGAGCAGGATGTGGTGGGGCCAGTTCCGGGATTTTTGTAATCTGTTCTATGTTGTCTACTTTGTTCAGTTTTAATAAATGTTAATTTTTCAAGAACTTATCCAAATCAAAAGTGCATCAGTCTTTTCTTGTAGCACACACTGTTTCCTAAAACCTAAAACCATGTTTGATCCAGTGACCGTCATTGACGGGTTTACTAAAGCTAAATAAACGAAATAATGGACTTTTGGTGGAGGATACAAGCTTTCATAATACACACAGCCTATCAAATAATAAACAGCAGAAGGTAAGTTTACCAAATAAAAACATTAGCTACCTAGCTGCTACACACCGTCGAAAATACTGTACGTAGCAAACGACGACTGAAACTAAATACATCTTAATCGGTTATTTCGGCCTAACAACAGATAATGTACACAGCATGTGTAGTAACAAACAGCAAAAGTTAGGTTAATTCACATAAATGTATATAAAACGCTACCTACACGCCGTTGAAAACATTGTACGGTTTCATGTTACGGTCCCAACACTGACTGTACGGAATCCTGTGACACGTAACATAGTTCCATACACAGCGCCGCTGAATGGAAATAGTCATCTACGAGCTTTTTAAAGGCAAAACATAAACCAATCAAAGCTAAGAAACGAAGATAACACCCTCCCCCAGTAAATGAGACATCAAAAGTCCATTGGTCTAATCTGTTAAGGGTCACTCTGACGATTTTATGTGTCCGGAAGAGGAGAGGGAGTTAAGTCATTTTCCGACGAATGACCGTCGCAGGAAGTTGCGTCATAACAAAGGGACGCCAGACCCTCTTGTAACAGCTGTACTCGGTGTTCTCTGGTGATACTGCAGACTCGTAAAAGTAGTTAGAAAATGAGGCAGAAAAAAGACAAGTTTCCTCATGCTGCTTCCTTATGTGGCCTGAAGCATAATGTTCTAAACAGTGACTACGCCACTCCCGGTTAGAAGGGTGGGAGAGCCCTATACCATACACCTAGGTCAATTCCCCAGCAAGTTCACTAAGAGAATAAACTGATCAGGATACAGCTGTCATGTATTCAAATTCTTATTTATTTCACAGTTGTTTTTATACACAAAGAAGACAATGGGCTATAAATCGCCACCAATAAGGGTAATCGTAGGCAATGTGCAAAAAGGCAATCTCAATATTGTGCAAAATGGCATTAAGTAGTATCTCAGATATTGTGCAAAATGGCAGAAAGTAATAAATGGTAGATATTATTATGCAAACCGTAGTAAATAGGAACCATAAATATAGTCACTGAAATAAGTTACTATTAAAGGATTATAAATTACATCCAACAGTCAGACAGTACACTGTGCAAATTTGCAATAGTCCAGGACTTCAGCTCAATACAACCAGTACTCAACAGCTAGTACTGAGGCTCAGAGATGTAGTGATGGTACCGACCAATAAGACACACCACACAGCAAAGATGTTTCACAGCAAACACTAAACAAAATCAAACAAAACACCTAATGTAGGCTACAATTGAAAAAATGAATGCAGCTGCCACTTTAAGAGAAGGTAACTTCTATTCAGAGTGCCCAAAATACACAGCACACAAGGGTGAGAATAACTGGGGTTGGCTACACACACACACACACACACACACCTTAGTTAACCGGTGTACTAACATCAAAGACTGAAATATATTGCACTTAGCCCATATAGCCACTGATAATTGCACATAGATATAATTGCACAAACCCGTTGAATATTAACACAACTAATGCAAATCACCAGACACGCATTAGAAATCACCTTAGATATTGCACTAGCCCAATACGCCTCTTCAGTTTGCGACAGCACACACTAGTCAGAAACCTAGGCCTAGTCAGATATTGCACATAGCCCACTAAATTCACGAGAGCTCAATAAGAAACAAACTTAATAAAAAAACAATAAAATCAACATGGGAAAAACAGTGGTGCCCCCCTCTATCGTAGCAACACCAATTAGGGCCACGGCCGCGGCAAGCCACCGTGTAGTAATATAGACTCGTTCCTGAGAGTAGAAATGGGAGAGTTACCATGCGAGGAAATTTCCGTAGTTAATCCCATGTATACCCAACACCCGAAGCATTAAATACACTCACATAAGTGACGAGTATAACGTAGCTTAAAGGATGAAGGC